>NW_004524598.1:20203967-20210622 GCF_000260255.1 Octodon degus | reverse complement strand
ACATTTTTACATTGCATTTTACATTTTTACATTACATTACATCTTAATCAAATAATGAGAACTGGTTACACACGGAGGAAGAGATCGTGGAACCCTAAGCGTGCAAAATGAGGTAACAAGTCGGAAAACACTCAGCATCATCTTCTGTGTAGTCTGCACCTTTCCTTTGCAATCTGTTTAGATCTTCATGGAAATCTTTGGCTGCATCAGTACTTGTGACAGAACTGCACATGGTTCATCTTTGAATGAAGAAGATGGACATGGTAAGAGTGAGGAAAGGGCGTTTTGATTGAAAATTTTAAGCCCAATAAAATAAATAAACATGAAGTTAGGCTGAGTCATGCCTTTGTAGAAGGAAAACAACACTTTATGAGGGTAAATGATGCTAGTGGGAGCCAGCCCCGGTAACGCTAATGCCCACTGGTTGAGTAAAGGGGTACCGTCGTCTCCACTGTGGATCTCTTTCCTCTCATGGAAGGGCACCCAGGGGTTATACGTTTAGAGAGACATACTACAAAATAGCACTCAGGGTTATGGACACTGAAAGCTGTTTCATACTAAAAGAGGATAAAGAAATGTGACAACTGAATGAAAGACGTGATCTGATATTTTTACAACAGAAGATGTTGCTGGCATTATTGGAATAAATATAAATAGTGCCACAGATGCTAAATTGTCTTTCATCGGTAGGAGGTTCTTTATTTTGCTTGTGTTGCGGCTATGTAATGAAATGATTTTTGTACTTGGAGACACACAATTAATTGGGGTAAAAATTTTAATGTCTGTGATATATTCTCATAGGCATGAAGCAAATGTAGTACAATGTAATGTGTGGAGAAGTTGGATGAAGTTTGGGGTGACGCACAGGTTTCCTCCTTTAGCCTCCCTAGGTGTTAGAATTATAGGTGTGCACCGCCATCCCTAGTTCCTTTTTCTTATTTATTTATTTATGTATTTATTTATGTATTTTTGTGGTACCAGGGATTGAACTCAGGACTCTGCTCTTGCTAGGCAAGCACTTATTCTACTGAGCTATCTCCTTGGGCCTTTCTAGTTACTTTTTTTTTTAAATTTTTTTCTTGATTTACTGCCTTAGCCTCCCATGCTGGATCACAGGCATGTTCCACCACCTCCAGGCTCTGACCAGACTACTGTGCACCTTGCAAAAGCACAGTTGTTCTGGACACTTAGTATACCACAGTATCAATTTATAAGGCAGGATAAAACCCAGTTCTCATAGCTGCTTCTTGATTTAATATCTTGTCTAATAATAGCAAAAACAATGAAATCCTTTTCTTATAACTTTCATCCAATTAAAAATTCACAAATATTTTTGATCTTTTTCTTTTTGGATTTTTGTGCCAGGGTCCATCTGTGTCGTCCAGGCTGGGCTCCAATTTGCAGTCCTCTGATTCCGAGGATTATGGGTCTTTGCACAAAGCCCAGTGTAGTGCTTCCCATTTAACCCTGTTCCAGCCTGTAAACATTTTATATTAATTTTTTACTTTATAGTCATAGTGAGCTAAGCTTTACTAGGAATCAGTTTTGCTGAAAGTGTTGTAGGCAGCTATATTAGATAGAAATATTACAGGCAGTCAGATAGCACCACGCCCTCAAGGAGGTAGTATGGGCGACAATGTGACTTTGCAAGTTTGGAAGAGACAAATAATCCAGCTATGGACCAGGCCTCAAGACAAAAAAATAAACAAATGCAGCCACACGCTTCCCCAGGGATGGGCATCAGGGATTGATATTTTAAACAGGTCACCTTGACAGAGCCTGAAGTTTCACTAACTCAACCCCCAACAGGCAGTTTTTTTTTTTTTTTTTTGTAGTACCAGGGATTGAACTCAGGACCCTGCACTTTCCAGGCAGGTGCTTATTCTACAGAGCTATGTCCCTGGCCCCCCAACCTCTAACAGGAAGGGACCCTATCCCGGATTTATGCCCGCTTGCTACGTGACTTGCTTCCTCATTTGGTCCTGGATTTAATCCATTTTACCTGAGCAATGGTGCTTGTAATCTCATTGGTTACCTACAGTTTTGTCCCGCCTCTAGCCCAACTAAGTGAGTTCCCATGATCTCCACTTTAGATCTGCCTCATGGCATGTTTTGCCCTATAAAACTCCCTGGAAGAGACAGCTTCCTGGGGTAGCCCTCTCGGGTCCCCCTTCTGTCCCTCTTTTAGACAGAAGCTTTCTTTCTCCCAGCAAATATTCTGCTCTTAACCTCTGATTATTCCTAAAATTCATTTTCTGGTTTTGGAGAACATGACCTTGTCCCAGGTACCTTTCAGGCTGGGAGTTTCCTTCCCCTGCATCACAGGCTGACAGTCTCTGATGGCCATAGAGCTGGATGACTAGCAAACTGTAAGCCTGAGGTTTCTGAAAGGACGTCCAGTGGGAGCTTGCTCGGCCGAGAAGGGTGCATTTAGTGTCTTCCCCTCATCCTGATGTCTGCAGGATGAGTCAGATGCAGCCATCTTCGACCATATCCTGAACATTAATGAGGGAAGCCTAGAAGGGCTGGGATGGTGGAGGTGAAGTGATAGGAAGAGGCAAGACCACTCAAGGGCTAGATCAACATTGGATGGACTGCATTTGGACTACTTTCCTGTAACGGAAAATTAAACTTTGTCTTAAGTAAGCCATTGATACTTTGGATTGCCTCCTAATTTTTCCTGACTGAGCAGATTACTCTGATTTTTAAAATTTATTTTTAATTTTATTGGTAAAATTCATTTACTTTTTTTTTTGTCTTTTTGATACAGGGTCTTACTCTGCAGTGCATACTAGCCTTGAGCTCACTTTGTATCCCAGGCTGGTCTCAAACTCACAATGAAACTCCTGCCTCAGCCTCCCGAGTAGTGGGATTACAGGGTGCGTCACCACGCCCAGCCCTTGACCAGATTCCTCTGAGGCTTGAAAAAGCATTCATTCTGGGCACTTAGTACACTAAAGTATCAAACATGCATCAATTATGTTTGCTCAGTCTTTCAAGTTCATTAAGCTCTGTGGAAAGACGGAGACCACCAAGCCAATCCTGCCAGATACCCAGAGAGGGGCTGGCAGACCCAGAAGCATGCCTTCGCCTTTCGATCTTTACAAACAGCAAAGGGCAAAGTGAGCGTAACGTAGACACATTTCTTGTGGTGCACAGGAAGCACGTATGACTCTCCTTCTTCCAAGACTTTAGGCATTAGCTAGGTCTGGGAGGGAAAGTTCTTATAGTTGGAAGAAACTGGTGATGCCAAGATCCTTGTCTCTAAACTTTCCTACCCCCCTCGCCCTAGGGCTGCTGTGGGGTCGTCCTTGGGGAGTCTCCCAGTCCATGAGGTGCGGGTTGATTTCTCCCATTATGTCCTAGGAGCAAGGTGAGCAACTAACCCTCCAGTATGTGCTTAACGGTACAGCCGTCTCCTTCTGAAAGATTCACTCTTCCTTGGGCTTGTCAGTATGCACCACCGATGCCTCTCGGGTTCTTTAGAGCTTTCCATGTTGAAGCTATTTTATTGAATCTCAAACCAACTAAGTGTTTAAAAGATCTTTGAAAATTGTTAAAATAGGCAGGAAATTGTGTGGTCAAGACAATTGAAATGAGCAGCAAGGAATGAGTTGGGAACTAGAACTTAGAACCCAGATTTTGTTTGCTGTATTGTTCTTCTCTTGATGTTATATAAGTTAGAAGTCCAGGGAAAGCAGGAAGATTATTTTTTTTTAAATTTTCTGATATATACTTAGGTCAGTAATAGCAGATGGCACTAAGCAATCTTTACTTCCTATTTGCTGAGTAAATAAATGGGGAATGTTTCACCTAGAAAATAAATTTTTCCCTCTACTCAAAATGTCCATGGATGTATAAGCTGATTTGCCCACATCTTTAAGATTTATAAATTCCAAAGGAATTTAGTCATATTTCACTCTGAGAAATAACCCAAATATAAATGATGGTTTCCACACATTAAATATGCATAGGTGCATGTAAGTCCTCTACTTCCACCTTTTCTTTCACAGTACTAGAGATTGAAATGAAAATCTTTATCTTGAGCTAGATCTCCAGCCCTTCAAAAAAATGTTTTATTTTAAATCAGAGTCTCGCTAAACCTCTCAGGTAGAACTCAAACTTGGGATCCTCCTTCCGTGGGCTGGCAGGATGCTGGAATTTCAGACATGCACTGTCGTGTGAAGTTTTCTTCCACTTAGCAGATAGAAATGAGTCTTTAGTAAACAGGTCAGTGAGCTCTTTGCCACATCTCCCACAAGAATGAAGACCATTCTTAACAATCAGACAGTTGATGTTCCAGAAAATGTTGACATCACTCTGAAAGGACGCACGTTTATTGTGAAGGGCCCCAGAGGAACCCTGGGGAGGGACTTCAACCACATCCATGTGGAACTCAGTCTCCTTGGGAAGAAGAGGCTCTGGGTTGACAAGTGGTAGGGAAAAAGTAAGGAGTTGGCAACTGTTCGCACGAATTGTAGCCACATACAGGACACGACCAAGGGGGTCCTGCTGGGCTTCTGTTACAAGATGAGGTCTGTGTGTGCTCACTTCCCCATCAACGTTGTCATTCAAAGGAATGGGTTTCTTGTCGAAATTCGGAATTTCTTGGGCGAAAAATACATTCGCTTATATGAGGGCAGGTGTTGCTTGCTCAGTACCTCAAGCCCAGAAAGATGAGCTAATCCTTGAAGGAAACGGCACTGAGCTTGTTTCAAATTTAGCTGCTTTGATCCAGCAAGCTGCAGCAGTCAGAAAGAAGGATATCGGAAAATGTTTGGATGGTGTCTACGTTTCTGAAAAGGGAGCAGTTCAGCAGCCAGATGAATAAGATCCAAGAGTTAATCCAGCCACAGAAACAAGCTTCTGGATTGGAAGGCTGATCTGTGATATTTTAATGAGACAATAAAAGATCTTTATTAAATAGAAAAAAATAAATAAACAGGTCAGTGAAATTGCTATGAATTAAATCATATAAGTATACAAACTCATGGGTTTCCTTGTGATATTTTCGTACATGAAATGAAGCATATGTTAACACATTGAAAGAGATCATTGTAAAAAGAGACTGGTAGTTTATCTTTACAACAGACAAGTTTCCTGTTGCGTAGACGTTCTGCTACCTAAATGTATGTAGCCACAAAGGCTTCCTCAACATGCGCCAAGTGACGCTTAGGGTAGGAAGATCACAGGCCTTTACCCACCAAGGCAGGCCCATTTCATCTGCTCTGCTTGCCCTCCCCATTGGCTTCCCCATCTCCGGTCCCCTGACAGCGGTTGAGCTGCTTGAAGAACACGGGTAGATATGCTGTCTCACTATTCCTTTTAACTTCTCTTGATTCCTTTTCTCAGTAGACTGCCAGAGGAGTCCTTGAAACCCAGCGACCTTGCAGAGTCCCGGGATGACCTTCTTCTGTGCAATTATCTCTCTCCAAATGAGCTGTTCTTTTAGGGGGAAATGTGTCCTGTTCTCCAAAGAGATTTCAACAGGGTCAGGAAGGAATTTTGATAGAAAATATAAACATGCAGCAAAAAGTAAGAAATGTGTCTTTTTTTCTAGAAGATATTTCTTTTTTTTAATTTTATTTATTTATTTATTTATTTACTTATTTATTTAGTGTGTGTGGGCAGTTCAGCCCACCAGGGGGTGGGGCTGGCTGGCATGTTATGCTGGGGGATTGAACCGCGGTCCTGTGCTTTGCTTAGCTTAGCTTGTTCTAAGTAGGTGCTTTAGACCACTGAGCCATCTCACCAGCCCCAAGAAATGTGTCTTAAAAAAATAATAACACAAGGGGCCGGGGAGATGGCTCAGTTGAATAAGTGCTTCCCTGGAAAGCACAAGGGCCTGAGTTCAATCCCTGGTTCCAAAAAAAAAAAAAAGTGTTTTAAATTAAAGCACCCATTTATACACTTCCATAAATTCTGACCTGCAGTTTGGAAGCAGCTTCAGGGTTACAGATTCTATAGAAAGAGGAAGAAAGGAAAGAGAGAGAGAGAGAGAGAGAGACAGACAGACAGACAGACAGACAGACAGACAGACACAGTCACAGAGAGACAGAGAGACAGAGATTCTACTGATGAATGAATGGGGAATCAAAAATAAATGTAAGCGCTGAAAGTGCTCTTTGCTAACCTCTATATTTGATCTTAGTTTCTTACACTAAACCAGTAGTCTTCAGTCTTCAAGATGCTTTAGTGGGCAGGATGAATTTAATACACACTTTCACCTTTTGTCTCCATAAATATAAATTTAGTTAATTTGGTAAAACACTAGTACTGGTGATGGGATTTTCCTTTTAATAAAGATTTTAGAAATTTCAGATTGAGGTAGTCTGTAAGACTAAGTAGGGGGTAAGTAAGGGATGTGTGTGTGTGTGTGTGTGTGCCCATGCCTTTTAAATAATTATAGTCAATTTTCAATTTCAGTATTTAAAGCAAAAGAAATGATGTGTGAGTGGGGAAAGATGGGAAACCTTTATCTCTCAGCTTCCATGACACTTAATAACCTAATAGGGGAGATGGCCTGGTAATTTTTCATGTGATTTGATCAGGTTCAGGCTGATCTGAGTCAGGACTTTCTGAGCACCGTGAGTAAGTTGGGCTAAGCAGAAAGTGAGCTACAGGGGCTGGAGAGATGGCTCAGTGGTCTAAAGCA
>NW_004524598.1:20200931-20203287 GCF_000260255.1 Octodon degus | reverse complement strand
GCCCCCATGAAGTCTTTCTTTAAGCATTTCATAATTGTTGCATTGTGATGCCCCTATACACTATGTGATAACTTTCCTCAGCACCTATTTGGTCCCCAAATCTGTGCTCCATGTTCCTAAACTCGTGTTCTGCATTAAGCTGGTTAGAATCCCTGAATGTTGGGCAGGCCAGATAGCTCAGGACTCAAGCAGCTGCTTAGGCAGAGTGCAGCGGTCATGGTCTGATCCCTGGTGCGCAGTGCTTGCCCCATCCCAGGGTGTGCCGAGACAGCCTGGGTGTGATGGCGCACGCCTGGAATCCCAGTGCTTGGGAGGCTGAAAACAGGAGGATCACCATGAGTGCAATCTGTCGTGAGACCCTGTAGACCCTGCAGTCTTGTAGACCCTGTCCTAAGTACAGAAAAAAAAGCACATCCCAAACCTTTCAGCCTCGGCTGGAATCCTGCTCATACCACTAGTCACTCTGGATCAGTGTGTGAAGGTTCCTCGTTCTCTGGCCTTGGGTTCTTATCTGTAAAGTGAAGACCGAAGCAGCCTTGTTCTCGTGGGTTCTCATCCACATGTTTGCGCTGATAGTTTTGAAATATTTTCTGAAAGCCGAGATGTGAGCCTGAGAATGAACACGAGGTGTGTGCTTAGCTCTAGCTCAGCGATGGGAATGATGTCCCTGAGATGTTGCTCCATCCAGACTTAAAAGTGATGGCAAAGGAGGACACAGCACGGTTCCAGTCGAGGACCGATTGCATTTGTAAGTTGTATTTTTCATAACGGAAATCCTGGAAATCCACAATCCAGATAAATTATGAATTATGGGGTGTCCAGGTTAGCTCAGTTCTTTAAAGTGTCTGCTTGAGCAAAATCAGTCAGGTGCAGGGGACCAAGGTTTGATCCCCAGCTCCATAAGACACAGCAGACTGCCCTCAATGCAGCCTGAGCTACCAAAAAAAAAAAAAAAATCCTTCTCCAGATAAATTATGAATTAGAAACAATATTCACACTTCGAGCAAGTCCACACACCACAATACACACTGTTGTCAGTCTCAATACGGTTGTAGGACTGGAATAGCAATTCTGTTTTAAAGATGGGCACACTGCAGTGGAGAACAGTGACATCATTTACTGAGTGGTGTGTTAAGTGGGTGTCTTGAGCTTTCCAGTCCACGCGGCTCCTTAACAAGAAGATCAACACTACACAGAGGTGTCATGTTGTAGTCAGCCCTAACATTATATATGCATGGATTCTTGGCGTCACTCCTCGCTTTTTGTTAGTGCATTTTTGCTTTATGCAGGACCCCATTCCTTGTGGGGAATTGGCGCATGCCTACCACAGCCTCAGTTCTTCCCTCCTCCCTTCATTCTGTCCCTCCACCTGTGGGTCGACCCCCCATGTGAGAAAGACCCAGATCCCTATTTTCTCTTCTCTATGTTTTATTTTGCTTTTCTGTGTTCTGGGCTTCTCCTTGATAACCAAATCACCCACATTTTCACCTAGATCTCTTCCCTTTGCTGGGCAGCTTCATTAAATCTATGACCTTCACTTAGGATCATTCCTTTCCACATCTACTACCTGTCACATGGACTATCACTTGTAAAGTGTTATCTTAGTTCTATTTTTCATGGTTGTGCAAGATCCAGTGAGTACTGGAAGCAGATCTAACGCAGTTGTATAGCAAAGATCCACGCTTGTCTTTGGATGATCTCTTCGCTCTTCCTGTCTACTATATATATACGTATGCATCCATATGTCTACAATTTGTAATCTGTATTAAGTGAAGCTTTCAATGGAGGGTGGTAAATGTCTAGTTGTTGCATTCTAACAGGCACAGTCCTGTTTTTCCTCCTGCTCCAGCGATCTGGTTGATGAGTGGTTATTCACTAAATAGTCCAGCAGAGGGCAGTAGAATATGCTCTGTAGCTTACCAAGGCTGTCAGAAACCGGTGTTGATAGTTGGAATACAGGTATTTTGTCCTGCTATGTTTGAAGGCAGCGTAATGTGAGAGTTTTTTTTTTTTTGAAGAGGTTTCATTGCTTTTAGTTATAAATCAAGTAAAACATTGCTTATTGTAAACATAATGTGCTACATGCATATACTAATGGACTAAAATAATATGCTCAATAGAAATACTATGCTTTTTAATTATCGCCTACATTTAGATAATAATGTCTGTTCTATATTCTCTTGTGGAATGTGCTAATACAGAATGTAAGGCTATAAATCTTCCCCTGAGATTATTAATTTCTTTAATAAACACGAACTTCATAGCAATCATAATTAAAATTTATGGTGTTCAAATAGATCTGCAGGGGCCGGGGAGATGGCTCAGCAGAATAAGCGCTTGTCTAGAAAGCGCAAGG
>NW_004524598.1:20197695-20200540 GCF_000260255.1 Octodon degus | reverse complement strand
AAAAAAACCCAAAACCAAATACAATTATTTTCATGGCAGAGAGCTTTTCCGGATCTCCACTTTATAGACAATTTTCCCCAAAACTTGCGTATTCACAAGTTCCAGCACATCAGGATAGGCAAACTTCTGTTTCTGAGCTCCCTTTGAGCTCTCTGATTGCCCCACCTGTTCCATTGCACTTCGTTCCCGTCCCTCACAGGCGCGCAACATTAGCATCTGTAAATGTTCCAGTCACCTTTGGTCCTTCTTTTGGCTGTGGTAACCACAGCTATGCTAACTTCCAACCTGAAGAGGGGGCTAGAGAGGAAGTAAAATACCCAGATGCGGCAGGGCATGGGGCACATATCTAGAATCTGAGCTCCTTTGAGGAGGAGGGCGAGGCAAGAGGGTTGCAAGTTTAAACCTCATCTGGGCAACTCAGAGGAGCCCTAACTTAAAAAAAAAAATGCCAAGGCTACAGATGTAGCTTATTGTAAAGACCCCAGATTCAATTATAGTGCCAGAGAGAGAGAGAGAGAGAGAGAGAGAGAGAGAGAGAGAGAGAGACAGACAGACAGACACAGAATCAGAGAGACACACACACAGAGACAGAGACAGAGCGAGATAGAGACAGAGACAGAGAGACACAGAGACAGAGAAAGAGAGAGACAGAGAGACAGAAAGAGAGAGAGAGACAGACAGACAGAGAGAGAGAGACGGAGACAAAAACAGAGACTGAGACAGAGACAGAGTCTTTATTGTCGTGGACATTAGATTAGAATTTCAACTTGATTGGCTTTGAGATCCCCCCAGATGGAGCACACTGCAGGTTTGTCTGGCAGGAAACTGAGGCCTGGAGGGTCTCTATCTGGTCTTTCACCCTTTTCAGGGTCCATTCTTCCCCTATGCTGCTTTCTACCCACCATGAGTTAAGTAACTTTGCCCTGTCACACCCTCTGCCATGTCTCTGCCTCGAAGCCAACTGATTATGGATTGAAACATGATCAGATGAATCCTCTTCTGGTTAAAGTGGAGGGTGTTGTGTGTTGTGATTCACCAACAAGAGAGCAGACTCGTGCAGAAACCAGTTCGGAAAAGCAGCATTATTGCCGTGACCGTATCTGACCTTGTGGTTTTAGAAGCCTTTGAAACTGGTTTGCAAAGGTCATATAGAAGGGCTTAGAGATGCGGGCTACAGGTGCTGTAGGATGCTCTACATAAGGCCTGTGCATGGTGCTGGCCGGAGCTCAGAGTGCAACACTCTGACAGGACTATGGACAGTAAAGGGTGGCGTTAGGAGATTTCTGTCTGGAACAAGAACTCCATCAGTAATTGGACTAGAAGTCAATGGTGGCAAGTGATTTGTCTGTATTTTGCTCATGGCCAGAGACTTTGCATAAGATTCATTTTAATCTGATGGAAGAAAATACAAGACAGCTTAACATTCAGGCTGTGCTATGGGTGTAGGTGACTGTTGTAAACCAGGTTGATAGTGAGAACTAGGGGCAAAACATAGAGCCAAAAAAATTGAAACATTTACATTTTGGCCCCCAAGAAACCATATATAATAATGGGCACAATGAGGTGTAGATACTGAAGAGTTTAGTGTCGTGAGGGTTGGGGAAATGGCTCTGCGGTCCAGGTGCCTGCCTGGCAAGCTCAAGGCCCCAAGTTTGATCTCTAGTACCATGTGCTGTGCCAGTCCCGAAACGCTGGGTGCACAGAGCCAGCCACCAAAACAAGGCACAGTGTAATCCTAGCACTTTGGAGGCCGAGACAAGACTATCACTGTGTAGTGAGACCCTGTACGAAATAAATGAAGAAAATTATAAAAGATATTAGTACCATTGAAAAGAAGCTAAGTCCTCTGTACGGGGACAAAAAGCTTTGAGGGTTTCCCATGAATCAGGAGACCTCAACCAGTGAAGGCTCAAAGGTCACAAAGGCCATACTCTTTCGGCCTTTCCTTTTTTTTTTTTTTTCCAGAACCAAGGATTGAACTCAGGCCCTTGCACTTGCCAGTCAAGCGCTTATTCTGCTGAGCTATCTGCCCAGCCCCTTCATCCCTTCCTTTGAGGAGCGTGTCCCTACGACCTGTAACTGAGAAGTGCTACCTGGGGAACTGGCTCCTCTGCAGAACCATCTCCCCAACCCTCACTGCACCAACCTCATGTTTCCTCATTTCACCAGGCTCAGCCAACCCGGTACTTAGAGGTTGCTGCAGTCATGGTTGAAGGGGCCCTGGCTACTGTGTGAGCTGATAGCTATTTTTGTGATGCTGGTTTTTCTGGAGTGCAGAATATGGGAGTTGTGGGGTTAAAGAGACTTTCCTCTTTCAAAGGATGCTTTGGAATGCCAGGCAAGAAGCGTCTGTGATGGCAGTGTGTGAAGTGGGGGGAATGAAGCCAAAGGTCCAGTGAAGACCCCGGAAAATTGGGGAGTTCAGGAACATGGACAGTCTGCCAGGGAAAGCTGTAGACCAAGTGGGGCCAGCCCAGGAGTAAGGCTGTGCAGGCTGCAGACGGGAAGGCCTGGGGTGGAGGTGCCAAGGTGGCGGGAACTTCTATCTTGCTAGAGAGTCTCAGGGGTCAGATACAAAACTACAGATCTTAATATTTTCTCTGCTGGGTTCTCGTCTTGCTCTGTTCTGAATTTTTTCTACCACCTTAATCTTTCTTTTTGGCATGGTAAGGTTTACCCAGTGCCACTGTTCCTTGGGATTACATAACTGTCTATGTTTTATTATTTTTACAAAGATTCACAGCTATATGTGAGCCTGGAGCCTCAGAAGAAGCTTGGACTTGGGCTTCTGAAAATTGCTGGACTTTTGGACTTTTTGAGACTTTAGGGAACTTCTTCTTCTTCT
>NW_004524598.1:20192022-20197385 GCF_000260255.1 Octodon degus | reverse complement strand
TCCTCCTTTTCTTCCTCCTCCTCCTTCTTCTTCTCTAACAGTGATCCTCCAGTCTCAGCCTCCCCAGCACTGGGATTACAGACATATGCCACCATGCCCAGTTTCAGGGCCAGTACAGTGCACCCGGAGTTCCACAGACAGCACAGCATGTGGCACTGGGGATCAAACTCGGAACCTTGGGCTTGCTAGGCAGGCACTTAGACCCCCCTAGCTATCTCCCCAGCTCTAGGGAAGGGATTATTGAGTTTTGGGTTGTATACAGGGTAATTGTGTGATGCTGGGCAGAATTATCAACATTTTATTATTATTACTTGGAGATTAAGTGTGGTTGAAGGGGATATGTTTGAGTAACAAGTTGAAAATGATTGGAGTGTGATACGGTGGAGCTCCAGTTGGATTTGCTTTGGGGCTCATCCTAGGACTGGAGCCCACTGCTAGGAGCGTTCTAGTGGGTGGTGGGGATTGGCCGTGGAATCTACTCATGTTGTCTTCATTTTTCATTTCTGGGCTTCTTCCCCTGCTTTACTTCCAGAGCACCATGACCCAAGCGGCTCTTCTCTGCTACAACTTCCCATCAGGGTTTCTTTGCCTGGGAACCTGCCGGCCAGGGGTGGGAACTATGGGCACATTAAATCTCTTTGAATTGCAACTACTGTAGTGTGTCATCGAACCAAAAATGTGGGCTACTTACTTGTGGAATTTACAGTCCAGAAATGTGCACAGATGAATGAGAAAGGCAGTGAGGAGCTGCCATGTCATTGACTAATATTCTCAGCGCTCTGGAGAGGCTAAGGGTGACAGTTCTCATCCTTCAGGGCATGGTGCACTCCTCGCAGCCAGCAGAGGCAAAAGCCAGTGGTGCTGGGTCTGAGAAGCTGTAGCGTACCACCGGGATGGTGCTGGGAGCGTGCCTAAGGGTGCGGTGAAAAAAGACTTTCCTCCGATTATTTTGCAAAAATACCTACATGGAGTGTTACTTGCTTTTTCTTAATCTTAGACACAAATGTGATGAACTGAAGAAACAAATTTTCTAATCTACAAAGTCTGTTAGAAACCTTTGTCAAGGGCCAGGGAGATGGCTCAGTGGAATAAGTGGTTCCCTGGCAAGCACAAGGGCCTGAGTTCAATCCTTGGTTCCGCCAGAAAAAAAAAAAAAAAAAAAAGAAACCTTTGTGAAAATGTTTATTTACCATTACCAAATACATGAATTTGTGTTTTTATTAGCCTCATTTCTTGCTAATGAATTTTATACTTTATCATTAATTTCTTTGTCTTTCTCAGATATTTCTAATTTATCGTATTTTATTACTTTTGTAATTCTTGGAATTTATCTCTGATTATATTTGTTTTGAAAAATCTAGGGGTATAAATGAGTCAATATATAAAATAAAATAAATTATTTCTGGCTCATGAGCAAGGACTTACTGAAAAGGAAGAACATAGCCAAATAAAATAAGGAAGAGTTCTTAGATTAAGGACTTGAAGTTAACTTGAATTTTAAACAAAACAATGAGATCTAAGGATTCTAGAAATTTTAATGTTCTGATGTGTGGCTTATTCAACAATTTATATATTTAGTATAGTGACTGGCAGTTTATATTTTTGATTGAGTAAATGAATGAATGAATCTGTGTCAATGTTAGTAACAAAAAGAAATTTTCTTCAGAAAATTCCGGGTCTCAGAGAAAGTCTTTTCCAACTAAATATAACTTCTTGCTGCTTATTAGGAATTTTGCTTGACCAGTTTGTGAAGAAGTCTGGAATTTGCAAAGTTACAGTCTTATGTTAAGAAGGTCTGTGTCTCTCTAACAATTAAGTGCATTCTTTCGTGCTGAGGGAATTTAGCCAGACAGTGGTGAGGGAAAGGCACACCAAGCAGTGTGCTGTGAGCCTAGCGTTGCCTTTGCTTTATGTCCTACGGAAGTCACTGGCAATCTTCTGCAAAACTCTTCCAATAAAATCATTACAAAAGTCTTCTGTCTCACAGTTATTATAATCACTTTAGAACCCTCAAGATAAAAGACTATAACTTTGTGTGGAATTTGGTCATTCATTAAGAAATAAAAAAAAAACTACTATAAAATAGAAGTTAAACTAATTAGGAAAAACATTTAGGAAGCCAGAAGGAAAACACAGCATTTCCATATATACTGCTCTACTCTTGCCAATTCTTGGATATGCACTAGTGAATAGGACGCAAACAGATACTAGAGACAACATACATATTTAGAATGAACCATGAAATTCACAGAGGTTACACTCTCACAGCACCTATTAATTGTGAGAAATAATATATTTAAATATGTTCAGAAAAGAGTCTACAAATAGCTATTTTTAATACTTTAAACCCTCAATTATACTATGTCTCCCACTGTTATATACCAATGCTACAAAGGGTACTGGCAGATATTCTAAAAAAAGCCAAAAATGACTACAACTTCAAGAACAACAGCAGAAAGGAACCACCAAGCACAGAAAGCAAATAAACAGAGGAGAAAAATAAGGAATCTAGAGTAGGGAAATAAAAAAGCAAGGAATCTAGAGTAGGGAAATAAAAAAGCAAGGATAAGTCAATATACATCAGTTATAAGCATCAATGTAAATGGCCTCAATTCACCAAACAAAAGAATCAGACTAGCAGAATAGATCAAGAAAAAAAAAATCCAACCATATACAGTATACAAGAAATGCATTTAGCACAAAAGGAAATTCATAGAATGAAAGTGAAAGGATAGAAAAGTTCCTGTTTTCTGACACAGGAATGCAAAAAAAATAGGGGTAGCTATTCTGTTTGCAGACAATGTGAACTTCAAGCCAAGAATGATTAAAAGAGATAAAGCGGATCACTACACATTTGTTAGGGGAAAACTGCAAGAAGAAGAGATAACAATTACCAATATATGTGCACCAAATGTGGGAGCACCCAACTGTATAAGATAAATTCTAAGGGGCCAGGGAGATGGCTCAGTGGAAAAAGCGCTTCCCTGGCAAGCACAAGGGCCTGAGTTCAATCCCTGGTTCCACAAAAAAAAAAAAAAGATAAATTCTAACAGGCCTGAGAAATTAAGTGAACAATAACACCACAGCAGTGGGGGACTTTAAATCCTGTTGCCACAAAGAGATAGATCAATTAGGCAAAAAAACAAACAAACAAAAATCAGCAGAGAAATAACAGAACTGAACCAAACTTGTTGAAGAAGTGGACTCACTGGACCCTCACAGAGTACTCCACCCAACAACACCAGAGTACACATTCTTCTCAGTTGCACATCGGGTGCTCTCCAAGGTAGACCACATACTAGCACACAGAACATGTTTAAGTAAATGCAAAAGAATTGAGATTATCCCATGTATATAATCTGATTACAGTGTAGTGAAACTGGAATGATTGACAAAATCATAAGAACTCCAAAAACACATGGAAAGTAAATAATGCCCTCCTGAACAATCAATAGGTCACAGATGAAATTAAAGACGAAATTAAATAATATTTACAATCAAATGAAAACACAGGTACAACATACCAAAACCTGTGACATGCAATGAAAATAGCCTTAAAAGGGAAATTTATAGGGCTGGGGAGATAGCTCAGCAGTCTAAGTACCTACCTGCCAAGCACAAGGACCTGGATTTGATCCCTGGTACTGCATGCTATGTTGGCTCCATGCTGAGCCGGCCACCAAAACTGGGTTTGGTGGCACAAGCCTGTAATACCAGTGCTGGGGAGGTGAGACAGGAGGATCACTCTGAGTCTGAGCTGCACAGTGAGGCCCTATGTGAAAGAAAGAAATAAAAGATTTTTGGATTCAGCAGCGGGAGCCGCTGGGAACTGAGAGGTAGACTACTTGCTGTTGCCTGTAGAGCACCTTGTGTGACGCCCTACAACCATGGGCTGGGACCTGAAGGTGAAGATGCTGGCTGGCCAGGAGTTCCTGGTACACCTGAGCAACTCCATGACAGCGCCAGAACTAAAAAGGCAGATCGCCAAGGAGACTGGAGTGCCTGCCTTTCAGCAGCGCCTAGCAATCCAGCCAGATAAGAAGGTGCTGCAGGATGAGTTCACCCTCACCCAACGGGGCTGGGCCCCTGGCAGCGTGGTCCTGCTGCTGGTGGAGGACTGCGAAAACCTCTTCAACATCCTTGTGAAGAACGACAAGGGGCAGAGCCGTTTCTACGAGGTCCAGCTGACACAGACCGTGGCGGCACTGAAGCAACAGGTTTCCCAGCAAGAGGGGGCACGGGAAGATATGTTCTGCTTGAGCTTCCAGGGGAGGCCTGTGGAAGACAAGCATATGCTGGGCGACTATGGTCTCCGGTCCCAGTGCATAGTGTTCATGAATCTGTGCCTTCGGGGTGGCAGGGGAGGGTCCGCTGCTGGAATCAAGCTTTGGTAATAAAGATGGAAGCAGAAGGGGAAAAAAAGATTTTTAAAATATGTCACTTTAAAAAACAAAAAATGGAAATTTACAGCAGTAAATTCACACATCAGGAAAACAGAATGATCTCAAATAAACAATTTTATGCTGTACCTCAAGATCCTAGATAAAGAAAAGCAAGTCAAGCCCAAGGTCAAGTCAGGACATCATGAAAAGTTGAGCAGAAATAATGCAAAGGAGATGAAGAAAACAGTATAAAGAATTAATGAATCGAAGAGTTCTTTGAAAGAATAAAGAAAATTGATAAACCTCTAGCTAACCTTGTCAATAGAAGGAAATAAAAAAATTCAAATTAATTCAATAAGGAATGAAAAGGGTGAAATCACTACAGGCTGTATAGAAATTCACAAAATCATCAACACCTACTTCGAAACTATTTACTTTCAGAAACTAGAAAACACAGAAGAAAGGGATAGATTCCTAGGTACATATTAATTATCAAAGATGAGTCAAGAAGATATAGATATTCTGAGTAGCCCATTATTAGTTAACAAAATTAAGAAAGTATTCAAAAACCTACCCACCAAAAAAGTATAGGTCCTGATGTATCCACAGCTAAATTCTACTAGAAATTTAGATAAGATTTAATGCCAACTATTCTCAGATTTTTCAATGAAATTGAAAAGGAAGCAATTTTCCTGAAATCATTCCTGAAGGCAGTATTATCCTAATCCCAATACCAGAGAAAGGCCCAACCAAAAAAGAATTACAGGCCAATCTCTCTAATTAACAGAGAAGCAAAACTCCTCCATGAAACACCAGCAAACAGACTGTAGTAAATCATCAAGAAGATTATACATTGTGACCAAGTGGGACTCATCCCAGGAATGCTGGAATATTTCAATACATATAAGTCAATAAACACAACAGGGGGGCTGGAGAGATGGCTCAGTGGTCTAAAGCACCTATTTGGAACAAGCTTGGAAA
>NW_004524598.1:20189481-20191808 GCF_000260255.1 Octodon degus | reverse complement strand
ACTCAATAGATGCATGTACTGGTTGATGCACTGTGTCAACTTTAGAAGTTTAGAAGCTTAAGGAAGTGACATGACAGAGAGCCAGGATTCTTACTTTGTGGACATTCTCATCCTGTGTAAGAGCAGGACATGGACATTGTGTGAGTTCTACACCCTCACCCCAGTGTAGCTTGTTTATATTATAAGGAAGGAAGAGAGGCTGGCTAGAAGCCACAGCTGATCCCCTTACCTTTGTTCTTCGCTGTTTTCTGCTGCCATGAACTGCTGCTCTCTGCCATATGACACTCTGCCTGGGAGCCAGCTGAGTATATACCAAAACTTGCACAAACTGTGAGCTAGATAAACCTTTACTTTCTTAATTTTGGGTGTCAGTATTTTGTCCCAGCAAAGGAAAAAAAGTAACTGAGACAATGTAGTAAAAGTTTTGATAAAGTCCAACACTCATTCTTGATAAGAACCCTACAGAAAATTTGAATAGTTGGTCTTTACCTCAATCAGATCCAAGCCATCTATGACAAGTCAACAACCAACATCATACTAAATGGACAAAACCTGAAATCCTTCACTTTAAAATCAAGAATACAGATTCCCTATGTCACTACTCCTATTCAATATAGCTCTGGAAATGTTAGCCAGAACAATTAAACAAGAGAGAGAAATAAAAAGCATAAGAAGGGCCAGTCAAATAGATCAGCTAATTAAAGTGCTTGCTCACGTAGATGGAGGGGCTGGGAGTATGATCCCCTTGTTTACCATGCTGGCCCCACCCCTGGGGCACACTGAGATGGGGATTGAGACTGGGCATGGTGGAGCATGCCTGTAATCCCAGCTCTTGGGAGGCTGTAAACAGGCAGATCACTATGAGTCTGATCTAATAGTGAGACTTTGAAAATCCTGTAAACCCTTCCTTTCAACACAAAAACAAAAGCATAAGAATAGGAAAAGAAGAAGTTAAATTATCATTGTTTGCAGATGACATGATGTTCAACATAGTATGGTGGCGCTGTTTGTACCTGGCCTTGCAGGAAAGGGCTGGCCATGGATGGCCTCAAGGGTGGCATGCAGAGAGCTTTGGTCTCCATTCAGGAAAGAGAAAGAACCAGTTGTAGCTAAGACTGAAGAAGTGAAAAAAAAAGCCTACTCTGGTTTGTTCACACTTACGAAGCCGAATGTACATGCCACCCGAAGATCTCCAGAGTAATTTGGATTCTCATAATAAAGAAATGTTCGGTTCTCTTCCCAGTAATTGGCAAGTCATCTCCCTGGAAGATTGTCACATAAAGTTCAGTTTCTTGGTACAGTTAGCTGATGGCTTGGGCCACGCAGTGCCTAACTCCAGGCTTCACTGATGTGCAGTGTCAGAGATGTTCTAGATTTCTATGGTGTCCCTATTGAAGAAAGACCTGAATTTTATTAATTTACTGCTAGTAATTTGCCTTCCAATGTGAACATCACTTGGGGTTACTAATCAATTCAGAAGATGAACACAGTGAAATCATTTTTGTTTTCCGGATGAAAAGGCAGCTTGTTAGATCTTTTAGCACTTCACCTATCAGAATTGCGTAAATCCACTTTCTGTACAGAAATTTTAAAAAACCCAACATTTTTTACCTTCCTATCATGAGTCGACAAAGAAAAAATAGGATTTTCTCTTTTCACCTTTGTTGAAGCCATAGTTTGTCGGAATCAAGTTAAATAATTTATGGAAGTTTTTTTCTTCAGAGAACACCAATTAAGTTGATTTTTGAGATAGGAACCTATCACAAGTTCAAATGTCTGTCTTTGGAGGAGGAAAGCGGGAATTGCAAGTAACTGTTCAAGCCTATTGGACCTCTTTAAGACGGAATCATCGTACAGGCATGTCACGGACACAGGTGAAGAGACTTGTATTAGATTAGGTATTAATAAAGTAAGTGTTGAATATGAAAAAAAATCAGCATGGTCCTGGGAAAAATAATAAATAAAAATGAAAATAAAAAAACAGGCTTGAGGATAGTTGGAAAAGATTAGAATATGCAGACATAACTGCAAAAGCACACACTTACCTTATCTTTGACAAAGGGTCAAACATGTTCACTGGAAGAAAGACAGCCACTATAATAAATTTTCCTGGTAAAAGTGGCTTTCCACATGCCAAAGGCTAAAATTAATTCCATGTGGGGCTGGAGAGATGGCTCAGTGGTCTAAAGCACCTACTTGAAACAAGCTTGGCAAAGCACAGGGACCTCGGTTCAATCCCCCAGCACCACATGCCAGTCAGCCCCGCCCCCTGGTGGGCTGAGCTGGTCACACACACACACACACACACTAAATAAATGTAATAAATA
>NW_004524598.1:20186977-20188546 GCF_000260255.1 Octodon degus | reverse complement strand
AAAAATACTATATCTAGTCTGGGTAGATATATTTATTTTTGGTAACATATATTAAGTGGCACTAATTACATGGTTAACTATAAGGTAACTAACATGAAACCACAGAACTGTAACTCTGCCACAGCTGCATGGACTTGGGGCTTCTGGCTGAGCATGTTTTTTAAAAAAACTGTCTGCCCACCCCAGAGCTATGCCAATAACTCCATGAGGAGTAAGACTCTGAAGTGGGGACTCATCAGATTTCCCTGCAACTGACAGATTAGAGGTAGGACATGTTAGTTATAAAGTAGTTACAGCCTAATTCACAAAAGTTTCCAACTGTCTCTTTCTAGAAAGAAGCAAAAAGTTAAGAAATTCTTTGAATTAACGCCTGGTGTGTCAGGTGGAGTGCAGAAGGGGCTGTTAGAGCAGTGTCAGAAGGATCCTGGCACGTCAGATGGGTGGGACATCATTATTAATAATCATTGCTGGCTTCTAAATACTGGAGGCAAGACGACTTCTGATTTATAATCTTAGGTAAATTAAAGATAAATGAAAAAGGCCAGTAATCACACAGTAAGATTAATAAACAGCACTTCAAAATTAACTGCATGAGGGCTGTGCTTGCAAGGTTTCACAAGACAAGGCACCCAGATTTTTTCTTTCCATGCCTGGCTTGCAGAGCAGCTCTCATGGCCATTTCAAAAACCTCTCTCACTCTGTCTTTGGTCTTTGCTGAACACTCCATGTATCCAAAGGCGCCAGTGCTGTTTGCTGTATCTCTGCCTTCTTCAGGTTTTACTGGCTCCTGCTTCATCTTGGCTAACTCCCGTCTTGTGTGCTCATCATTCCGAAGATCTTTCTTGTTTCCACCCAGTATAATGGGTACACTGGGACAGAAATGCTTTACTTCTGGAGTCCATTTTTCTGGGATGTTTTCTAAATAATCAGGGCTGTCAATGGAGAAACACATCAGTATAACATCGGTACCTGGATAGGAGAGAGGCCTCAGGCGACCATAATCTTCCTGTCCAGCCGTGTCCCACAAAGCCAACTCTACCTGCTTTCCATCCACTTCAATATCTGCCACACACTTCTCAAACACTGTGGGAACATATACTTCTGGCAACTGGTCCTTGCTGAAGACTGAGTAAGCATGTCTTACCACAAGCTCCATCACCAACAATCAGTTTCTTTCGGATGGCAGCCATTGCTTACAAATATACTGCAAATGCACAGCCTGTGTAGCAAACTTGTAAAAGTACCTTGAACTTCGTAGGTGATGGCTCGGCGACAATCCCGGAGCCCGGCCTCTTCACGCCAACGACACCTGTCAGTGAGTCGGAAGCTCAGAGACTAGGGTGCACAGCTTCAGAGGCCAAGGCGGACTACTGAGAGAACCGATGGAGGGCAGCAGACTCCTAGGAATCTTGAAAACATAGGGGTATATAGAAAGCTGATGAACAAAAAACAAACTGCACGGAAAATGCTTCAAAGCATTAACAGTTGGAATCCCATCTTTTTGAAAAGTTTCTGCAGATCAAAAGAAATCTCCAACACACTAAAAAGAAAATCCATGAATTGCAAAAA
>NW_004524598.1:20185087-20186547 GCF_000260255.1 Octodon degus | reverse complement strand
CTCTTATCAGATGAAAAACTACAAAATGCAAATAAATATATGAAAAAATGTTCAACATCATTGGTCATGTTTATAGCAGCACAATTTGTCATAGCTAAATCTTGGAAAGAACAAAAATGCCCATCAACTGAGGAACAGATAAAAATGAAGTGATATTTTTACACAGTTGATTATTATTTATCTGTAAAGAAGATAAATTTGAGGTTTTCGTAAGTAAATGAAACTAGAGATCATAATCATAGATACAACTAGAGATCATAATCGTTAGGGAAATAAATCAGACTCACTTCTGTAAGCATCCTATTGTCTTGCTAGTACAAAAACCTCAAAGAGTAAATAAAATGTGAAAGGTACAACAGATACCATGAAAAGAAAAGAATCTGTTCAAAGGGAAAGAACAACTGGGATGAAAAAAAGGTCAACAGAAAGAAAAGAAAAAGATATATGTATGTATATAAATACAGGATAGCTCTGTTGGTCTATTGAAAGGTGCAGTTAATGCTTAAATTATCTTTTTTTAATTATAGCTTGTTTGATTTTTTTTTTTTTTGGCATAACCAAGGATTGAACTCAGGCCCTTGTGCTTGACAGAAGAGTCATCTCCCTGGCCCCTTAATTAAAGCTTTTTAAAAACATTTTCTCAAGCATATATCTAGTAATCTAAACAATTAATTTGAGACTGAGTGTGGTGGCCCATGCCTGTAATCCCAGCACTTGGGAGGCTGTAAACAGGAGGATCACTATGAGTCTGATCTGTGCAGTAAGACCCTGTAGATCCTGTCTTAAAATAAATAAATAAATAAATAAATAAGCAAACAATTAATTTGAAGACAACACAATGCAATGTGACATCCATTGTTCAATTCCCATTACACTGTCTGGTGAAATTCTGTATCTTTTTTTTCTTACAGTTTTTTAAAAAATTTTCTTTTAAAAACAGAAAGAAAAATAGTACAGCAAATTCAGTGTCATTTCAATTAGTAAAAAAATAAAAAAGGTAGGGGGTGAAACTAAAGATCAGGAGAAAATGGAAAAAGATATACATTAATTAATTTAATAAAACATTGTATTAATAAAGCCTTAGAAAATGCAAGGCATCTGCTGGCAATTTAGGAATGTTAGGTACTTAAGTGAAGCATGATTGACAGGGTATTCCTATACCTGCTTGAGTACTATTTACAGATGCACTGACTTTACAATGTGTTACTGTAGATGAGATTATGCTGTCAGTTTTACATTCCACTACTGTTGCTTATAAGTCCTGGCTTTTTCCCCCATAATTTTATTGAGAAACAAATAGCAATGAGACAGTTTCAAATCAAATCAGTAGGACAGTTTCAGTGAGTAAAACATTGCATACTCTCTTCCTAGTGGTTAATTGCTGTACAAGATGCAGACATGATATCTTATTTACAAACACTATTACAACAAATCCCTCTATTCATTAAGAGAATGTAACT
>NW_004524598.1:20182320-20183383 GCF_000260255.1 Octodon degus | reverse complement strand
CTATCACAAATTGTGCTGCTATAAACATAGTCACACATACATCCCTATGAGATGATGGTTTCAGATCTTCCGGGAAAATTCCCAGTAGAGGAATAGTTGGTTTAAATGGGTTTTCTGGTCCAACTTTTCTAAGGTGTCTCCACACTGATTTCCATAATGATTGCAACAGTCTACATTCCCACCAGCATTGGAGAAGGGTTCCCTTTTCCCCATAGCCTCTCCAACATTTGTTGTTTGGTGATTTCTTTATGATAGACATTTTTCCAGGGTGAGATGATATCTCAATGTTGTTTTAACTTGCATTTTGCTAATGGCTAGTGATGTGGAGCATTTTTTCGTATATTTATTCGCTTCTTTAATTTCATCCTCTGAGAAGTGTGTGTTCATCTCAGATGCCCATTTCTGGATTGGGTCTTTAAATTTTGGGGGCCTAGTGTTTTTTAGCTCTTTACAAATTCTAGAAAGCAGACCTTTGTCTGAGTATTATTTGTCATGATTTTTTCCAAATTTGTGGATTGTCTTTTCAGGTTGTTGGCAATTTCTTTAGATGCAAAAAAATTTCTCAGTAAGAGCAGGTTCCAGTTGTTAATTGTTTCAACTGTTTCCCGTGTGATTTGAGTTTTGTTCATGAACTCTTTGCTTACCCCTATGTCTTCAAGGTTCCTCCTACATTATCTTCCAGGAGATTTAGTGTCTCTGCTTTAATGTTCAGATCTTTAATGCATTTTGACTTTAGCTTAGTGCATGGTGATAGACCTGGGTCAAGTTTGAGTTTTTGGCATGTAGAGAGCCAGTTTTTCCAGCACCATTTGTTAAAGAGGTTATCTTTCTTCCAGTGAGTACGTTTCGTCCCTTTGTCAAAGATAAGGTGACTGAGTGTGTTCGTAGGGGCTTCAGTGTCTTCTAATCTATTCCAATGATCCTCAGGTCTATTTTGTTGTCAGTACTATGCTGATTTTAACCCAGTAGCCTTGTAGTATAATTTCAAGTCAGGAATTGTAATGCCTCCTGCCTTTTCTTTATTCCCCAGAATTGCCTTTGCTATTCTAGGACTTTTCTAGTT
>NW_004524598.1:20179314-20180940 GCF_000260255.1 Octodon degus | reverse complement strand
TCTGCATTTCTACCAGGTCTGTGGTAATTACACACTTTTCATTCCTTATTGCTTTTATTTGAATTTTTTCTTTCCTCTTTTTGATGAAGTTAGCTAGGGGCTTATCAATTTTATTTAATCTTTCAAAGAACCAGCCTTTTGCTTTTTTAATTCTTTGAATTGTTTTCTTCATGTGAATTGAATTAATTTCTGCTCTAATCTTTATGATTTTTTTTCTGTCTTTGGTCTTTGAGTTTGGTTTGCTCTTCCTTTTCTAGTTGTTGAAGGTGCAGCATTAGGGTAGTTATTTGTTCCCATTCTGTTTTCCTAATATGTGAGTTCGCAGCTATGAATTTCCCTCTGAGAACTGCTTTCATCGTATCCCGTAAATTCTGAGAAGTGGTGCTTGAATTTTCATTGAATTGTAGATATTGTTGAATTTCTTGTTTAATTTCATCTGTGAACCATTGGTTGCTGAGTAGGGAGTCATTTAATTTCCATATATTTAGGATTTTTTTTTCTGGTTTCTTTTCTCATTTATTTCCAGTTTTATTGCACTGTGGTCAGATAATGTGCATGGGATAATTTCTGTTTTCTTGCACATACTTAAGCATGGACTATGGACCAGTATGTGGTCTATTTGAGAAAATGACCCATGTACAGCTGAGAAAAATGTGTATTCAGCTGTGTTTGGGTGGAATACACTGTATATGTCCACCAAGTCCATTTTTTTCAAGCTCTGATTCAGTTCTGTTATTTCTTTGCTAAGTTTTTGTCTGGTTGACCTATCTTTTCAGGATAAGTGGGTGTTAACTTCTTCTGTTAAGATTGTGATATTGGATATGAGATTTTTCATGTCCATTAAGATTTGCTTTATATAGTTGGGTACTCCTGGTTTTGGTGCATACATGTTTATGAGTGTTACCTCTTCCTCTTGAATTTTTCACCTAACCAATATATAATGGCCTTCTTTATTTCACTTGATCATTGTTGCTTTGAAGTAGAGACTGTCTGAGAATAGGTTTGCTACCCCTTCTTTTTTTCTGAGGTGCTGGGGCGTGAATTATTGTCTTCCATGCATTCACTTTCAGCCTATGATTGTCTTTATTAGTTAAATGTGTTTCTTGTATACAGCATATTGTTGGATTTTGTTTCCTAATCCACTGTGCCTGTCTATTTCTCTTAACTGGTGAATTGAGTCCATTTACATTGATGGTTATAATTGAGATTTATTGACATTAGATTGACAAGTTGTTTTCCTGTTGTTGCTTACTCATTTTTCTCCTGTGTGTAATTGCTTTCCCTATTTAGTTGCTTGCTTCTGATCTCATTCGTGGAGTTCTGATCATTTTGGTCCGTCTCTAGAACATCTCAGGAGCTTGTACATGGTTTGCTTTATTATCATTAAATTCTGTAGTTTTTCTTGTCATGGAAGTATTTCACTTCTCCATCAAACTTGAAGGAGAGTTTTGCAGGGTATAGTAGTCTGGGCTGGAATTTGTTTTCATAAAGGACTTGAAGTACTCTGCTCCATGCTCTTCTTGCCTTCATGGTTTGTGAAGAGTAGTCGGCTGTAGTTCTGATAAGTTTTCCTTTGAATGTGATCTGCTTCTTTTCTCTAGCGGCTTTCAGTTTATTATTCTTGTA
>NW_004524598.1:20162555-20178574 GCF_000260255.1 Octodon degus | reverse complement strand
CTCCATATGTTTCTGCCTTTGATTCCTTAACTGCAGATGTTATTAATTCAGGGATTTCTTTTTTCAATTCCAATCTGAGTTCCTCTATACCTTTCTATAGCTGTTTTTTTTTTTTATTTCAGAAGCCGTTGATTCATTGCTTTCAGCTGTGTGATCCCCAATTTGTTCTGTGTTAGTGTCCTCTGCACTTGTTATGGGTTGGCTTGGGTTCTGAGTTTGCATTTTGCTCCTTCTCATTGTCTTTTTGTGTAGTACTGTCTTCTGACCTTTGCTGTAGATCTTTGTTGCAGTTATAACCTTAGCACCTACTGAAGTTCAGGTGTAGATCTACAAAGTTTGGATTCATTCAGCTGTGCCTGGCTTGCGTCTGGCTGCTGTGCTCAGCTCCTTCCTGTTGTTGCCCTTGGGTATGAACCTGTTGTGCACCTATGGCAAGATGTTATGCTTTTGGACTAGCTTGTTGGTTCTGTCCTCTACACTCTCTGCAGGAATGGAAACTGCAGGCTTTCACTCCAGGCCTGTATGCCTGGCCTCAGCTGAGTCTGGAGGGGACAAGGTGGGGTAGCAGGGAGAGGTAGCTCTTCCACACACTCACTGGGCCTGGGCTAGGACTGGATCTGGGGGTTCCTGGAATGCGACTGTGTGGTGGGGGCGTCCCAAGGGGGTGAAAGACGGTTTCACCCACACTGTGCCTCGGCTGGGTCCAGTAAGTCCCATGGGCGCAGGGTAGCTGAAAGCTCTCCCACACACTTACTGGGCCTGGGCTAGGACGGGATCTGCATGTTCCTGGAACGTGACAGAAATTCCTACTGGGCGGGCGGGGTGGAGGAGGTGCTGTGGAGTGTTGGGTGTCATCCTATGGGGGTGAAAGAGGTTCTCACCCATGCTACACCTGGGCTGGGTCTGGTAGGTCCTGCCAGCGCAGGGTAGCCAAAAACTCTTCCACACACTCACTGGGCCTGGACTAGGACTGGATCTCTAAGTCCTGGCTTTTAACAATTTGGTTGCAGAACTTGTCCATTGGGGTCTTTGCTGGACACTGATTTTGTGTATTTGTGTATCAGCTAGCTCACACATTTTCATGTGTATACGAAGGCACTTTCAGGATTTCCAAAAAAATTATAGTTGTCCCTATTTTTCCCAGAAAATCTTGAAATTCTCCATACACCTTGCAGTAATCCTCGAATTACATATTCCTTCATTTTCCCATCACCGTAGCAAATGGACGAATATGATCTATGCCAACCTGGTGCTGAGTAGGCACAGTGACAAACAACATGGGTGGACAAACTGAGCTGGCAGAGAAGAGAGCAAAGGCCTGTGCCTCCAGCCGTTTTCCTGTTCTACACGATATCTCATTCAGTGCTAGTGATGCGCATGCTGTAGTTATCTTTTATCCCCCGTAATTTTATTGAGAAACAAATAACAATGAGACAGTTTCAAACCAAACTGGTAGGACAGTTTCAATAATTAACACATTGCATACTGTCTTCCTAGTGGCTATTTGCTGTACAAGATGCAGATATGATATCCTATTTACAAACACTGCTACAACAAATCCCTTTTTCATTAAGAGAATGTAACTATATATCTATCCTAACCATTTTAAGTACACAGATACAAAATGGAGATTCATATGTATCCCCCATTTATTGTATTTATTACCTTTTTATTTTATTTTTTGCCATAATTTTATTGATAAACAAATAGCAATGAGACAGTTTCAAATCAAATTGGTAGGACAGTTTCAATAATTAACACACTGCATACATTCTTCTTAGTGGTTAATTGTTGTAGAAGATGCGGACTTCATATCCTATTTACAAACACCGTTAGAACAAATCATTCTCAAATAACAGAACTTAACAAAAAAGGGTATGCAGATGAATGTCCATTTTGTATCTGTGTATTCAAAGTGGTTAGGATAGATATATAGTTACATTCTCTTAATGAATAGAATGATTTATCCCCCCTTTTTTAGTTCCGTCATTTGAATATTATAGGTGTGTAAACTCAGCAAAATATTCTAAAAGAGTCCAGTAGTCCATGATAGTATTGGGTCTTCCTCTTGACTGGCAGTGTCAGAAATTTTAGACCTGAGTCCCCTACAGCTCAACATAACAGCATGGCTTTACTTCTTATACTTCGTTTTTATACTTTTCTGCTGGATGGTTAAGACCAAGATAAAGCAAGACCTATGCAACAAGAGTTGTAGCTTTTGGATCTGATAAGTCAGTGAAATCCTCTCAGGATTTTTCCTGAGTTAGTTATCTTTATGCTGCATTGTAGAAACTGAGAAATCTCTATTCAGTAATTAACAAGTGATTTGGAAGCACACACTGAGTAAATGCTATGGTGGTGTGTCCTCTGCATGGGAACACAAAGCAGGGACAAGAACCTGGTTTAGGGAATCTGAGAGGCATCTGTGGCAGGCATTATTCCAGAGATAACGTTTCACTTTAATCTCTGGGACTGCTACAACTGTTTGATTTCATGGCCATGATTATGGGGTCTTGCTTTAGATGGTAGAAGGAATTTTCCACAACTGGTCAATGCTTTTTGTTAGCTGATTTTGAGCTAGTGAGCAGGGAGCTCATCCAGATAAGCAAAATCTAATCATAGAAGCACCATAAAAGTGTAGATTCCTGTCTCCCCAGTTTGTAGAAGAATGAAAAGTCAGATGCATGTTGGCTCTGCGCAGTTCTTTCTTTGAAGATGTGGGAGGACACATGACATAGAGTGATAGCAGTGTCTCGGAGGTGCCAACAATGCCTGTTGGCAGCCAGCATGGGAATGGGGACCCTAGTCCTATAGTCACAAGGAAATAAATGTCACAATCCATGTAAATGACTTGTAAGAAGTTTGCCTTAAATGTCTCCAGATGACAAGCCAGGCTACTCCCTCAACTTACACTTATGGCCTTGTAAGAAAGTAACCCAAATAAATTTCCTGGATTTGTGACCTATGGAGATAAGCACTAATGATTGGATATTTCATGCCACAAACTTGTGAGAATACATCATGTGTCAATAGAAAATGGCTCCAGCCCCATAGAATGTGTGACCCTGAAGCTCAGTGATAAGTGTGAGCTCGGGCGTGGGGCAGGGTAGAAGAAGCACAGTGTTCCGAGGTGAGTATGGCAGTGTCAGGGCCACGTCTCAGCCCACTGGATGGGCCCTAAATGTGAACAAGTTGTGTGGCTGGCCCATGCAGTCTGTGCATGCCTGTGGGGGCAGTGGGCGAGCCAGAGGCAGCAGGCTAAAACCTAATCCTAGGCGGGCTCGAGCAGACATCCAGTGACTCCCCGCAGTGTGTGGAACGGAATAGCACCAAGCAGGACTGCAGATGGAACACTAGCTATGAGCTACTGAAGTAGCACCACTATGGCTCCTTGCTCCCCAGAACCAGAGGATCGACCACCAGAGCAGCTGATCACTAGGG
Organism: Octodon degus; assembly: GCF_000260255.1. Taxonomy (NCBI): domain Eukaryota; kingdom Metazoa; phylum Chordata; class Mammalia; order Rodentia; family Octodontidae; genus Octodon; species Octodon degus. The sequence goes on along the minus strand of NW_004524598.1, from coordinate 20,175,133 downwards.
CCTGGAAAGTTAGTGTCACAATGCTGTGCTATGCATAATCTTAATATTAGGATAAAACTGATCACCATAATGTTTTGATTAATTTTAGCATCAAAAATAGTATGGCTGTACAACTAATTTTCATAGCATTAGGATATGAATTCTTTGGGACCTAGCAATTAACTTACAAGAGAATGGAAAGTGGGCCAGGCAAACAGCTCAGTGGATTAAAGCACCTGCAAGCAGGTGCAGGGATGGGGGGTTTGATCCCCCGGCCTGCTGCGCCAGCCCCGCCCCTGGGGTGCACTGAGACAAATTGAGACTGGGCATGGTGGTGCATGCCTGTAATCCCAGCTCTTGGGAGGCTGTAAATGGGTGGATCATTATGAGTCTGATCTAGTAGTGAGACACTGAACACCCTGTAGACTCTTCCCTAAAGAAAAAAAAAAAAAGAAAGAAAGAAAAGAAAAGAAAAACAAGAATGGAGACAGGGAACAACTGAAAATAGGCACCAGGTTTTGGTTTTAAGCAACTGCATGTAGACATTTGTAGCAGAGCAAAAACAATTTAGCAAGAGGAACTGGTTGGAGGACACAATTGGATATATATATTGTTGTTGTTGTTGTTGTTGTAGGGTCTCACTATGCACCTTAGACTCAAAGTGCTCCTCTTTCTCAGCTTTTCCAGCATGGGGATTGCAGACGTGCACCACCCTGCCCAGTTTCAGTGGTCAGCAGGGAGTGCCTGGGGCTCCAGGGCTGTGCCTGGCTTGCAGTACCAGAGACTGAACCTGGGTCCTTGTGCTTGCCAGGCAGGCGCTTAATCTGCCAAGCTATCTCCCCAGTCCAGGAGTTTATTTTGATAGATGTTAAATTTAAAGACACTGTTTTCATCAGAAGGCTATTACTAAATATTGACTGCATGGATCAGGAGCGCAGGGCAATAGTACGGTTTAGAATTCTTCAGCGTTGGATTAAGCGAGGCTCACCAACAGCAGCAAACCTTCGCCTGTTCTCCCATAACTACGAACAGCAAGACGTTTCATCTAGATCAAGATGTAGCAAATCACAGCCTTGGAACCAACTGAGCCTTCTGCCTACTCTTTAAGGATTTGGAGTGTTCCACTTGTTCACATACGGTCTGTACCAATTTTGATGTTATGGGGGCAGAAGAACACATAGCTGCCAAAGCCCAAGATATACACTATCTGATCCTTTACAGAAAACAATGAAAGCCTGTGGCATACAGGAATAACTGGGACAAAGGCAAGACAGACTGCATCCGGCACCCATTAGTCTCTGCCCTTAGAAATGACATACCTGATCTTGCAAAATACACTACTGCTATGAACAATGTGTATGATGAGCGGGCAAAGGATTCTAGCCTTAAGCCCATGGGTAGCTTTTATTGACAGTAAGAACAATGGACCTGAAGGAAGACTAAATATAAAATTATACATCATAATTCAGTATCCTTTTTTCTAGCAGTTTTGATTTAAAACAAATAATAAAGAAATTCAAACTTAACAAAGTATAGATGGAAATCTTATGCTAAGTGTCAAAAAATGTACATGGCTACACTTGTTTTTAAAGTTCTTTTTGCATGGGAGATCACTGACAATTCAAAGTATCTTCATCATGGTCTTTTTGAGTGTGGCTTTATGTTGGTAGGAAGTAGCTGAAGTGGTGTTAAATGCAGCAGGTATGAATGCCTGTCCATCAATTTGGATATGTGGAAATTTGGATATAATTTTTGTAACACGACAATTTCTATATTTCCCCTTCATTTACATGTGGCAGAAGTTTGATCGCAGCCCGCACTGAGCCCACTGCGTGTTCTCGCTGTCTCTGTGTCAGGTGGAGAGGGCCTGTGTGGCAGCAGGTGTGGGGGGCCACTTTGCCTGGGTCTCTGGCTGTTAGTGCTGTGTGCACAGAGATGACCGTGGTCTGTAAGGGGGGGGGCTGGGAGTCTGAGAAGTACTTGAGACACTTTGTCAGCTAGATGCTAAGTAGGGCTTGCCAATGGAAGACACGGTCTGGAGGTGGGGAGCAGGAAGGGGGACAGGCCTGCTCTGCGCCTGCTGGGCCTCCTGGCGTCTCTGCACAGAACAGCAAGGTTAAGCCTCCAGCTGCAGTCACACTCTCAGCATCTGGATAATGTACTTCAGAAAGTCTGCTAAGAAAGTCCGGAGGAGCTTCCTCAGGGGCTCATGTAACGTCAATGCCGCCCTCCAAGCTCCGGATTCACGCAGCTTCACCTCCTTTCTTCTCTATTTCCTCCGTCTCTCGGCACAGCAGCTTTTTTTCCAGTTATTAATATTTGGGTCAGCCAGTGTCTCATTTTATTCTTACACTCCTTTGTCTTATTCACTTTATTCTTTTTATTTTTAAAGCAAATACAGACCAGTAATATAAAAGAGAAGATTGGAAATGAAACAGAACTTCACCAAATAAAATAATATGAACTTGACAGTGTTCATTGTATTGTATAGTGTTATCTTCAAATCAGCTGTTTCGATTACCAGACAGATGCACGCAAAATTGGAAGAAGAAAGAAAAAAGTTATGAGATGTTCAGAAGAGAGGAACACAAAAAAAGTAAAAAAGACAAGAAAATAGACAAAAAAATTTAAGTGTTAACTGCTCCTTTCCATAGACCGGCAGAAATCCACGGAACAATTATATAAACCACCCTGCTTGCATACACAGATATATCTCTCCCCCTGCCACACTCCAAATATGCTTTATTTGAAATCCTCGTGGAGTTTCTGAGCTCCTGTCTAGCCCTTGATTTATACTTGCCTCCGGTCTACCATGTTGCTGTGTCTACCGTGTAAAACCACGTGTCTGCCATTTCTCCAGGCTGCTTTTGGGTCAGCATGACACAAAAGCCATTGCAGCTTTTTTTTTTTTTTTTTTTTTTCATTTAGCTCATAGTTTATAGAATGCCAAAAAGCGTACCTAAAAAGAGAGAAAACAAGAACGTATAGTTATGTTTACTCAGACAGGTGGGGGACAGAAATGGGAGGGAGACATTTCAGTGTCTATATTTTTATATTTTGTGATTTTTGAACCAGGCTGCACATCACCTTTTTTTAAAAAGTTGCAAAATAAAAAAATATGGCTAATGCCACATGTCTGCCATTAGCTGCTGATTTTCTGTTTCTAGGCTCAAAATTACATAGTGGCTATGCAGGTGGAAGGGGATGGATTTGGAGAATGTTTTTGGGAACAAAATCCCCATAGATTGGGTATAGGGGTGAGCCAGCATGGAGGTGGAAGGGCTTCTGGAGGTGGCTGCCCCATTGTGAGGTGGGACGACCAGCAAGAAGCATGCTGGGAGAAAGGAGACCACCTCCCATTACAGCATAATCAGCCCTGAGAATCTCCTCCTCACTGGTCTCTGCAGTTCTCCAGGTCCTCCATTTCAGGGACCAACCTTGTCCTATTTTCTGTTCCCCTATATTTCTAGATACCGAAAGAAAGAGACGATTCCTGCAAAGTTTCACATTTTGCTAAATTCTGACCCACTGCAGGACAGAGGTTCATGGTTTGCTGGTAGTGTTCCTTCCAGCAGCAGAGCCCCCCAGGTCTGAATCCCAAGCCAGGTGCTGAGTCTTCAGGTGGCTCTAGACAGGTGCCTGAGCACCAGGCCTTCCAGGGAACAGAAGCCCTAAGAGTGTCCGCAGCTTGCATTGCAGAGGCCAGCAGCAGGACAGCAGGAATCCACATTCCCCTGTGGGTCAGCGTGTCCTAGACAGCAAGCAGGACATGGTGCTCTGTTCTGTTCTCTTGGGTTCACCATTTGCTGCTGGAGAGGACTCAGGCTCTGAGCTGGGTCCCGGAGCAACCCAGGAGATGATGCTCCATGCTCTTCCGGGCTTGGTGTCCTCCCAAGGGCACCCTGGCCCTGATGATAGTGGGAGAGGCAGACGAGAAGGGAAAGGTGAGAGGCGCACGAGGTAACCTGGCCATGTGGCTGCGGTACTCCTGTGACAAGGCAGTGCGATGGGATGTGTGTTTGACATCCCTGTTGCAGCTTTTTTGTTTCTACTTGCACTCAGCTTGTGATACTTTGTGCCATGTTGTCAGGTTGTTTTTATTTTTGTTTGTTTTTGTTTGTTTGTTTGGTTTTTTTTATCTGTAGGACTGTGTAAAGAGGGCCTGCATGTATACTCCATGAACAGCTCCTCTGCTTCTGCACGATGCTGGATTGTCTTCCGCTCTGACACTTTCTTTGGGATAAGGACATGGCTCCTCTTTGTATGAGATTTCTTGTCACTGAGACAGAGCACCTGTGGGGTGGATTGACGAATGGTCAACTTGTAACATGCAGCTGAACCGAATCACCTGAGGAGCGCTGCCAACAGCATCAAAGGAAACTGGAGGGGAAGATGGTGTGCTGTTGGCTCTCCTAGAGAAGCTTGTCGTGCTGGTGCTTCTGCTATGAAAGCAGCCGTTGTCTTCAGTGGAGGAGCTCAGGTCCATGCTGTCCCTGAAGATAGTCAGGGAGCTCTGATCCTCACCCTGACCATGGCTTCCTGGCTCCTGTGAAGATCATTCAGCCTGGTTGTGACCTGGGGGCTGGGAGTCTGGTGGCACAAATCATTCTGCTGGCGCAGACTTTCTAGCTTCCGCCGTGACCCTGTGCCTTCCCGTTGTAGATCCTTGATACACACTTGCATGAGACATAGCTGTGGGCTCTCGGCCTCCAGCTGGATTCATGGAGGACAGTGCCATGGGCTCCAGGACTTCCGTAGGACTCATGCAGGACATGGTATGGGGACTCAGGCCCTCAGCTGGATTCTTTGGGTCTCTAGTGTGTGGACAGGTCTTTGGTACTCTTCTGCATTTGACTATTTGGGTGGATATTATAAAACAAGCCTATAAATTATGTGCGCTGTATTAAAGCTCTTCCCTTGTAAGCCCTGACTGCAACAACTCAATGATACCCACAACTCAAGGAAGATAGATTTCACCTGGCTTACCTTTGCTGTAAATTCCCTCCATCCTTTGCTGGCTGAAGCCAGTTCAGCAGAGAAGAGGTACGCAGAGAAGCGAAGATGCGTCGTTCATGAGGCCAGGATGCAAAGCGGGGAGCAGCGCCAGAAAGGAAGCAACGGGAAACACATGTGGTAACCAGGGTCACACCTCTGTAACCCAGGAGCGTGCACAGCCAGGTGGTTCTTAATCCAGGGTGGGTGACTAATCCAGATTTGTGGTCATTCTCTGTCCTGAGACTCATATGCTCACCTGGCTGGCAGAGCATGGTACCCTCTTTCTGGTGCAATGATTGCCAAGCTGTTTAGAATTCTCCATTTCACTCTTCTTTTCCCTCACTGTGTGCTATTTTCTAGTCTCCTGTGTGTGTGTGTGGTGTGTGTGTGTGTGTGTGTGTGTGTGTGTGTGTGTGCGTGAAGCTCTTGACTGATAAAATTTTACTCCACAAATCTTCTTTAGGCCCTGCATTATTTAAAATGAAAACTTGTATCAGAGTTTGACTCTTTCGGGGCTGGGGCGATAGCTCCATGGTCTAAGTGCCTGCCTGGCAAGCCCAAGGACCTGGATTCCAGTCCTGGTACCACATGCCCTGCCAGCCCTGACCCCTGGATGTGCTATACAGGCCGTGGAAACCAGGCATGGTGAAGTGCGCCTATCATTTCTGCACGGGGGGTGGAGGTGGGACAGGAGAATCACTACAAGTCCGAGCTGTGTAGTGAGATCCTGTACAAAATAAATAAATAAATAAATAAATAAATAAATTGATCAATTAAAAGTCTGACTCATTGCCAGCACTCTTCTAGGTCACTTTCCTTTCCTACAGCATTATGGGTAAAATATTACTTGTTCCAAATTGCGCAAAATTGTATGAATAACCAGAAATACAAAGTTGATCTGTTAATTTTCACACTAGTGTCCTACCTGAGATGCTTTTTCTATCATCACAAACTCTCTTTTCTCTTGATCTCCACTTCTCCTCTTCCTCCCTCACAACCCTCTGCTTTCATTTCGCACCCTGAGGAGAGCCTGATCTTCAGCTAAACAGTAGCGTGTTCAGACTCCAATACAGGCAATAGGCAGGACCCGTGGAGCAGCAGTGGAGCGCCTGCGTGACTTCACGCACTTCGGGAGCACTGACCTTCATTCTGACAGCAGTTCTGTGGACAGGAAGCTATTGTTCTCCTCATCTTACGGGCAGAAAACTGAGGAGCCACAGAGGAGTTGCGCGAACCCCAAGGTGACACAGTAGCCGCTGAAGGAGCTTCAATCCAGACCCAGGCAGTTGGGCTGTAGAGTCAAACCCATTCACTGGATTTTGTCACCTCCCACACACTGGCTTCATTTTGGTAAGAAGATATCAAAGCGATTATATAAAGAATTCTGATACATTTAAAGTATTCCTTTCATCTAAACTGTTTTCAAAGAGGCCTAAGAAGAAGAAAACATAAGAGAATGAGTTGGATTGTTTTGTCCACTTCAACAGGGATAATTCACCCTCATATTGACCTTAAGAACACCAGCTGAGGGAAGGTCAAATACTTATTACTGCCACTCACAGAGCAGGGTGCCCATAGAGCTAACAGACACACTCCACCCTGCCCATCAGAGACAATACACTGGCATGGAACAGGAAAGGAAAAGGAACTGCAAAGCCAGGAAGAAATAGCCCTATCTATGTTAAGATGCCCGAAAAACAGGCCAGCGAATAAGCATCCTTACAGTGCTACACTCTTTTCAGAGGAAAAATATGGAGCAAAGCACAGATTTTGTCTATTTTTCTACAGCCATCAAACTCAAGACAAATTGCAGCCCTAATGAAATAACCAAGGTCTTAAAATCACTATTTAAACTGATTTTTTAAATAGACATAAAAAATGTTTATATGGAAATTTGACTCCCTCATAAAATTCAAATGTTTATGTTTTCATTATTTATTCTGGGTATCTATGAGAGTATTGAACATTTTTTTTCTGCAAAAGGAATAATCTGAAAAATATTTTTCATTTCTTTCTTACTACAACACAGAATATCTTGTAACCTACCTTTCTTTTCTGTAAACCATGTTAACAGTAATGAGTATAACTTCGTTTTTATTTGGAGTCTGATAACTAACTAGTTTTCTTTATTGTTTTATATTAAAAATATATGCTTGCAATGAATGTACGATCATGGAAATATTTCATTATTCAAGTCAAAGCAATCATCCAATATTTCTATGGAGGGAGCTCTTCCAAGTGAATCACTGAATGTAAAAGAAAACATCACAACTAGAAGGTCCTTTGACCCATTTGGACAAAGAACAAACACACATTCATTTATTCATTTATTTAAAAAGTGTTGCGTACCTATTACATACAAGGCAAAAGTTGGTATGTTAACAATGCCTATTAGCATGTCATCATAAATAACGATTCTGAAGAGAACCAGTCCGTCCATCCCTTTATGCCCTAAGGGCTGGTTAGTTTCAATGATGGGGGCTGTCCATTTAAGGCTCCACACGTGCCCCAACTTCTGGTAGATAGTATGCACTGTAGTTATAGCTATGCTTTTTGTTTCCAAGGCTAATAAGAAATAACACCCCATTGAAGTACTTAGAACCTGAACTAGTCACAACTAAGGGAAAGGAAATAGGCCTGTAGCGTAAGCCAGATACAACTTTTCATTTGATTATTGGTAAACATTTGACATGATATATAACTACATTAGGTATCTAGCAGATATGCATATCAAAATGGCATATTAAACACATAAATTTTGTTAATAAATTGAATAAAAGAACATTAGAGTGGAGATTTCCTTAAGGAAAATTCAGTCCCCGTTATATGTACGTCACCTCCTCCTACTGTTTAAAAGCGAATATTTATCCTTTTGTTTCGTGTATATTCTACAATATAGGAAATTGAATGCGAGAATCATTTATTTTGTGGTGGACTTTGGAACTTCAACAGAATCTCAGCATTATTTCAAAAAATTTTAAATCCATAGAAATGGTAAAATTTTAGAAAATGGAACTAAGCATGTGAAACCACAATGCATTACTTTAAGTGCTTCTACTGCATTACTGTAAAATTACTTTATTTGGAATTCTTTAGTTGTGTCTTCCATTAATTGATTTAATCTGGAAAATTTAGATTTTCATCTCTTATGGTTTTTCTTTTCTGTATGAGATTAAATCTAAAAGGCCAAATGATTTTCCAAATTATTGTTTGGCAAAAATATTTTTTGTGGTCTATACATGCAAATGTTTACGCTATGTCCTGCAAAATAAATATCCAATGTTCTTCATGGGGTTATATATAGTTAAGTTTTTAAAAGTAATTAAAATATGTTAATGAGAAGATAATATTTTCATGCTAAATCAAGTGTTGGGAGTCCACACATTATTAAAATGATTTTTAAGACATAGACTTTGACCTATATTTTTATTTGCCTACATAAAAGTTTGAAAATCGCGAATAGTAGAAAAGTTAGTACAATGTGATACCAGCCAGGTTTCCTGACACAGACAGATTTCTATGGGCCAAACTTTCATTCAATTAGCTCCCGGCCGTTGAACCAAGAGCCTCTTGCTGCCAGTGCCTTAACTAAAGAGAGAAGCTATAAGAACAAGCTATGAAGAAAGGAAGCATCTTAAAAGCAAAAGTCTTCTCTGATCAATCTCTTTTGTTTTCTTTATTGAACACAGACCTGAATGCTTTTGTGCCTCTAAAGGTTTAGAACACAGCTACTGGGCAGGTAGACAAGCATAAAGGTACCAAAGGAATGGCTCTTGCTTTAACCTCACAATCAGCCACAGTGCTTCAAAGGGGCCTCCACTAGTTCCCTGGTCTCATCTCCTACTCTGAGAGGCAGAACTTTCCAGAAAGATCATTGCTCCAGTCCCCTACATTTTCAGGGAAAACAATATGTTGTTTCCCATCAAGAGTCCAACAGTAGCAAAACCACCACACCCATTCAGTGTAGTCTGTAAATTGTTACATTGGTGAGGATGGATAGAAGAGATCATCTTGCACTCATACAGGGTCTACTTTCTGAGTATCTACTTGTCTATCCAGTGGATAAATCAACCCACTGGGGGTTGATCCCATTGTATGCAGAAAGAGAGTTTTCTGGAATTTTAAAATACCACCAAGGCACTGGTAATTAAGTGTGCTAGAGGTAACCGAAGCTTTTAGAACTGCTGCCACTTCATAGGACAGATATTAATGACTGCTCTCACTTTTCAGTTCCCTACTATTTATTCATGGATTAATTTTCATATTGATCTATACGATGGAAAGAGGCACTCTCGAGTTACAGGGAGCTAAGTCGAGAAATCCTGGCACTGTGAGGGAGGTGGTGGATTCCCGCTGGTCATGCTTTCTAATCCCTAACTACAGAGCTGGATAAGAAAGTGCATCAGTAAATGTGAAAAAGCAGGTGTCGCCTCTCCAAAGTCCGGAAGTGCTTAAAAAGTGTTGTATATCATTAGGAACAATAAACTACGTGCACAAAAGGAGTTTATCATAACATAAAATTAAAAAGTGACAATTTCCTCACACAATTACACTGCCATTTTTCTTTTTTTCTTTTTTTTTTTTTGAATTTGTCCTTTTTTGTTTTATGTTTCATTTCCATTTTTTTTTTCTAAATGTAGGTTTGGGGGAGGGCAGAGATTTGGTCCACTGAAGAGCAGTCACCCTCAATGATATATATATTAGAAAAAATATCAGCAGCAAGACTCTGGAAATAGATTCTGTTTGATGTAGCTAGTCTGTCTTTTCTGTTTTTCCCTCTTTCACGGCAACCTCTGAAGTTTTCCGCAGGGGGGCTTTCTCTGGGTTGGCATGTCCTTGGCCGGAATCTGCCGCTCCACCGTTTTTGTGCGTAGTGTGTTTTTCCAAGTAGTTCAGCATCTCACTGAGGACTGTCTGGAAAGTGCTTAGAGCTGCACATATTGCTGGAGTCCCAAAGCCATGAGTGATCAAACTAGAAACGAGAAGATGTAGGAAGAACGGGTGAGCAACGTGCAATGGTAAATTCCTTCCCCATTTAATCCAGAACAAGAATTCCTTGTTTACCTAAGTGTTTCTGAGTGTGATGGATGACATCACACAATTCAACTATGGTCCTTACCCATAAGAAGCATGGGCCCTATGGCAAATCCCCAACTTGGGAATGGTCCGGTCGCTGCGTTCACAGGTGTACTGCATAGGTCTCACTTTGTTATCTTACAAAGGAATCCAAATTCTGAACAGTTCTCCCAGAACAGAACTTGCTCCTAAGTCAGGAATTTACTGTACTTGGAGCATATCATTGAGAAACTTGGTATGTGAAAGTTATCAGCCAATCAGAGTATTTAGTAGCTGATTTGATTTTCCATTGCAACAAAAAGCAGCTAGGTAATAGCTTTTTATGAGTGGAAATCACCTATGTCATGCTGAGTCCCTGGGATGGCCAAATGTGAAGAAATCAACTGTAGGAATGCACCTGCTAGCAGCCCCTTCCGAAAAATTCATTCTTTTCTCCTTTCACAGTAATTGAATGATTTTTCTGAGCATCAGCTGGAGACTAGAGAATCAAGCTTCCAGCTAAGTTTGGACATGACACTGATCTGTGCAACAGAACCTAAAAGAAAATAATGCCTGAACTTCCCTTTACTTCATTTCAAAATTTATGCACTCTACAGATGCACACAGTCACCTTGTGGCAGAGGCAGAGCAACGTGGGAGGAATCTGTTCGTCTCCAGATTCCCTTATGAGAAGACAGAATTCTGCCTTATCTTGTAAATGACCGTCTAGAGCTTGAAATCTGACTAATAGTAAGTGATTTTAGCTGTTCAACAAACGTAGGAATTTTGTGGTATTTTCAGAATAGATTCCCCTTGCAACCAGGACAGAGGTCTGTTGCTGGACATAGATGTATAACTGTAGCTTTTCTCCTCTTGTGAATAGAGAATATACAAGTTTTTCAATTGTATACATTTTTATGAACCTATACTTTCAGTCTGTTCCACATAAGTTACATTTTATAATAATATGGACAACATGATAGTCACAAATTGCACATATATGTAGGTTATATGATATATTGTGTGTATCTAGTATATTCCTTACATGAAATCATTAATTGTTTACAAGTCCTAGGTTGTTATAGTTACTATGACACTATGCAGTTCTTAGTATTAGCTGCTACTATCTTTTATAGTATATTACTAGGGCTGGGGAAATAGCTCAGTAGAATAAGCACTTGTCTGGCAAGCACAAGGTCCTGAGTTCAATCCCTGGTACCGCAACAACAACAACAACAAAAACAAAAACAATATATTAACTAATTCTAGTTACTTATTCTGCAGTGCTGGGGATTGAACTCAGGGTCTCCATCATCTATCTAGGTGAGGGCAATCAGGAGACATTACTATTATCATTATCATTATTATTATTATTTTTATTATTGGTACTAGAAATCAAACTCTGGACTGTGTGCTTGGCAGACAGGTGCTTCAGCATTGAGCTTCATGCCTGGCCCATCATGAGATGTTTAAAAGATGCAAAGAAGACATTTGGAGTCTAAAGCAGCCTACGGATACACTTCAAGTGAAGTAAGAGTAGGATCCAGTATAAAGATTGCTGTTTATATTAATCCATGCGAAGAGTTCAGGTGAAGCCTGACCTATGCCAAGTGCTAATCCATGATAGATCGTGTGACTGTAACATATTTGTGGGAAAGGGTAAAGTTTGCACATCCTCGTATTATATTTTGTAAGTTGCCTCCATCTTTCCTCTGAATATTTTGCAGAGCTTGTCCCAGGCCTTAGTCATAATTTGCATAGATTTTTCACACTACTTCAATCTCTGATCATTTAAAAAACTATAATAATTGAGGTTTATATAATTATTTCCATCATTATAAGACATCTCCAAATTCAAACGGATACAAATCTTTCCCACATTATCTTCTACTATTGAGCGGAAAAACTGATTCTATCTCTTTGCTACAATGATACAGCTACTGGAAGTGAAGTCATATGATTTAATATCTATCAGAGAGTTGGGACAATAGATGGAGTTCTGCAGAACAGTGGAAGAAGTAACTGTGGAAGTATCCACAAAGGCACTGAGAGAGGCCACTCCTTACTATCCACATACATGATCCTGGGCATGTACCGCTCTTTTTCTTGTGTTTTATTTCTGTTTATTTATTATTTATTTAGTTATTTCTTTAATGCATTTAGTACAGGGTCTACAGGGTCTCACTACACAGATCATACTCATAGTGATCCTCCTGCTTTCAGCCTCCCAAGCGCTGGGATCACAGATGTGCACCAGCACACTCAGTGTCAACACTGTCTCAGCACACCCCAGGGATGGGGCAGGCACGGCACGCTATTTGTATTTAAAGCTTTCTGTGCTACTGCAAAAACAAAATATTTTTTGCCACATCATCGGGGTTCTAACTCATCTCGCTCTCGATAGCAGAGTATAGAGTATCTACTTTAATTGTGGACAGGTATTAAAGGCAATAGCCACAAGTATAACAAAGCCCCAAATTCATTATATCTATCTGTCTATCTATCTATCTATCTATCTATCTATCTATCTATCTATCTATCTTTATATA
>NW_004524598.1:20149083-20162455 GCF_000260255.1 Octodon degus | reverse complement strand
TTTATCTTTTATATCAAAATATCTTTATGTAGCTCGTTGTTACCTACTAGCCATGACATTAAGAAGTAGACATTGTGTCTGCCTTATATATGCTCATCCCAGGCCACAGGAGTGCACTGATAATTTACCTAGGAGCCTGGACACTACACGTTGCATTTGCACTTATGTGGGTCTTACTGCTTTTCAGTACTAAATTGTGTTTTGGTCAGTGGCTGTGGCTCAGTTTCTCTGACATAATAACTTTCTGTGGGCTTCCTTTTAATCTTGAAAAGTGATGATGTTTCTTATTCACGTTCTGGTCTAAGAGCAGGAATTTTAAAATCAAGCATCAAATGGATAGGTCTACATAAAATTTCTTCTTTATCCAAATTGTAAAAACGTTTGCTGCCACATGAAAAGAGGTCCCCCAACTGACAGCCCGTCTCACTTCTGTGCTTCTGATCAACAGGGTGGGTGCCATCTTTATTCTGGATTGAGAGCAAGAGTCCCGGAATCCTCACGCTGGCTGTGGTCTGGGAAGATTCACTGAACTGTGTGAGGCGGCAGTGCCTGGCCAGAACACCTACACGGTTCTTCTCAGTTCTAAGCACCGGATGAAGAGCATTAATGCGTATACTACACTTTTGATTTACCGAGGATGGTGGGGAGAAGGTGATGGAAGTCAAAAACCACTTAGTTCAACAGAAGAGTCTGCAACTGATTGTAGAATATTTTATATAAGTCATTACTTTAAGCGTCATTTTTTAATGGGAAAAGCATTATGCAAATTTCATTCAGTAACTTAGTTTCTTTTTCTAATATTCATTTTAAAGAAAAACAACAACAAAATTCCAAAAAAAAGATAAGATGGTAACAACAGTTAACATTGTTGTAACATATGCAACACTGCATATTCTTATATTCAAGTCAGTTACTCAGAGTACAAGATATCAGCATCTAGTCGGCCAAAGAGTATAGTTCCTATGTATCCCTTCAATGAACTGAGAGAAATCAGAAACATAGATATGCTATGTTTTATATCTACATGTGTATTTTTTTATTTTGCTTTTCCCTTCCATCGTTTTTCCCATTCTCCTAAACCAGTTTCTCCTTCCTTGTGAAGTTTCTCATGCATAAAGAAACACGCCTCCCATACTGTGTGGGTTGAGACTGCTAGACAGAGCCCGTCTTTCTAGAAGTTCTCAAGAGTTTTCTTTAACTTTTATTTTTAAATCTTTTTTTGTACTTGGGATGAACCTCAAGACTTTACACTTGCCGGGCAGGCACTTATGCCGCTGAGCTATCTCCTCAGCCTCTCACCTGATGTTTGTGAATCAAAATAATTACAGCGCTCTAATGTTCTAGACTATCTCACAAACATTTACACTCACGGAATAGCTAAAATGTAGAGCTGACAACGTCATGCTCTTCTGTTGCTCCTAGTCATTCCAGAAAAATAGGTTCTATGTTGTTTGCAGTGATGATTAAGCAGGAAAGGATTGGTGAGTTAAAAAGAAACTCAAAATGTATGGTAGGGCTAACTTTCAGGACTAGACGGGACAAAAAACTAATATTATCTATGATAATTTCTCACATATGACACCAAAATCAAGGCACAAAGGCAAAAATAAGCAAGCAAAGCTTCTCTGAACTAAACATTTCCAGTACAGCAAAGAAACAGTCAGTGCAATGAAAATATAGCCCACATAACAGGAAAGAATATTGCCAAGCCATATACCCAAAGCAGGATTAATAACTAAAGTATGAAACCTACACAACTGAGTAGCAAAAACAAATAATCTAATTAAAAGGTAGATAGGCAAAAGATCTCCACACATTATTTTCCCAAAGAGGACATGAAAATGGCCAGCATGTGTATGACAAGGTCATGTCAACATCTCCAATCCTCAGGCACATTCAAAGCAAAACCACAAAGAAACACCACCTCACAGCTGACAAGTGGCAGTGATCCAAGAGTCAGTAGTCACAGGGATAGTGAGGGTGTGGAGAAAGGGACTTCCATGTGCATCGTTGGAGAAAACGTGAACTGCGACCATCATTAAAGGAAACAGAGAGGTTCCTAAAACTTTAACACTAGAACTACAGCATTGGTCCCACCTCTGGCATATATTCAAAGAAAATAAGTTCAGTATCTTAAAGGGATTATGTTCATCATGGCATTGTTTTTTCCATAATTTTATTGAGAAACAAACAGCAATGAGACAATTTCAAATCAAATTGGTAGGACAGTTTCAATAATTAACACATTGCATACTCTTCTCCCAGTGGTTATTTGCTGTACAAGATGCAGACATGATATCCTATTTACAAACACTATTGCAACAAATCCCTGTATTCATTAAGAGAATGTAACTCTATATCTATCCTAACCACTTTGAATACACAGATACAAAATGGACATTCATCTGTATCTCACGGGGTCGTTTTAAAAGGTGAAATTATCGTATCTGAATTTACTTTACTTTCACAAGCTTTACTTACTGTTTTCAGTTGGTGGTATTTTGATAAGCCTATCAAGCTGGGTAACCCCGGCTAATTGCATGTTCTCTGGGCTTTCTTTTAATCTGTTTCCACTTCCTCTGTAGCCTCAGCTCCTGGCGATCACTGCTCTGATTTCTGCTCTAAGTCCCAATAATGCTATTTTCTGCCCAAATGTCCCATTTTGAATCAAAAGTCTATGGACTGGTGCATCTGGCTTTTTTAACTTAGTGTAAGTATTCATCCTTCCCAGTACTAGGGATCAAACCCAGTGTCTTGCTAACTAAGCAGGTACTCCACTACCCAGCCACAGCCCCCAGTCCAGCATAACAATTGTGAGATTCATGCAGGTCACATCTATCAATAGATTATTTCTTTCTATTGCTGACAAATATTCCACTGAATGGATTTATTACAATTTGTTTATGTAAGGGTAGACTAGAAATTTATACTGTTAGCATTTATTTTTTTTATTTTATGTGTTTATGTATTTAAGTATTTTTTTTTATTTATTGCAGTACTGGGGAATGAACTCAGTACCTCGCACTTGCCAGGCAAGTGCTTAAGCCGCTGAGCCATCTCCCTGTACAAGTATTAGCATGAAATGTGGAAGTGATCACCGTAATGCTGTGTGGGTTCAGCTGCAAGTATTAAAAAGGAGCTGTTCTGCCTCTTCCTGTGTTAAGAAACCAAAGTTTGGAAGAGAACTCAGTTGGTGAGATAACATCAGCTAGATGAAATGTAGAGGAGATTGATGAAAACATGGCCAGCTGGGCAAAAAGCAAATTATCATTACAGCATACAAGGCAGAAGTCTAACACAAGTGGAATGCACAGAAAGAAAGGGTTTAAAACCAATCATTTTAAACTAAAAAAACAAAAAAAAAAAAACCCCCACGATTCAAAATTTGAAGGTAGGGTCCCAGGGAGGCAGACTGAGAAGTTACGTCTACCCTAGTCGTATTCTTATTCATCTGTTTTTCTCTCTGTTCCTCTCACTAGATTACAGATCATTGGTTTCATTTTCCTATTATTAATTTCACACTGAGGAGCTGAAAGACTCTGACACCTGGCAGTGAGCAACACTATTTCCTGCTGAGAAAATCTACACTGCAGTTGTTTACGATACTCGACATGAGGGAAAATGCAATTTATATTTAACAGTCACCTTCTTAATTTTATTCCTGGCTCTAAAAACTCCTTTTGCTACACCCTGCAATTACATTTTCTGAGGCATCCTCCTGTGACATAAAGCATCCTTGAGTATCGGCTCAGTCCAGGCAGGCAGTGAGTGCTGGCTCCAGTGTACCACCTGAGTGCTACAGTGTCGTGCAAGTGACCACTGAAAGGGGCCCGTTGGGCAGAGGGTCTTTTCTAGAGAGACACGTGTGTGTGTGTGTGTGTGTGTGTGTGTGTGTGTGTGTGTACACACTTGTGAACACATGCGATTATTTAAAATGACACCTGACACTGGGCACATAGCTTAGTGGTAAACACACGCTTAGCTTGCCCAAGGCCCTGGAGTTGATCTTCAGAATCTTACAACATGGAATTGCATGCTCTCCTTAATGAATGGACTTGTCCTAAATCCTTTTACTGGCACAGCCCTCAATTTTTTGAAGAAAAATTATTTCAGCAGGGTAAACTATAATGACTATCAGCAGTCAATGTGAAGCTGAAGCTCAGAAACAGAAGAAAGCTAGAGTACAGCGTAGAGGAGATGAGATGGTGTTAGGAGAAGACACACTGTGGTCATTCTAATAAGATGGCAGCTACCATCCGTTTTCAACTCAGTCTACTCTTGGGAAAGAATTTGATATTAACAATGATGAGAAGGCTGCGGAGATAACTCAGCAGCATAAACACTTGCTTGGCAAGTGCAAGGTCCCAAGTTTGATCCTTGGGACCTCAAAAAACAAACAAACAAACAACACAAAAAAGTGATGAGTACCTATTAGGAAAATTCTGTACGGAGAAAAAATTTTCCATACAGACTTGCTTCACATTTGGTGATTTTACCTTTGAAATCCCCAAAGCTTTAAAACAAGTAAAGTGTAAACAACTCTAGGATTCTATGTACATCTATCAGAGGAAATAAATCCAATTTAGCTTACATAATCTAAGTAAATATAGCTTATATTTGCTGGTTTTGTTGCTAGATAATTAATCCAATCTATCTCATATATTTTTTTTTCTTTTTGGCGGAACCGGGGATTGAACTCAGCCCCTTGCGCTTGCCAGGGAAGCACTTATTCTACTGAGCCATCTCCTCAGCCCCTATCTCATATTTTCTTAATTGTCTTTCAGAAATGGTTTAATTTTGTTAGTTGATTTGTCTATGCTAACTTATACTACACTACTAAAAGTGGTTTTTTTTGGTTTTTTTGTGCAACCGGGGATTGAACTCAGGCCCTTGCAGTTACCAGGGAAGCTCTTATTCTACTGAACCATCTCCCTGGCCCCTAAAAGAGTTTTCTAAAACAGTCTCCTATGGGGTTTTCCCAGAATTCTTCCCATCTTGGCAATAATTGTGTCTGGTGTCTGACCTTTTCCTGCCTACTAAGCAAGCCCTGGTTTAGCATGGGCTGAAAAGGTTTTGGAAGTGTCTTTAACTCTTTTCACTGAAGACAGAGCCACTCTGTGGCTCTTACCATCCAGGGTTGGATTTCTCTTGCTCTGTTTGGCTGAAATTACTTGATATTATTATGCTACGAAACGGAAGTCTGAAAATAGCCTGCCATGCCAATGTTCATAATCACAGTAAAAGCTCGTTTCATTTTGTGAAATTTCAACCCTTTCTCTATCCATGAGCACTAAACCTGGAGCTTTCTGTAAGCCAGCCAAGCTTTCTACCATTGAATTACAACTTCAGCCCAAATCTAAGCTTTCTGTGTGGAAAATATTGGACAAGCAGTATTCTCTTCTTTCTTTCTTTCTTTCTTTCTTTCTTTCTTTCTTTCTTTCTTTCTTTCTTTCTTTCTTTCTTTCTTTTTCTTTTTGTGTGTGTGTTTTAGGGAAGGGTCTACAGGGTGTTCAGAGTCTCACTATTAGATCAGACTCATAGTGATCCACCTGTTTACAGCCTCCCAAGAGCTGGGATTACAGGCATGTGCCAACACGCCCAGTCTCAATTGCTGTCTCAGTGTTCCCCGGGGGGCAGGGCCGGCAGGGCAGGCCCGGGGATCAAACCCCCAACCTCTGTGCCTGCTTTCAGGTGCTTTCATCTGCTGAGCTATTTGGCTGGCCCTTCTCCCTTTCTTTTGGTAGAAGTGAAGATTGAAACAGGTTGGACTAACATTCCTATCATTTTGTTACATTCCAGTGCATGGTTCCTGTGAGGATTTGTTATGCATCTTGACTTCTAGGATTTCAGGAATGGCACCCGCCTCAGCCTCATCTCTGCTCTGCCACTTTGGGAAAACATGCAAACAGCAAGGTGGAAAGCGACAAAAGCGTTCCTTTCTTTTCTTCCTGAATTACTAAGCTATTGCAGATGTGGGGCAAGCTTAGCCTGAGGCTCAGTGTGCACGTATCTCTATGGTAAGAGGTGGCCACCAGCTTTCTTTCTGTCATGAAAATATCCCTGAAAAGAAAAGCACCCCTGAGAGAGGGTTCTGGAGAACAGACGCAGAAAAGGGTTGCGAGTATCCTCTCCTCTCTGGAGTCCGTCCTCCAGACTCCTCAGGGTAAAGTATCTAATCTCTAGCAGCATAACACCTATACACAAGCCGTGAAGAGAGACCTCACATGGGAGCAAGCACGGGGCTTATTGTTCTTGCAGAACCGAGAGGCACTTATTCTTTGTAGCCCAGCTAATGGAAGAAATAACAAAAGGAAACTGCCTGATAGTGCGTATTTTTATATTATTGTATCTTTTCTCTTGGTATCTCTAAGTACTTTCTAAATCGAGTTTAATTAAAGTACATAATTAATATATCTGATCCTCTAACGGCTGGTGATGAGGAATCCCTGAAATCTGCTCACTAGCTAGCCCTTGATGGCACCCACACTTGCTCTGTGACTTCCTTAGCTGATGGTGCTCAACCCTAAACAATACATACATATAATAAATTACTCAGTAAGCTTATGTCAGTGAGTAGATCTCACCTTAGGAACCCCAACTTAAATGGATTAGGATGGGGCCAAAAATTAATATTTTTAAACAGTTTCCATTCATTTTAAATGAATCTGAGGAGCTGGACATGTTCTGTTAGGGCCAAGAAAGAATGCACAATATTGTATCTACATGGACATCTTCAGCCTTTCCCTGAGAACTGTTGCAAAACTTCAGTCCTATGGGATGTTCATAGTAGTCTGAAACACAAAGGATTTGAAATATGGGGTGAAGTGTCCTAGGAGCCTTCAGCAGCTGTGATAAACTGTGATACTTTACTGCAGGCTTCATAGTAAAGGTTTCTTGATCAAAAACTCTTGCCATGCAGTAGTAGAGCTCCGTGAGTTCCCCTTAGGGAAGCACGGTTGTGACTGTTCTGGATCTCTGTCACACTAGGAGGTCTGTGACCCACAGCACCGTACAGCGATGCTTGCTTCAGGTTCCCAATGGAAGGGGTCTGTGTGAGTCCATCTCACTTGAATCCAGCTCCGTAGTGGGCTCAGGACATAATTATTACACATACGAGGAGGGTTCAGGGAGCCACATCCAGGTCAAACTTTGAAGGTGAAGGTATTTTTTGCACACATGAGTGAGCAGTCTGCAGAACGCACTAACCAGTCATGCTCTTATAACTTTGTCACATCAGGTATGTCGGACTTTCTATTTGGAACAGGGAAATGAAAGTGTCAGACATAGATTTCAGCTCTTATGAAATCGATGATTTTGAACTATTGAGCTTTTAAAAAACTGAACAAGTTGATAAAACATCGAAAGAAATGAGGTCTTATGCAAAGAGCACAAGCAATAATTTAAAATCAAACAGTAATTAATGCAGTGACTCACTACACAGTTTGGATTTTTAATAATCGGCCTGTCTCAGCCTCCCCAGTGCTGGGATTACAGGTGTGCACCACTACACCCAGACTGGGGGCTGGCACGGCGTGGTAGAGATTCCAGGGCTAGCATGGCATGTGGTACTGGGGATGGAACTCAGAATCTTGCACTTCTCCATTGAGCTATCTCCTCAGCCCTCAAACAGTGATTAAAGATGGAGGTAAATATCACTCATTTAGAAAGAGCCTTAGGATCATCCACTTTAATGCACTGATGTAAGAATGTGCAGAGTCTAGGTGGTGAAGCACCTGTCCTAAATCCACACATGTCTGGGAGTGAAGAGGAGACGGGGTTAGAACCCCGAACATCCATTCTAGATATTTCCTGCCATCCTCCATCAACCACTGTTGTACCAAGTTTATTATTTGCTAACTTATGCATTCTATAAAGTCAATTATGTGCATAATATGGCTATAACATGACTGTGTTGACCTTTTTATCAGGAACAATTTCTTCTAGTTTCTGTTGTTTAAGTTACTAATACCCTATGTGCTGAATCTAGAAATCCATAAAAATGCTACCAAATAATCTATACTAGATCCTTTAATGTATGCATGCGTTTTTATTAAGTTTATTGGTATAATTTAGGTATAAATATTGATGATATTCATCATAAGGATCGTTACCAGTATATGATGTATTTGATTCTTCTATTTTCCCAATCCCTTTTCCTCTCTTCAACCCTCTTCTTGTCTTTACTTACAAAGTTTTGTTTCTATTATTATTATTATTATTATTATTATTATTATTATTGGTACCCAGAATGAAGCGCAGGACCTCGTGCTTGCCAGGCAGATGCTATGCTGCTCAGCTATATCATAACCTTTCTTCCATCATATTTTTCTTTTCCCTTTCTTTCTATCCTTCGTTCTTTTTCATCAATTTCTTCCTGTTTCATAACATCTACAGTACACTTTGGTCCTTTACTCTTTCAGGCTCTCACACAAGGGAGACAATGTACTATGTGTACATGTGTGTCTAATTTATTTCGTTTCAGAGTATGGTGTAAGGCTCCATTCGTTTACCTAGAAATGTCTCAAATTCATCCTTCTTTAAGATAGAACAGTATTCCACTGTATATAAAAAAAAATCACCACATCTTTTTTATTCATTCTTCAGTTGATGGGCCTATACGTTGTTTTCAAAATTTAGCTTTTGCAAGCTGTTGTTATAAACAAGGGAGTGCATGTATTACTGTAGCATTATGTCTATTTAAATTGTACCAATAAATTTAATAAGCAGGACAGTCAAGATTTAGCATTAAGTACCCAATCCCAAAATGGGCATCTGAAATAAATAGACACTTCTCCAATGAAGAAATAGAACTGGAAAATAAATATATGAAAAAAATGTTCAACATCACTCACTGGTCATTCAAATGATGTGAATTAAAACATCACTGAGATGCCATCTCACCCCTGAAAGAAAGGCTATTGTCAAGAAAGCAACAAATAACAAGTGCTGGAGGGGCTGTGGGGGAAAACGAACCTTTCTCCACTGTTGGTGGGAGTGTAGGCTGGTACAACCACTATGGATATCACTGTGGAGACTCCTCAAAAATCTTGGGTTAAAGATCTCATTTGTATGCATCACCTGATATTGCATACATGATCAAGTTTTGGTCAAGCTTCTGCATTTTTCCTAGTTCCATCTGTATAAATCCTCCTAAAATCAATGTTTAATCAAACCAAACACAATTCTGGTGCTACAGCTTAATCAGGATACCCTGCCCCAAGCTTCAACCATTCATAAATGGGGCTTTCTGCAAGGGGCTGACTCAAGGGTGTTTGAATGTGGATTAGGGACATGAATCTGTGATTAAGGGTATGTAGTGCTGGATTAGTCCATTAACTGGCTTCAGAAAGTTCTGAGTATTGGTGATGGGAAGTCCCACCCTGGGTGTGAGTAGCACCACCAAGTGTCCTGTAGCCTGTACAGGATAAAAGAGAAAGCGAGGCCGTTACTGATGCTGCAGCCTGCTGTTCTGCTGCCTCCTGCCTGCCTTACCATGAACTGGTTCTTCTCGTTGATGTCCATTAGGCTACCAAGCTGGAGCCAGCTGCTGATGGACTGAATCTGCTATATGTTGTGAGCAAAAATAAACCTAGCCTTCAATTTGTGAGGATTGGGTGTTTTTGTCTCAGCAACAAGAAAATTAACTAAGGCACCTCATAAATTAACTTAACAAGAACCTACTAACATTAGCATCTGAACAAGTTCCTCATCCTCCACATCTTTCAGCTGATTTTTGACCACCCAGCCCGGTTTCAGCAAGAATCCCATCAGGGAAGTCTAGCTAAGTTCCCCTAAGTTTTCTTCCTAATAATTTTCTAACCCTGAGCTCTCACCCACTTTGCTCTGTAGCTATAAATTCCTGTTCATCCATACTATATTTCCAGTTGAGCTAAATCTATCTCTTGGATAAGTTCCTGTTGCAGCAGTCCTTATACCTACTATAATATTCCTGATTAATTGTCCCTACTTTGATTTAATAAGTGTCATTGAATTTTTTTCAGCACTGGGAATTGAACCCAGAAATTGCTGAGCTATGACCCCACTCCAACCCTACCCTACCTTTCAACGAAATATACTCCCACTCAGCTACTGGGGCTGGTTTTGATTTTGTAATTCTCCTGTCTCAAGTTCCTGTAAAATACTTTTCTCCTTATCACTCTCTCTCTCTCTCTCTCTCTCTCTCTCTCTTTCTTTTTTTTCAGAACCAGGGATTGAACTCAGTCCCTTGGGCTTGCCTAGGAAGTGCTTATTCCACTGAGCCATCTCCCCAGGGCTCCTTATCACTCTTGAAGCATTTGGTTTGATGTTATATAGCATGTGAACAACTGTAAGTACTGGCAATTTATTTACTTTTATAATTTTCTGATTAATGATAAAAATACATTAACTAATTTAATACAGAGTAATCAAAGAAGACCATTATTGTTACTTTTGTTTACTGAGTAAGGGAAAATTCTTGCATGTGTCACCTTTTAGTCTACATTTTTGCTAGCAAATTTTTATTTCAAGCCAGGCTTGATTTTTTTATTCTTAAGCAAATATTAAGTTTGTTTTTGGGGCCAGGGAGATGGCTTAGTAGAATAAGCACTTGTCTGGCAAGCACAAGTGCCTGAGTTCAATCCCTGGTTCTATCAAAAAAAAAAAAAAGTTTGTTTTCTTTTCTGCATAATTCAGGCCTACATGTCCCATATTGTTAAACACAATGGTAGGAAAAGTATCAGAACACCCTGAAGGAGGCTTAATAATTTTATTTCTTATAAATGTAGATGTTTACTTTATGAGATTTTGTTTTGATTAAAGATTTAATTAAATCTCTCCATTTCTTTTATGACACTAAAAAATAGTTTTCATGAGATTAATAAACTCAGTTGCTGCTGATTACCTTCCCAGCCACTGGCCTAGCCCTAGCCAGTAGAGAAAAAGCCCAGCAGTGATTGAGACACGCGTCAGGCTCCTTGGAGAACACTAAAGCTGTTCACACAAAAATGTGGGCCAAGGTTCTCTTCTGCGAGCCGCTAAGAACACAGCACTGAGAAAATGCTAGTTGAGTTGCCTGGGATGCCCATGGAGTGTGGGTCACTGAAGAGCCAGGAAGAGGAACACAGGAAGAGAAAACCTGGGGACATGAAAGCAGCCTTCAGCAACTGGGGAAGGGAATGGGGCAGGAAGAAGCTGGATCTGCGAGGCCCTGCAGGGGTGGGCTGTTGGGAGACCGTGCTGTCTCAAAGCAGACATGGCTAGCAGTTGTTAGAGCAGAGGGGCAGTCTGTTGCTGGAAGTTTTCAAGGCAGAAATGGATGACAACTCGACAGGGATGGTGGAAAAAAGATCAAAATGTTGACAGAGCGTAGGGAATGGAAAGGACCTTCCAACATCGAGAATCAATGAAGAAAACATAATCACCGGCAAACACATAGATCTCTGGATCTGCCTATTTTTTATTTGCAAAATCTACGGGAGTACTGGGAGGAAGGCTTTTAAGAAGGTGTCACTGTGCTTTTAAATTTTTTTTTTTACTCAAATAGGAGAATTAAGTATATTGATCATTTTGCTTCTCTGGTCCAATTAAAACACTATGGCCCTGGGAATGAATGAGGAGGGAAGATATCCAAGAGTAAATTGAGCTGTTATGATAATGTACGTTAATTAACGTATCTGCTGGGCACATGGTGTGTTCTAGTTTTATGTGTAGAAGGTGGAAGCGTTTCCTGGTGGCCCAGGTAATTACCAGTACTCTGCTTCATCCTGCCTTGCTAAATGCCGGAATATATCTTCACGTGTAATTTTTCTCCATCTTGGATGTTCCTAAGGAGTGTGACAATTCATCTGTCATCTTTTCACTATGTACCATCAGTGCAGTGAGACACACAAAAACAAGACAACTTCTGTTTCTTAAGGTGGGTTCTGAAAACAGAAATCTTCCTTCCTCTTTTCTGATAAACTGTCTTTTCCAAACAGGGTATTACAGAGAGTCTCACTTTTCTTTATGTACATTGTCAAGTGTGCTTTTGCTTGACTTCAGATTCAAGAAGATTATGAGAAAGTAAGACGAAGACAAGAAAACTGTTTTAAGGTTTTCTGAAATCTCTGGGAAGTGAACTTGTCACATTTCAGGAAGTTGGGGCTGTGGCTTTCTTGCCAGCTGTGTTCTGCTTGGGAAGCCCCACGCCACCTGGGTCTAGCTGCCACGGCCACTCCCGGGGCTGTTGAACCTATAGGGTCATCTGCCAAGTTCAGGCGAACCTCCTGCCCTGGCTGGAAGGTGTGGGTGTGCGTGGTGTGTTCTCTACAACAAGTCACACCGCTGATGGCACTCAGTGGCTTATAAATAAAGAATAAACCTGCCTTCTGTCAGCTTGATGTCAGAGCTGGTCATGGCCCTGCCCACTGGTCCCCAGAACACGCTAGTGTTCCATCTGCCGCAGGAATTGGAAGTAGTTGCCCGTGCTTCGCAAAGCCAGATTAGCCCCTGTCCTTCCTAGCCATTCACAGTCCGCTGAAAGTGAGTCAGAGTGCTCTGGGCACCAAATCAGCGATCCTACACGGAATAATTTCAAGGGCTCTGCCTAGGAAGGGAGATTGCGATTGAAAAGAACAAACGATAACACACGTGGATGTTACCAGTTGAAGAATCTCCTGTGTTGATTTGATTGCATTTTCTCTTCGCTTGTCTTTCGGTCTGCACTCAACAAAAACAATGAAAAATTACACTCTGTCAATTGTGTCTTCCTTTCAAGATGCAGTGTGGTGTGGTTCCTTTCAAATTCAATTTTGCTTGAGCTTACAGGTCTATCGAATCATGATTACACTGTGAAGGGAATAATATGAAAGAGCTACTCTGTATTAACACAGGCCAGATTATGAACAGATCATAAATGTGGGATCCTTTAATACATCACTGTACAAGAGAGAGATTATATATTTTCATTGTTTCTTTAAAATCATATTTTAATTGTGTTTCTTCTAAAGAAGGGGTAGATAGCTTAGGCTTACTTTAGGACAATAGTTCTTAAACTTCCATAAACTTGTTAACTTCAGAATTTTGAAAATCACATAGACGCCTAAGGCCTATCATAGACCTGTGGGAACAGATCTTTAAATGTATACCTTGGGGGCTGGGGAGATGGCTCAGTGGAATAAGCGCTTCCCTGGCAAGAGCAAGGGCCTGAGTTCAATCCCCAGTTCCGGAAAAAAAAAAAAAAAAAGTAAATATATACCTTGGTCCTTAAGACTTTTAGAAAATTCTCAAATGGATACTGTTGTTAGGCCAGGTTGAAGGACCACAGGTGAACTATAGAGTCTACTTCAAGGTCAGGAAAGGAGCCGAGATTGTTTCCGAGACAGTGTTTCCCTGTGGAGTTCAGGATGGTTTT
>NW_004524598.1:20145701-20148633 GCF_000260255.1 Octodon degus | reverse complement strand
AATTATGTCAGAGTAGTTCAAAGCCCTAAATGTGAGAACTCATCACAAGGTTTTTCTGGATGTGAAAAGCATAAGGCAAAAATGTAAAAATACCTAGTAAAATATATGCACTTCTCCAACGAGCACCAGCCTGCTATCACGGTCTAGAAAAAGAGGTAAGAGGAGCACAGCAAGCCCGTGTAAGAAGCACTCATCTCATCTTCAGAACTGAAAATGTCCTGGAAGAGTTCTGGGCCATGAAGCCGGCAGCTGACTGAAGCACCAACAAGTTGGCAGGTTGCGCCTGTGCTGGGCTGAGCAAATGACTGTTTTTCTTTTCTTTTCTTTTCTTTTCTTTTCTTTTCTTTTCTTTTCTTTTCTTTTCTTTCTTTCTTTCTTTCTTTCTTTCTTTCTTTCATTTATTTATGTATTTGCTTGGTACAGGGTCTCACTATGCAGCCTGGACAAATCGTGCTTCGCCACCTCAGCCCCCTCAGTGCTGGGATTACAGGTGTGCGCCACCATGCCCAGTGTCACTGGCAGGCATGGCACCCCATGCGGCACCGGGGATCTAGCGCTGGACCTCGCACTTGCCAGGCAGGAGCTTAGCCGCCAAGCTATTTCTCCTGCCCCCTTGCTTATTTATTTCACAAGGGTTGTTTTTGTTTTTTGGCACTTGCGGAACTTGCGCAGGAACGTGCACTGGCCAGGCAGGCACTTGTGCCACTGAGCTGTCTCCCTAGCCCCTCACACAGGCTCTGATGCCTGGCGTTCCCTTTGCAGTTCTGCTCTGAGTCAGTAAAGGAGAACTCCCTGTCCACTGAAGGCTTCATCTGAATTCCTCATACACATGAACCAGGGCACCAATTCCTGCTCATCAGAGAATCACAAAGTACGTGTCAAGGACACAAGCACTGTGAGATGGGAGAAAACGCTTGCAGATTACCTATCAGACAGAGAGGGAGGACACAGGATTGTCAAAAAACGCCTGCAACTCGAGAACATAAAACAAAACAACTTAAAATTGGGCAAAGAACTACAACAGAGATGATGTTCTTATTCAAAACTCTCTAATGATTAAGGAAATGCAAATAAAAACGACAAATATCACCTACTAGGGTGGCTGTTAGAAAAGCAAAGCAAATAGTAAGTGTTGGTGACAATGTGCAGAAAGCAGAACTTGGTGCAAGGCTGGGGATGTAAAGTGCCGTGGCTACTTCACAGCACCGCGCCTCGGTTCCTGCAAAGAGGAGAGCTGCAGTTACCGCGTGACTCAGCAGTTCCACCTCTACGTGTGCGAGAGGACTACTGACGGCCCGCTCTGAAGAGGCTTTGCACAACTGTGCTCACAGGGGCAGCGTTTGTCACGGTCAGGAGGTGGGAGCAATCGAATACTCGGTGGGTGGATGAATAAACAGATGTGTGTGTTCCTACGGGAGGCGGGTATCGTGCAGCCTCGGGGAAGAGCATTCTGCTTTGCGTGGCTGCCCGGGCGAACCCTGTGGCACCCGTGCGGAGTTCAGTGTACGAGGCCCACAGTGTCAAATGCTGTGTGATCCGCTTAGATGGCAGTTCTGAAGAAACAGAAAACAGAATATTTTGCAGGAGCAGGAGAAAAAGGAGCGGCGCTTAGTGAGAAGAGGGCTTTGAAAAAGTCACGGAGCTTGGTTGCTCGACGGTGTGAGTGCATTTGGCTCTTCTAAACTGTGCATTAGAAAGGTTCTCTATGCTCAATTTTATGTTAGGTGTTTACAATTCACAATTTAGAAAAATTCTCTAGGAAATTTGATGTAAATTTTGTCTAAGTGACTTGTATAACTTCACTAATCTAACATTAGGAAATCAGAAAATAATAAATAATATGGAGTATAAAGAACAAAAAACGAAATAAGAAACAGTAAATAAAAAACAGGAAAGCATAACTTGTGGTATTCAAAATGCTTAACACAGAAATACAAAGTTTTATAAGTGATGCTATTGTAATTGCTATTTTTATTATTAAATTTACTACTGTAATTTATCATAAATAAATTATAATGTTAGAATAATTAAATGAATAGTTTTGTTGTTCCAAATTCTGATTAAGAATCTGAAGCTACATATAACTTAGAGGGTTTTACATCTCAAATATAATTCGCTCTCATTTTTCCTGGGAGTCGCCAGTGTCCCCCCTCCCACATCTCTTCACTGAGGAGCTCGGCTGATTGTCACACTCTGCGTGGAGAAGTGAGAAGCAGAGAAGGCCGATGTGAGTGTCTTCTCTAACGAGTTCTGTGGCATCAGATGAGCCAGTGACTGAGCACCAGCACGCTAGCAGGCTGTGCCTGTGCTGGGCTGGGACACTGTGCCAGCCCCTTCTACCTATGTATTCCACACAGTAGCTGCTACAACGCGTGTACGTGGAAGTTCTGTTTTGCTTTGAGCCAGGAACAAAGAACTTAAACAATAAAGGTATAGCCCCTGTGAAGGAAGAAGTCTGCTACCCCAGACATAGAATCCCGACTCTGTACTTTGTGATTGTAAATTCCTCCTGACAGAACTCTTGGTAAAATCCTTCTCTGAATTCTGAACTGATTTTGAATAAAAATTAAATTCTAAATTTAACTTCTGTAGAAATTACAAACCTTTGGTGTCTAGACAAACAGAAGAATGGAACTTGTTTTGCAGATAAAGTATTTCAATCTGCACATCTTAAAAAATCACCACATCTTCTAAACTTGTGTTAGTAGCAGAGGAAAAGAATACAGCACTTATTGAATGATTGTATATTTAAAGAATACTTTCTAATACTTTATATTCTTTTTCCTGTTTTAAGTATTCTTAGGTCATTTAGCTAGAGAAATAAAGACTTAAAAGAATATGGAATTAATTAACAAAGCAGGGGCCGGGGGGATGGCTCAGTGGAATAAGCACTTGCCTGGCAAGCTCAGGGACCTGAGTTCAATCCCTGGTT
>NW_004524598.1:20144759-20145601 GCF_000260255.1 Octodon degus | reverse complement strand
AAAAAAAAAGCAGTTCACTTGTATAAGAGCCTAGATTTGAAAATGGTTCTCTTGACTGCAGAATTGTTTGCTCTTAACTTTTATAGGAATATGTCTCTCAATATTATTCCTTTTCTCCTCTCAAAATTATTGCATGTTTTCTCTCAATATTATCTGCTACTTCAATTGAGTAGTAGAAAAAAAGTGTCTGAGAAGTGTATTCCATTTAGTGAACTTTGTAAGTCAAATCCTAAGCTGAGTCTTCAGATAAGTGTTTATTACATCGTGAAGAAGCTTGTGATACAGCAAACACTGAAGTGTTTTATTTTGAAGTCTCTGATTTTGCAAATTAAATTCCAACTTACTTAAACATGTTATTTCATATAATAGTTACCTTCCTCACTAGCCTTAAAATCTTTTGAAATAAACTTCCTTCTTTTAATAAGCTATGCAACCGAAGGCATTTTTCTCATAGCAACCCTAACAAACTGGAACAGCTCTTACCAATGAGAGCTAGCTACTTGGCGCTGTGATAGAAATGCAGAGGTGGGGAGATCTGGATTAGTAAAGGCAGCTTAACCCTGTGAAGGAGAATCTGAGCAAGCAGGAAGACAGTGCTTACCTGAAGTGTGTCAAGTGTCTCTGAATGTCAAGGTCTAGAATTGGGGTGGGTCTAGACGAGCCCAGTGGTGATCTGTCTTGGCTCAGGAGGTCTTGGAACTCTTTACAGATTTGTCTAAAGTAAAAGATACAAAATTAGAAGTTGGCTTTTAAGACAGCTCTATAACTTCATAGCATGATATTTTACCAACATTTATTCTCTCAGAAGACAAGAAAAAAGCACTCATTTAGCAACCTGTGAG
>NW_004524598.1:20130668-20144233 GCF_000260255.1 Octodon degus | reverse complement strand
TGATTTGAAAAATTCTTAATATGGCATTATAATTACAGACTAATTTTGTATTTTAATATTTGTGAGGTTTTTTTGTTTTGTTTTGTTTTGTTTTTTGGCAGTAGTGGGGATTAAACTCAGGACCTTGCCCTTGCCAGGCAGGTGGTTATGCCGCTGAGCTATCTCCCTGGTCCCATATTTTAATATTTGACATAAACACAGAGAGGTAGAACTTACGCATGGGGATGGGGGGGAAGGGGAAGGGGAGCAAATGGCTGGAAAGGAGACGTGGAAAGCGTGTGATGTGTGCTCGTGCCAAGCCCTCGGGATAAATGCATTCTGTAGCACAGATACATACTCATTTAAAAATAAATCTTTGAAGCAGATCATTTCTTACCCAAAGTTAATCTCACAAAAACTCAATATTATTTTCCATTGCATGCTGATCTCTTGCACAGAAGACTCAAGTTTGTGTTCTGTGGCTTTTCTTGCTTTATGAAATTCTGAAACATGCTGAGCACAGACACGCGGCTCAACATCTCTTTCTCTTTCGCTCTTTTTTTGGGAGGTGCCAAAAATTGAACTCCTGACCTTGCATTTGCAAGGCAGGTGCTGAGCTGCTGAGCTGTATCCCTGGCCCCTTTTCTTGCTTTAAATGGTGGATTTCTGAGTATTGGTTTTAGTTTAGTTAGTAGCATTGTCATGTGTTGAATAAAAGTAAAGTCTTTGTGACACATAGTGCATATGACATTTTTAAAGAAAAACAACAAACCACTAAACTAAAATACAGCAGGAGAGTGAAGTCAAACACTATCAAAAATCTGCTCAAAAGCACACATGATTCTTAGCAAAGCCACTCCAGGTTCAACAGACAATATGGTAGTTAGTAGGGTTTTATTTTTCTATACGATGGGTCAGCACAAATTATAATGGTACTATCCTGGTTATAGTTATCAGCAAGTACCAAAGGGTTAAATTATCCCAGGCAAATGTTGCCTGGCCACAGTTCTCCTGCAAAGTATTTGTGTCATTAACAAATGACTATCAAAAAGTGACAAAATAACTTGAAGTATGAATACTTTATGATGGAATTTAAATCAGAGAAGATATTAGATATCTAAAATTTATGTGATATAGACTGCTGGACTATATTGGATTACTTTGAGGAGTTCATGCACCTATAATATATGAATGGCAGTGGAATATCCATCCCTGAGAACAGTAAACAAAAAAGGGGATATAAATGGACCATTTTATAGTGGAAACAAAAATATACATCTGTATATACAAAATAGTTAACCATAGATATATAGCAACTTGCTCTTAGTTCAATGAGAAAAAAGTTTGAACTAATAGTGTTTAGACAAGAGATCATGTCTGCATCTTGTACTGTGAATAACTACTACAAAGACAACAATATGCAATGTATTAACTATTGTAACTGTCCTACTAAGCTGTTTTGAAACTGTCTCATTGCCACTTCTTTCTTAATAAAATTAATATAAAATGAAAATAAAATTTATTTGATTCTGCCAAAGATCTTTCATTTTCTTTTTCTGTGGATACTGAGCCTCTGGTTTATTGCCAGTTCCTAAGTCTTTGTGATATATAGTGAAGTGATTCTATCATTTCACAGAACTTGGCTTATTTGTCTTTTACAGAAGACAGGTGGAAATGAAGCAGGGCCTTAGGGTAAGCAAAGTCCCTATAAGTTTAAATAGAGTAGAACCCCTCATATCTCCCAGTAGTGTTTTGGTTTGTCTCTGAGATGCGGCATCTACATGCATGATTTTAACAAAGGTATGTGTTTACTTCCACCTAGAATATTTGCTCTGAGCTTGTGTCTGTTCTCAGCAGGCCAGCTTCCAGATGAATTGCAACATTTTGGTATCAGAATGTGACTTTTCTGATATATTTGATGCCAGTTTGTGAAACGTCGTGATTTGCTATGGTCTTTTGGTTTTCGTTTGCATTTTAGGGAAGGGTCTACAGGGTGTTCAAGGTTTCACTACTAGATCAGAGTCGTAGTGATCCGCCTCTTTACAGCCTCCCGAGAGCTGGTGAGATTGTCATCTCAGTGCACCCCAGGGGCGGGGCCAGCATGGCAGGCCCGGGATTGAACCCCTGAACCTGCACCTGCTTGCACGTGCTTTAATCTGCTGAGCTATTTGGCCGGCCCATGATTTTTTATGTTCTATGTTATCTAAGGACTATGATAGACTGTTCTCTTTGTTTCCAGATACTTAATTGCCTCATGCTATCATTTTTATGACTAGCAACATGAATTTCTGTGTAATAGCCTATCACTAAAACCCATCCATGCTCACAGAAATCAGTCTTAATTTTCTCTCAGATTAAAAGAAACTTTAGCTGCGCATGGTGGCACACCTGTAATCCCAGCACATGGGAGGCTGAGAAAGGAGAATTGCATTTAGTGCGAGGCCAGCCAAGATTATATGGTGTGACCCTCAACTAGTCATTAATCAATCAAATAAACTTTCAAAAAACTAAAGATAAAACATTGCTGTAGTTCTTGTGGTATAACGTCGGAATTAGTTAGACTACTGAATAAACTACTTATAAGTTGACAAGGGAATTTTTTCTTGTATAAAAAGTATAGCAACTTATAATGAGATTGATGAAGACATGAGGGAAAGACAAAGTGTGAAAAATTTCACTCACAATAATAAATCAACCACACCAGACACACAGCTCTATTTGGAAACAGGAGCAACACCGAATTCTCTGCCTTTGGTGGTCCTTGTGTTGTTTCATGCTCTGGGAAGAATAGCTCTCAGCTAAAGCCCAGACGAAGACCCTTAGCTCCCCATGGGTGGTTATCTCTATTTCTACAACAGAATCTAAGTTCTATTTTTATGAGTAGCGTCATTCTTATTTACACTTTTACTTGTAAAGGCATAACAGAAAATGCTGTCGAGTCCAAAACAAAATGTCATACTTGTGAGTTATGTAATAGGACATGATGGTTGATGAATCATACCTCCCGACTTTATCACTTACATCATTGTCCTTAAAGACGTAAGTTTTTAGCTGATTTCTGGACTTAGACTTTAGTGCATCTCCTACTGGTAACTATTATTGTTATATTCAACTGAACATTATTATCTGTTCTAATTTAGTGTACATTACATGTCAACCATACTTAATCTTAAAATCAATCTAAGAGTTTGCTCATGTTTTCCAGTACCTAAATAAATATTTTGTGTGATACACATGGTACAGTTTTAGAATTCGATAATTGTCTCAGTTTCTATCTAATTATCTAAATTACTCCTAATCGTTGGTTCATCATAAAGTTTTAGTGATACAGAAGCAGATGACCAATGGCAATTAATCAGTGAGCCCTTTATTTGCTATTGAAGTTGAACTAGATCTGTTACTAACTCAAGGTTGAAAATAAATATGGTGGCCATGTCTCCTGACAATGCCAGTCAGAAACTGGGTCTCTCACTCAGTCAATTTTAGATTTCATATATATTTTTACCAAATTGAGGTCTTCAGAAGAAAGATGAGCTTAAGAAAATATGACGATTATGTTGGGCACTTAATGCCAAATTTGACTACTTTAACTGATGAAAATAACCATTGCTTTCCTCTAAGCGGAAAATTGGAAACTGCTCAAAACACATATTGCATTGGTTTATATGTTGCAAAAAAAAGACAGGTGGACCCTATCTGCTCCTTAATATCTATGTATACTGATTGCCTGTTGTATTGTATCTGTTGGCTAAGATTGCATAGTTTCTGGTTCTTTAATTTTAGTTATATAGTAGCTAATAAGAAGATGGGATACATGTAAAAACAATGATAAAAATTATGAAGATATCATAATTTCTGAATGATTATGCTCATTTACTAAACTATAAAATAAATTAAATGCAAGACTAATGCATAAATGTCTGTGTACAAAGGGGTCAAAAGAAATTCCATGTACTCCCAATGTTTTGTGAAATAAAAGTTCAAAATGATACACGTCACAGTCAGGCATGATTGTGCATGCGCACGCATGTGCACACACACACACACACCTGTAATTCTTTTCAAATCCGAAAATGCGAAAGCACTTTCCCTGGGGCACCTTGTGCTTTGGGATAAGCACAGCACCAGAGGTGTGGCTTGGGGTGAGGGCTCTGCCTGACCCTGCGCAAGCCTGTCCTGCTTTGGGGTCACCTGGGGATTCTGTCCAGCTTCTAGTACTGAAGAATTCCCTCCATCTGTAGCAAAGTCTTTAGCTTTCTCCCGAGATTACATTAGTGATTCAGATTAACCAACTACAAGTGCTTTTAGTTCCCTATAAGTATTTTGAATTCCTTCTGGAGAAGCCAAAACATGACAGATGAAGTCTTCTGGGATGTGAAACGCCTTGAAAGAACAGCGTAAAGTACAAGAGCAAAGAGCCCCAGAAGATGAGATGGCTCCTGAGGGCCAGACTTCCATGTCTTTCAACTGGGGAGTTTGCAGGTACTCCCGCAGCATCATGTTTACTGCCAAATTTCAAGCCATATAGCTGACATAATTTGCTTTCTCTGTCTCTTGGTCTCCACTCTTTTTTCTCTGTTTGTTTCCTCTTCGTTTCATTTTGCCTTTCTCTTCTCTTCTGCCATAATTTTCTAGTACTTTTAGAGGAGCACCACACACATATAACCAAAAAGCTCAAACTAGAGACCACAAGCAGGTCACCAACCTGGGTGGGAGACTCGGGTCTCCTGGGCAAGCCTGCTAGATGGCCCATGTCCTGCACAGGCCATTGAATCTGCTATCATGTCTATGTAACCTTAGAAACTGGCAAAAAATTAATATTCAGAGTTTGTTTGTCATTTTGAGACAGGTTCTTGCTATACAGTTCTGGCTGGCTTGGAGCTCACTTGTAGCCCAGCCTGGGCTTGAACTCTCAATGATCTTCCTGCCTCAGCCTCCCAAACGCTGGGATTGCAGGCGAGCAACCACCAAGCCCAGCTGGACTATTCAGTTTTGAATAGATGAGGTTTTAGCCAGTTTATTTTATTTTATTTTTTTAAGCCAGTTTAAATTTATGCATGTTATAAGCTTGGCAGATAATTATTTTTGCATCAGTTTCTAAAGAAACATTTTTCAATTTAAAAAAATTTTGAGGGGCCAGGGAGATGGCGCAGTAGGATAAGCGCTTGACTGGCAAACGCAAGGATCTGAGTTCAATCCCTGGTTCCGAAAAAAAATTTTTTTTTGAATAGTTTCTCTTAATGAGTTTTTTCTAAATAACTTGAAAATGATAATCTAATCACCTGGAACTACCACTTTTAAAGCCTGAATATAATAGAAAATTGCTTAAGATTATTAGTGGCAAAAAAAAAAAAAAAAAGATTATTAGTGGCCTGTCTGTA
The DNA here is from genome assembly GCF_000260255.1 of Octodon degus. Lineage (NCBI taxonomy): Eukaryota > Metazoa > Chordata > Mammalia > Rodentia > Octodontidae > Octodon > Octodon degus. The sequence goes on along the minus strand of NW_004524598.1, from coordinate 20,138,873 downwards.
GCAGTAACATTTCAGTGAGGAACAGATCACTGGAAGAAGAAGGTGTATCACATGAAGGAATTTCCGCTAAAGCCTTTAAGTGCAGCTCGAAGGGGCATAATGGTGATGCTGAGTTTTCTCCCGATAATGGGGCACTTTTCTGTAAATTGTTAAAGGACATCCAGGTCTGCAGAATGCAGAAGCCTCCTCATGCAGTCGTCCCTTTTCTCCTGACCTGACGCATTTGCCTACGTTATTTCCCTTGTCATTTTGTTTGAATTGTACTTCAGCTTTCAATAATTGTTAGAACTTCTTTTAAAGAGTATCACCATGGGGGAGGTAAGGCCATGTGAGGATGATTTGCTTATGGCTCACAAGAGCAAGTGAGGACAGTGATGGCGAGCTTCGAGCTTCCATCTCCAGTCCCAGAGGGCCCACCCCCGCCCCGTGAACTTTCCTCTCGTGGGGCCTCAGCGTTGCCACATCGCCACGGTGCTCTGAGACCTTTGTGCTATGTGGAGGGGCAGAGTGCCTTAGTCTACATTACTTGGCCCCTCAGGCACGTCCTCTGGAGTCTCTATTTCCTAAACAGTTTTTTTCTCCTTGGAATTTCTTACTATGAAAAGCTTTCCTAAGAACTATCCTTTTATAAACAGCCTATTCATGAATCAAGGGCCATTTGTAAGCTTTGTCTTGACTGTAGAAGAGGGATAGTCTTGCTCAGGACACTTAGCTGCGAGGGTGGGGTTCTGTCCTTTTATTTTTCATTTTATTTATTTATTTTTCCATAATTTTATTGAGAAATAAATAGCAATGAGACAATTTCAAATCAAATTGGTAGGACACTTTCAATAATTAACACATTGCATACTCTCTTCCCAGTGGTTATTTGCTGTACAAGATGCAGACATGATATCCTATTTACAAACACCATTAGAACAAATCCCTGTATTCATTAAGAGAATGTAACTATATATCTATCCTAACCACTTTGAATACACAGATACAAAATGGACATTCATCTGTATCCCCTTTTCTGTCCAGTACCATTTGAATATTATAGGTAGGGGACTCAGGTCAACAATTTCTGACATTGCTAGTCAAGCAGAAGACCCAATAGCACTGTGGACCACTGGACTCTTTTGGAGTATTTTGCTGGGTTCTGTTCTTTTAGAGAATCAGTGGTTTCTCCACTGTTTCCCCCATTCAGGGAAAATGCAAACACCGAGGGTGGAGCTGCGTGGAGGCTCTGCGGCCACTTACTTGGTTGCGAGGATCATCTTCTTCCTTGCTGTCTGCTCCTTCTGGTCCATGTGCTGTCGGGCGAGGTGCTCTCCTACCGCTTTGGCAGGAAACTCTGTTTCACACGTGTAGCCGAAGTCCCGGGCCAAGTGCAAGGCCTCCCCTGTGGGCAGAAAGCAGGGGTCAGGTTTTCTCCGACTTGTAATGTAGTATCTTAACTTTGTCATTCCTGGTTGTGGACAGAGGGATCATTTTTCCTATTTATCCTAAAGAATCCACGGAAACGACTTTTTGGTCAGTGAAGAAAGCTAAGTGTACCGTTTCTTTCTTGCAGTAATTCTCAGGTTGCTAGACTAGGCTGGATTCCAAGGTGCTGCACATTTATTCCCAAAGGAAAAATCCTCACAGACATATCATTTTACTGCTCTTTAACCTGTAACCTGCTGAGCTCTGTACAGCTGCGCTATTTTGTTGATGTCCAAAGATACTATTCATAATGCTTAGTCTAAACGCTAAACAACTTTATAAAGTCAGGGGGCACGTTGGAAGGCGAACTAAATGCATGAAATCAATTTCATGACACCCCCTTGCTATAATGTATTTTGTGATTATAAATAGGATTATCATGCTTTCTGAAGACTTCAGTGTGTTTTAGTACTATGTATAATGTTTAAGCACAATAAAATAATAGCACTTTTATTTCACAAAACAATAAATAATATATTGCTTTATAAACTCTCAAATCCAAATACATTTTTGAGAAATGAGGTAAAAATGTCTAATGAAGAAAATAAGATTGCATGACAGACATAAATCTAAAAAATCAATTGTAGGTATTTTTAAAGCTAAATCAAGCTAGGTGTGGTGGTACAAGGCTATGACCCCAGTAATTTAGGAGGCTGAGGCAAGAGCTTCACAGCCTGGGCACACTGACGAGACCTTATCTCTAAATTTTTATGAAGATAGTGAGGGCTGGCAATGTGGCTCAGTGGTCAAGCACCACAAGAGACTTTTTACTGTGCAGATACTAAGCACTGGCTTTGTTTGAAGCACAGTGCTAGGTGAGAACAACAGAGCCACAGAGATGACTGTCTCCAGGGAGACAGCAGGGTTTCAGCAATCATGGGATGCGAGAGGCACCTTGTGTTTTAATATAATAATAATACAATTTTAGGTATCAATAGTATATGAAATATAAATATATAAAAGTTGATATAATTTAATATATGCCATAATCTGGGCATGTTTTTATATCATAGTAGCAGTATACATATGGGATATAGTGTCACAGTATCAAATGTAGGTTACAATAGTTTTCAGAAGTTCAAAGGCGACTAAGTGGCCCATATGGATGGGTGATGCAACCCTCACACAGTTCATCAAATTTGCCAGGAAGAAACAGGAAGCAAACTGGTATGATGACAAAATCGTGAGAACTTTGTTTGATGATTGTTCAAATAACATTCTAAAAGTTGATGGGATTTGATCTCATTTTATACACAAAGAATAACAGAGTACTCAACTAATTAATTATACCTGAAATGACTAGAAAAAGTTAATAGTATCAAAGAAAATGAGCAAATATTGGTAAGATATACAAAACATGTATAAAAGCAGGCTAGTTGACAGCAACAAAATATCCTCAACGAAGATAATATTTTCTTCTAGAAAAATGAATTATTAGGCTTTCAGATTAGAAAAGTCATATTTACAAAGAATCACATTAACTACAGAAAGCAGGAAGACTTTCAGGGTATTCTAAAGCTTAGAAATCCTGAGGGTATTTCTCTCTTCGCTTACTTTTGCCTTTCTACAAAAAAAAAAAAAAAAAAAAAAAAAAAAGAAAAAAAATCTAAGGGACAAAATGTATAAATTAGTTCCTATGGACTTTTTCCAGATGCATTTTAATGAAAGATTTCAAACATAGAGAAGTGTGGAAACAGTTTCACAATAGCAAATACATGTTCATCCGTAATATTTATTGTAATCTGGCCTTGTCACCTCCCCCCCTTCCTGTCTCCCCGTCCCCAATTCATATTAGTTTGCATGCATTTCAGGGGAACGTGGACATCTCACTATGCACTTCCTGAAAAGCTTCAGTATTCATAGCAACAACTGTGATTCAATATTTGTTTATAGCCTTTTTTCCCCTATTTCTTGTAACTTTAAATATTTAGCCTGATATATATTTAGACAAAAGAAGAAACAAGACTGAGAACTCTATTGACAGTTTGCAATATTTTTTTCCATGCTGAGAATGGACCCCAGGGCTTCCTGCATGCTGGACACATGCTCTACCCGGATGTTCTTCCCGAGCCCGTTTGAATGATTTATGCCTAATGATGAAATAAGAGCTTTCTTGGCCTCAGTCCTTGTATCCGGAAAGAACACCTGCACACTGAGGTGGAGGGCTGTAACATGTGCGGTGGTAGCTGGCGTCTTGCTTTGAATTTTCAGTGTGTCAAAGTCTTAACTATCCAGCATAGGCTCTTGCATTTGTGCAAATATTGTATGCTAAATTTCTGTTACCCACAGGTATTGCCAGCAGTTTTGTAACCTAACCATCTAGGAAAGGAAATGGATGAATATTTTGCAGAAAAGTGACACTAAGGTTTGCTTTAGAAGGACATTACAATGCCATCTAGGATGTACACTTTGGCTAGAAAAATGTTAACAGAAGCCCATTTGAGAAATTTTAAATTCGGAGGTAATACTGTCAAAGTTTGGCCCACAAAATAACCAGGGAATAACCCCTGGGGATCCTAGGACTCCAAATGACTTGAGACTGACACAGAAACGGCACCAGCAGTGTCATCCTTCTGGAGAGCCACTCATTGCACTGTTCACGTGGAAGAAGATTTAGATACCACTTTAACAGAGACTGCTGCATACATATCAGCACAAACAGAAGGGTGGCAATGTGCCTCTTGAATTTTGTGCTAAAACCTGGCTCTTGAGGGCTTGTCCCATTTTATGCAAAGCTCTCGCTGTGTGGTAGTTTTGAAACACTTTGAGCAGAACAGCTGCTATTTGCATTGACACTGCCAGCCAGCTCCTGCCTTGCCTTCGTTCTGCTTACTGCTGTCTGCTGCTTGCGGTGTAACATTGCTACAGGACATAGAGCACTGCGGTGTCAAAGGAAGTGCAAGTGAAGACATGATGTGCAGTTAAAGCATGTACATAGTGCCCAAAAGGCTTTTGGTGTGAGGCCCTAACGGTAATGGAGGGATCCATGAATTAAAATGCACATAATATTCAGAAGCAATGAAAGATCGAAATTTAAGTTGTTTCTACTTTTTAAAAAAAGTCTTAATAGCAGATGACTTAAAGAGTAATTTTAAGAAAAAAAACACACATTTCCAGATCCTAGAAGCATATGAATGAATCTGTAGGGTGTTTGACTAATGTTTTTGAAAGAAAAAAATCCAGAAGCTTCTCTTGATTTTTGGGGTGGGACTATGTGGCCCTGCAGGTGAGGTCAGGTGCAGTAAGCTGTGGTGGAAAAGACAGCCCGCAGGAATGCTTGCTTCTACTCCCCACGGTCACTGCTGTCCACTCATTCCTGTGAGGCAGGATGACCTAATTGTTCCTTTTGGGGTAACCTTAGGCTTTCCTTTATTTCAAGGTATTTTGCCACTTGACCATCCATTCCTTTTTTAAAAAAGCAATGAAATTAACTTTATTTTATGTTCTTTTAAGAATTATATATTTCAGAAGTAAAATCTATGGGTGTTAACTCAGTAGTACAATATCCAATGTCATTAAATTAAAAAAAAACAGTGATTCATGATTTAAATTCCAGTCATACATGTATGATACCAATTTTATTTTCCTGTATAGGGCAAAAGTGCATTCAAATCTATGGGATTATTTCAAGAAGTACACAGCAGAAACCAAAGCCAAGTGTAATTCAAAACCTGGCCAAGACCTTACATTAAAGTGAGCATGGTGGGCGCATCTGTCATCCCACCCACTAGGGTGTCTCAGGCTAGAGAGCATTTGAGACCAGATTGGGTAATCCATGGAGGCTCTGTCTGAACAGGAAATTTTTGAAAAAGAGCTAAGAACGCAGCTCAGCAATCTCTGGATCCAATCTTTAGAAAAAAACCCCTACAAATCAGGTTACTCTCATAATTTCAGAAATATAGAATTAGAGTAAACCCTAAAGCTGAAGGACAAGACTTTTATGTCTTTTGCAAGTTGTCTAACCTATGGTGAAAGAGCATGACACTCTAAATCTGTACATCATTTGGCTTAAGACAGGGGTTTTAAAATCTAAACACCTATCTAACCTGATGAACATATTGCTTAAATGCCAGTATTTTATTGGCCTATTGCGAAGCAACAGTTTTGCTCCCCTGCAAGTTAGCAAACCAGGTCCCATGACAATGGCGATACACATCCGGTAACACTCTTCCTTTGTTGCCAAGGTGTACTGCCTAAGGAACGCAGGACAAAGCTAAGGCAAAGAGGTGCTGGAAAGTGTGAAGTAAAAACATAAAAACAAAAATCCTCAGCCTTTCCTACTCCAGTAACCTGAGAGTGTACTTAATATATACAAGCCTGGGCTCCAATCTATACAATTAACCCCGGGTTCTCAGGCAGGCCCTGCAGTAATTTTCTCAGACTGTAGAGGAAGCCATTGTCCCAAGGTAAAAAGAAGGCATTATGTGGGCATAGGCTGCCCCTTGTCCCCATACACAAAGAGTCTGTGACTTGTACAGTGGAAAAACGGTCACTGTTAGGTCAATAATGAACTGAAGACTTTGTCTAGCTGGGCTCTTGCACGATGAGCTAGGTATATTCAGCGGATGTAGCGTACTTTCTAGAAAAAATATGTGTGAAAGTAGGGGTAGAGGAGGCGGAAGACAAAGACATCGAAAACTATGAAGTCTACCTGTGTAAGAGGGATTGAATCTAAGATGGAGCTTGCTTTTCCAGTTACTAAGGAAATGCTGGCTTATGAAGGGAGGGTGTTGGGCCAACCAGGTGACACCTGCAGAGGGGAGCAAAGCTGGAGCTGCAGTGCACATCCAAATCGGAAACAGTGTCTGGGTGGATCAAAGATTTAGACATAAAAAACAACCACGGGGCTGGTGAGATGGCTCAGTGGTCTAAAGCACCTACTTAGAACAAGCTAAGCTAAGCAAAGCACAGGGACCGTGGTTCAATCCCCCAGCACCACATGCCAGCCAGCCCCGCCCCCTGGTGGGCTAAGCTGGCCACACACACACACACACACACACACACACACACACTAAATAAATAAATAAATAAATAATAATAATAAAAACACAGCCATAAAGCAATTAGATGATAATGTGGGATAATTCTTTTATAATTTTGAAATGAAAGGGCCTTTTAAAGTAGTTTGATTATGATAGCTATTAAAAGCTCTGGAGTAAGATATATGGGGAATATGATTATATCAGCATAATATCTAAATGATAAAAACTAGAAAAAAATAAGTGAACCCATAACAATAGGCAAAACTCAAACTAGCGGGGCTGGGGAGATGGCTCAGTAGAATAAGTGCTTGCCTGGCAAGCACAAGAGCCTGAGTTCAATCCCTGGTTCTGCCAAAATCAATCAATCAATCAATCAAACTAGGAGTAAGATTTATATCTCATATATAAAATACATGTCACATGTATGTGCAAGTTTGTGAGAAAAACAGCAACCATTACCACACAAAGTAGATGCATAGACAAACAAGCTCATAAACATCTAAAATGCATTTAACTTCCTTCATAACAAAGGTAGTTTTTCTTTTTCTCTCTTTTTTTTAAAATCTATTTAGTACGGGGTCTACAGGGTGTACAGGGTCTCACTGTGTTGATTAGACTCGTATTGATTCTCTTGTTTTCAGTCTCTCAAGCACTGGGATTACAGGCACGCGCCATCATGCCCAGTCTCAATTGCAGTCTCCGTGGGCCCAGGGGTTGGGGCTGGCACAGGACATGGGGGGTCAAACCCCAGTCACTGTGCTCTGCCTAAGGAGGTGCTTTAATCAGCTGAGCTATCTGGCAGGCCCAGTTTTTCTTTCTCAGCCCATCAAATTAGTAATTTTGTTTCTTTAAAAATAACACTTAGTTCAGGCAAGAATACTAATGCACTAATTCTACCTCCCATGGCTAATAAGATTATAAACTTAGAAATACTCTTGAGAAGAATCAGTCAGTAATCTATGGAAATTACAGATGCACGAATTTTGACCTCACAGGACCATTTGTAGGAAGTCACTGAGCAGACAGAGGTACTTGTGTGCCTGGTTTATGTGACTCCTCATCACAGGACCGCCTGTAATCTGCAAATGATTGAGCCACTTCAATAGTCCAGTAGATTTATTATATTACGGTACAGCTACTTAATGTAAAGCCTTAAGTGTTTAAAAGACTGAACGACTTGGGATCCCTAGAGAAAGAACGGACAACAAGTATGAACAATAAGCACAAAAGCATGACATAGAATGCTACAACTTCTTTTTAAAAAAGAATAAGTTCATCAAAGCATATTTCCTTGGTAGAAAACCTAGGAAGCAATAAAATTTATTTTCTTGTGGAAGAGGAAGTGAACAACTGGGGGATTAAGTACAAAGGAAGTGTGACCTGTGCACCCCCCTATAACTTGTAAATGTTGTATTCTTTTTATGCATTATGTACTTAAACTTATACTGACAGTAGAATTAGTGTCTGCCATGTTCTTAAAAAGAATTGATCCTGGGCCGGGGATATGGCTCAGTAGAATAAGCGCTAGCCTGGCAAGTGCAAGGGCCTGAGTTCAGTCCCCAGTTCCACCAAAAAACAAAGTAATAGAAAAAAGAATTGATCCCGAATTCAATGATTTTTTACAAATTAAATGGGAAATTCGAGGGCTTCAGTTTTTATGCAGTAGCAATATTTGGATGGCAATGGAATACCCGTCTCTGACAAAACTAAACATAAAAAGGAGATATAAATGAAGGAAAATTCTGTATTTGTATAT
>NW_004524598.1:20129661-20130494 GCF_000260255.1 Octodon degus | reverse complement strand
GAAAGAAAGAAAGTAGGTATCAATAGAGATAACTGCAGCCCAGAAATGATTCAAGCATCTGTGAATTTCAGGAAATGTAAGTGCTAGGAAAAGGCAGAAATGGAACGTTTCAGCCATGCAGGAGTTGAGTCAGGAGCACTAGAAGGAAAAAAATCAGAGAAAAAGGAAATGAAGTCAACAGGAAACTAATGCCCAGATGAATGCTTTGTAGCAAATTTGTATTTGTGTGGGTGTGGGATGAGTTGGACCCCAGGTGCAGAGGCGAAACAAACAGAGATTCCAGCGTGCTGAGTCACCAAGAACAGGAGCGAGGCCGCGGACACACCAGACACATCATCCCAAAGGCAGCTGTGTGGCTTAGCGTCACCCCTGCCTCTCTCTCTATGCCAACAACTTTCTTCCCTAAAATTGAATGAAATCATAAACTGCATGCTGATCAGGACAATGATAGCAGAAAGTAAGCAAATAATTTAAGGAGATTTTCTCTTCAAAGGTGATGTCTACTTGCCCAGAATAGTGGGTAACATAACCACAGATTAATGGAGAGCAATTGTTGAGTCTTGAGAAACATAAATCCCCAGATGGTAGAGAACAATATGTAATTGTTAGCAACCTGCCAATCATCAAAGCAAAATCTCACTGATATCATCTATTCTGTGCCTAGAAGAGATTTATAGAAAAAGACAGTACTTCTGGTCTGTAAAAAGGATCTTGTTTTAGGTAGCCTGAAAATGAGCCACTGTCATAGATTCTGCTACAACTGACTTTATTCCTGCAGCCCCTATTATTTTAAATTTTAAAGATATTTTATTTATTTATTTGGTACAGGGTCT
>NW_004524598.1:20125154-20129286 GCF_000260255.1 Octodon degus | reverse complement strand
TGTGCAAAATGAAATAGTAAGATCCTCTAGTTACTGGGCTTCCAAGTGGTTGACTGACTAAATAAAGAACCAAGCAGAGCCACTGCAGCAGACTTGGCCTATTGCACTTCTCGCGCAATTTGAAAATGAAGCTGAACACCTGTATCCAGTGATGTCTGGGTCCCCTGCGATGTCTGAATGAGGCCAGAGGAAGAGAACAGAATGACCACTGACATGTGGCAAAGAAGATTCTAGGGTTCTGGGCCTGGGAGTCTCACGCTTTGGCCAGTCCATCTTCCCAAAGTGAAAGGCTACCGACTGGTAGCTGCAAAGACACTCTCTCCACAGCTCTCTCCTCTAGGCCAGGATTCGTGCCAAACGGCCATGTCTCCCTTGCTTCCTAGAAATGTGTTCACGTAGGTGTGGGACTAGAGACAGCGGGGATCCAAGTAGCATTAAGAAGTAGGATTTCTTTCTGTTATCTTTGGGCAGTTTGCTGAAGTATAAGCTTAGTGTGATTGTTAAATAGAATACCCCATTTATGTATATTTAAAGAACATGGCACACTTGATCATTATTAGAAAATATGTAAAAGATGCTACCATTTCACATCACTCTAACCTGGCGGGTGAAATGACAGAAGGAGGCCCATCAGGATTTTAAAACCTCATTCAAAGAGATGCGAAAAAGCAGAGCGATGGGCCTGGGATTCCTGGGTGTGAAGGGAGGTAACTCAGGGTGACAAACAAGCTCAAGATTTCAGACCCTCTTTTTATTCTTTAGATTCACTTTCAATTCTGAAGTAATTGAACAAAACACACACACACACACACACACACACACACACACAGAACTCAAGTTAAAAGCAAACCACAGTATTGCAAAGTAGAAGATGGGGATTCTCACACTGGTGGAAGCCAGTTATATAATCTCATGCACAGCAATCAGTCTCTCTAAGTTTTAGTTTCTTATCTGCAATTAATGGTAACTAAAACTTCTTAAATACTGCCTGCACCCTGGCTCTATAGCAAGTGCTCTGTGAGCACTCTGATTTTTCACAAGAGCTTTAGGAGGCGGTAATATTGTTACTAGTACTTTGTAGGTAAGGACGCTGATGCTGAGCGGTTACAAGTCATTTGCTTTGCAAGCCGCAGAACTGAGGTCTAATGTGTTTAGACCACTCAGTCTATTTTGCTCCCCAAATTATAGCCAGTCTCTCTCTCTCTCTCTCTCTCTCTCTCTCTCTCTCTCTCTCTCTCTCCTCTCTCTCTCTCTCCCTCTCTCTCGATGGTGCTGAAGACTAAACCTAGGACCTGACACATGTGGAGGTCCTAAACCTAGGACCTCTACCACTAAGCTCTGCGTCCTAGCACTAATCTTTATTAGGTGCCTCTGTGCATCTATGGTATCATTTAATTCATGTGTTTTTGTTTAACTCAGGTTAATATATTGAACCCCATCAAAGCTATACAGGGCAGGGGTCATCATAGATATGGGTACTAGCCCATCAAATAGGTGTCTTTTCTTTCTATGCTAGAGTTGTTGCAGCCAAGAATCGGTCCAGCCAAGCAGTGAGTTGCACAGAACATGCACAACAGTGAGGACCACTTGAGGCCACAGTGGGCCAGGTGACGAGCACTTTCAGTGCCATACCTTCCTCTCTTTAAGCTAAATAGCTAGTACTTCTGGGACTTAGAGCCTGGCAGAGATGCGGATGGAAAATTCTGGTGCTTTGTCCCTGTATGAGCCTCTAACAGAAAGGAAGTATAGGCAGGATCTGAAAAGACATATATGTGCATCACTTTTATACCTAAAGGAGACAGCAACAGCAGCAAAGCATTGGAACTAAAAAACACCTACTGGAGTTCATCTGCTATATTTGGAAATGGAACATTTTTGCCAACGTATATTTATCCTTCCACTGCCCTACACCGCTTTACAAATGCACAAGTAGAGCACACAGCGAATGTGTCTTCTTGTCAAAGCAAATCCCTACTTCAGACATTCGGGTTAAAGGGCTTAAATAAATGGGACTTTCAGAGCCCTTGGTGTTGCCTCAGAATGTTACCCAAGATTGTACAAAAGTAGCAGAGCTGATGGACAGAGGTCCCAGCAGCTCTGCATTGCTGCCACCTAGGAAAGCGAGAGGTGTGGTGCTATGGGCTGGTAGCAGCAACTACAAAGTTGCAGATTCCTGGGATGGTTTGAGCAACCATGAATGCTGCAAGTGGTTTTTGTTTGTTTGTTTGTTTGTTTGTTTGTTTGTTTTACTCTGGAGTAAAACACAGAGCAATAAGCTACAGAAGTTGGCAATTGCTAAGTAAATACACAGCAAGAGTTTTAGGACTAGAATACTAGCACTGGCCAAGTTATTTGAATGCCAGCTAGAGATAAAGTGTTTGTGCCCTGGGGAGCCTGGAATGACCTCAGTGTCTCCTCAGGAAGACTGGTGCTTCAGAGGAGGCCAGAGCAGGCCACCGTCCACCACATCCCAGACAGAACATCTTGCTGATGTCGTAGCTATGGGCAAGCAAGTCGTGTCGGCTGTGACTAACAGAGAAATAAGGAAAACACGCTTGTGATAAAGTCGGCCGACAGAAGTTATGGTAGCTATGCATTTAAGCCTGTCTAGATGAAGACAGATGAGTGCAAAGGGAATAAGATCTGGTAGTATATTTATAGGACTCTGGAGTCAAAAATTTATATTTTATTGTAGGTTAAATACACCATCATTATATGGACTCAAATTCGCACTCAAAATATTTGCTTAAAATGCTTATTTTAAAAACAATTTTGTGTAGTGGAAAAAAATTTATATCTGTATTTACAAAATAGGATAGATATACAGCTATTTTCTCTTAGTTCAATGAGAAGAAAGATTTGTGCTAATAGTATTTAGAGAAAATATCACGTCTGTATCTTGTACTCTGAATAACTACTACAAAGACGACAATATACAATGTATGAATTATTGTAACTGTCCTACTAACCTGTTTTGAAACTGTCTCAATGTTATTTCTTTCTCAATAAAATTAATATAAAAAATAGAAACAATTTTGTAAGGGAATAATGATTCCTCAGTCTCTAGTTCATCATTTCATTGGTTAGAAGGTATCAGGATATTCGTAAGAGATGACATGAAATTATTGACACATTATATATTTTTATTGAATAGTCCTCCCTGTAAATTCCTCAAATGATGCCTGAAAGTAATGACTCTACTCAAAGAGAATTTAATTTTTAAAATAATTGAAAACCTAAGGCAAGTGTGGAAACCAGTGTGTGACATAGTTCGTGGTGAAGCCTGGCATAGGTGCGTAAGCAGCAGAGAATGCTTTTGAGAAACAAAGGTCAATCTGCCACCTTGGATTCCCATTGCAAAGCCTCTTACTTCTCACTGATTGGATCTTCATGAAGATTGTGTCTGAGGCCCACCAACTGGGCAAGATGAGCAAAGCTCACCCTCCTGAGCTGAAAAACTTTTTTTTTTTTTTTTCTCGGAATCAGGGATTGAACTCAGACCCTTGAGCTTGCCAGGCAAGCGCTTATTCTACTGAGCCATCTCCCCAGCCCCCTGAGCTGAAAAACTTTATGGACAAGAAGTTATCATTGAAATTGAATGGTAGGGGCCATTGAGATAATTCAGTGGATTAAAGCACCTGCTTAGGCAAGCATAGGCAAGCTCAGGGACCACATGTGGTGCCAGCCCCTCCCCCAGGTTGGGCTGAACTGGCCACAGAGACTGGGCGTGGTGGCACACACCTGTAATCCCAGCACTGGGAGACTGAAAACAGGAGGATCACTATGAGTCCAAGTTACATAGTGAGACCCTGTAACAACTAAATACATTTAAAAAGAAAAGAAAAGAAATTGGATGATGGCAGACATCTCCAATGAATATAGTGAGGATTTGATCCCTTTAGGAATCTTGTGATAGATGGATGTGTGGCGGTGGCAACTAGTAGGCAACAGAACAACACTGGAATGGTGGTGATAGGAGGAAATAAGACCATGGTGTTGTAAGCCTTGGAGCGAGTTTAAATAATGACTGATTAGCAGAAAAATTCAAGCTCTTCCTCCAAGTGCTACTTTTGCTGATTGAAAATTGGGTCATGCACATTTTCATAATAAATTGTTGTTAAATTAACTTTTG
>NW_004524598.1:20121803-20124933 GCF_000260255.1 Octodon degus | reverse complement strand
ACCAGCATATCAGCTGTACCTTGGGTGCCTGTTAGGGCTGGAAAATCACAGATATTTGTACTTCATAAGATGTAAATCTGGTTGTGGGAAATAAAGTCGATGCTATATTTGCTTTCTTTGTTCATGTACTATATCAAAATGTCAAGGGATAATTAAATAAAGGCCTGAAAAATAGCTCAGTGGTTAATGCGACTGCTTAGGCAGGTAGGGGCCAGGGGTTTGATTCCCTACCCTGCCGTGCCTGCCCAGTCCCTCGGGTGCACTGAGACAGCAATTGAAACTGGATGTGGTGGCGCACGGCTGTAATCCCAGTGCTTGGGAGACTGAAAAACAGGAGGATCAGTACGAGTCCAATCTGTATAGTGAGACCTTATAGACCCTGTAGATCTTGTTTAAAAAATAAAACTTAGAAATATATTGGGACATCAGGAGTTTGAGCAAGTGCCAGTTTTACTGTAGCGAGGCTATGCTGTGAGAGTTTCAAGCAAAAATTTTAAGAGGTATTTCAGACAGCAGAAATCATTTGTTGTTAGTATTTAAACTCTGTGGGTGGCTAATGCAGAAAATGCAGGAAATAAGATGGTGATGTCAAAAAAATATTTTAAAAATTAGTACCACCCTTTCTTGCAAGGCTCTATGTCTATGAAAAAGCTATTAAGCCATTTTAGTTAGCCAGAAAATTTGGTTTGAAATTTTCAAGGAAAAAAACCCCTAAAATGTTACTGGCTCTTGCAAAAGTATTTATTTGAAGATAAAAAATATTACCTCTGGTACATTCAATTCAAGGATCTATTTACAAAATATGGTAAAGTTTATACAGCAAATAAACAAAGAAACATTACCTAAACACATTTCAAGGGGACAACCCGCTAGGGCCCTCCCTCCTGTGCCTCTCTCTGGACAGGAGCTTTCTTTCCCTCAATAAATATATTCTGTTCATAAAAAAATAAGCACATTTCACATCCATGATGGCTGAAAGGGATCAAAGTCCCCAAAGACAGCAAAGAATAACCTTTTCTGTATTTCTGAAGGGTATGAGGTGAGGGCTATGTCACTATTACAGGCGACAGACTCCAAAGGCGAGGAGCCATTGCGGAGGTTGGCCTTAATGTTGGCAAACAACCTTATCTGCTCTCTCACAGTCGCCCCAACTGAAGTGAGGAGGAAGATAGGTCAGCGGTTTGCGGTCCTTGTCAGCCTACAACTATAGGGAAGACTATTCGCTTATCCAGAATAGCCTTATTTGTGTAATACTGGTTTTTGTTTCCTAAAATAACTTCTTGATTTTGAAGATATTGTTCATAAATCCTGACTTCAGCATGAGATGTGCGATACATATAATGATTTAGAGTAGACATTTAAGAAGAACAAAAAATATGGAATAGAATATTGGAGAACATTGCACACAAAAATGTAACTTTTGTAGGACTGAAACAAGGAAGCACTGAACTGATCCCTAACCTTTTAAATTTTTACTTTGAAAGAGATTTTACTTGGTCAGGGTGGCTTGCTGTTGGTGATCCTTCTGTCTCAGCCTCCTCGTAGCTGGGATTACAAATGTGTATGACTACCCCCAGCCCTAATGTCGCTTTAAAGTAATGACTCACGTAATCTCATGTTACTTTTACTTGAGATCGTGTTTGTGGGTCATATATGGGAAATGGAAGGTTGCAAAACTGGCCCTTGAATGATAAAGTACTTCCCTGCTTCATCAATATTTGAAGATTTCAAAATGACTCAAGAAAAAAACAATACACTAGGGAAAAAGAGAATCTTAGTTTCATGAGCCCAGACTAATGGTTATGTGTGAGTAGCAGGCGGAAGAGGACAGAAGCGAGTGGCGTTTATGGTAGAAGCCTGTGAACGGGCCGCAGACGTCGAGCGGTCCGTTCTGCACATGGAGCTGGCGCTCTTCATGGTGGTGCACATCAGCGGTTGCCAGACGGGGCGCCCTTCGGCACCACTCAGCTAGCACAACGTCAGCAAGAGTTGTGACTGTACTCTCTGTGGCCCTCCCGACTGTACTCCCCGGCACTTTCTCAGCCAGTAAAGAGAAGGGTTTTGTGGGTGGAGGCATCTTTATTTTTCAGACCAATTACTAGTTTCGTGAAAATTCCTTGTCTCATGAGGATGGCAGAAAAGAGCCCCAGGGTCTGTCCATTAGAACCGCCTGGGGAGATCGGAAATTCCTGAGGTGCTGCGCGACTACGGACTGAATTTCAGCTGGTTTAGAGGGGTGCGGTCCATGAGCTTTCTCATACACCTTCTCATTTGAATTCCATCCGTGCATCTGAGAACTTAAGTACTACTGTCTAATAATTGTTGAATGTTCTCTTTTCAAAAACATTTATAATTTGAACATTTTTATTTAAAGAGTGCATGATTCTATCCAGTATCAACCACTTAGTCTTTTCAATTTTATTCTAGATGTTTTTCCATCTCCAGCTCATAAGGGTGGGTAATAATTCAAACTTCTCTCGTATAAGTCAGCCTCAGTATCAGCAAACAGAGGCAAAGGAAATGGAAGATCTTTAGACTATAGAGCAGGTTGAGGTTTTTTTTTTGTGTGTGTGTGATGTTTGGGACCCAAATGTTTCTTTTTCATATTTGAAATATTTACATATCAGTTAAGTATCTCTAATCTAAAGAATCTAAAATCTTGAATGATTCAATTTTCCATATTTGTTGAGTGTCATGTTGCAGTTTAAAAAGTTTCCGATCTTTGAGGTAATTCAGATTTTGTATTTTTGGGTCATGGATGCTCAGCCTATAACAGTTACTTACTACGTGTGGACACTAACATTACCGCTATGTTGCTGTTGCCATTATTACCTATGGGGGGGGGGGCACAACAGTTGATATCACCAGAGCAACTTTGCAAGACTAATGCGGGAAATGAACTATTTCGCAATGTTGTATGTTACGTGCTGTGATTTACAAGAGGGAAGAGGGTCCAGGTGTTTGCTCCTGTGTTTCACCCCCTTACTGCTCCCTGTGCTGCAGTTGATTTGAGAAAAGTGTCACAGGTGTTTTCAGGTGAAGTTGACAGTGAAAAGGTCTCTGTCACTTGTGTTTGAAATAATAGCAATTGAGACTGAGCATGGTGGCGCATGCCTAGAATCCCAGCTCT
>NW_004524598.1:20097437-20121628 GCF_000260255.1 Octodon degus | reverse complement strand
AAACTCCTTTACAAAGTTAGAAGAAAAAAAATAACATCCTATATCTATCCTCAAGTATGGTTGCACTAGAACAAATGATGCTTTAGTCCTAACAGAAGAAACAGAGGAGAGAATGTAAATTGGAAAAGATGACCTCTGGGGATGTATTTGCACTTCTCTTTCTATTATTACGCTGGCTAAACTGGACCTTTCTCTGATTCGACAAATGCCCCCACAAAGCCGTGGGCCTTCGCCTGCCTTAAGAGCTGCCTACAAGGACTGAAGCAGCAAGCTTTTCACACTCGGAATCCTGCCAGACTTCTTGAACTTTGCACAAGATTTGTCACGTGGATCATGTTTATCCTTCCAACGCACTGAATCACAATAAGCTAAATCAGATTTTTCTACATTTTGAAATAATAATAAAACTGGCCATGTACTGTCAGACATTTCTTGCTATTATTTAGGGAATATTTGAAAAAGAACCTGTATATTTCCTTGTCGTCGTCCCTATTACTGCCATCAGTAATTAATGGATATTCTATGATTTATCTCAGTTTTATATTAAGCTGATTAGTCACTATTGCCAAGATGAATTAGGAAACTTACCTGTGATTGGTAACTGTCTTAACTGCATAAACAGAAGCTGCACATCACAATCAAAATGCCTGAGTGTCCATGACCAGCTAGGCATCCATCATGATTTGTGGAACTAAAAGATCATACCTTCAACCAAGGAGGTGAGGAGGGTGACATTCGCGGCCTTCCGTCTTCCTGCCGGCAAGTTCAAGCCAAGCCTGTCCAGTTTCTCTCTCAGGCAGCGGCCTCCATTCTTTGATTTCGCTCTGTCCAGAAACAAAAACTAGGTTTTGAAAGTTCCCATTCTGAAGCAAATCTGAGAAGACTTCACATAAGGACTATCACATGGGAAGGAAGACATAAGCACGGAGGGCTGGGGCGCAGTAGCAGCACAGAGAGAGACCTGAGGTCATCAAACAACTCCTCTCACCTTCTCAGGATGCCGCCCAGGAGAGAGGCATTGAGACACTCAGGGGGTGACAGGCGCCTCTTTACCTCAGCGATGGTCACCTTGTACTTGGAGGTAGAGCTGAGGAGAGACAAGCGGCCAGGCACGGAGCAAAACAAGTCAGTGGGATTGACCACACAAGTTCCACCTGAGGAGGAAGAAGTGTATGATATGTTAGTGAAAGAGAAGATAAATGCAGAGAAGAAGCTGACATCAAGGAGGGCTTGCTGTGGGGGTTGCATGGGGTTGTTTTTTTGGTTTTTGTTTTAGGTTTTTTTTTCCGGAACGGGGGTTGAACTCAGACCTTGCGCTTGTCAGGGAAACGCTTATTCTACTGAGCCTTCTCCCTGGCCCCATGACAACAATGTCCTTGGATGCTGGCCACAGCATCTCGGAATGCTGCTCTGATGATGTCCTTCCACACACTCATAACGCTCTGGTTTTTAGTATTTGCATAACAAATTGTTGAAGGGCACAAGTACAATTTCAGAGAAAAGTTCAACCTTACGGAATACAGGTGGCTCATCAGCGTGAACTTTGACATCATCACATCTAGAATTAATTCAATTAATTAAAAATCTGACCTCCAACTCCAAAAGCTAAACCCCCCAAAGGTAGGTGTCTTTTATACATGGATGTTTGTGAATGCATCTAAACACACACAATAGATAAAATCTTTTCAGTTGCATTATTATCTTTTCCAAAATATTTGAGAATTACTCTCTCTTCTCATCCCTCTGCCAATTGCAGGCAGCACAGTCACACTGTCCTCATGTACTACTAGCAGTCTTCTGCCAATTGCCAGAAATTTCCAAGCCATACATAGAGATGGGTCAAATCCTCGCACCACATGCCAATCTCCAGTGTCAGCAAACACAGGCAAACAACATAATATCTGGAGCACAACAGCATTAACACTTATTAATGTTATGTGTGAATAATATATTGTGGTTATTGAAATTATTACTGTCATGGTGCAAAACAAAGATAACTGCTCAGAGCCGAACCACCAAAGCCATTTGCCTTGCTGGAGTCCCTGAACAGAAGCTTTCTGTCTCCAAGGCTCTAGTCCTTCAATTTTATTTTTGATTAGAAAATACATAGTATCTTTCTTAATCTCAGGCAACTACCACAGAACAAAATGGACTTGGGGACCCAGAGGACAAAGGAGCTTCCTGCTGCCTGGCTCCTCACACTCTGAAAAGATCCTGAGCCAGCATCTACCAGGCCACGCTGGTGGTTCTCCGCTTAGGGGCTATGGGATTCCTCTGCACGCACGGAGGCATCTGAGCAAAAGTTTGTCAAGAATCAGTGGCCAGGGGCCAGGGAGATAGCTCAGTGGTCTAAGTGCCTGCCCAGCAAGCTCAAGGACCAGCCCCGTGCCAGCCCCAGAACCCCAGGTGTGCCATGCTGGCCATGAAAACCAGGCATGGTGGCACGCAAGGGGATATACATGACAGGAGGCTCACTATGTGTCAAAGATATGTAGTAAGACCCTGTACCAAATTAATTAATTAATTAATTAATACATTAATTAAAAATTTTAAAAAAGAATCAGTGGCCAATTCAGATTTATGGTCGTCCCCCCCCCCCGCCATTTCAATGTATTTGGTATAAAATACATACTTGCAGTACTGAGAATCAAACTCAGGTCCCTGCACTTGTCAGGCAGGCACTTAGACCACTGAGCTATCTCTTTTTAAAGCATGCATTTGCTTTCTCTAGAGCAAACCTTCAGACTCATCATCAGAAAAGAGTCAAGATCTATGAGGTAAAAATGGAAAAAGAAAAGCGGGTGAATGAAGGAAAATGTTTTCCCAAATCTTTTGTATTAAAAGTGTGATCCTTACTGGGCAGTCCCGGCGCTCTGTAAAAGGAGCATGCTGGAAGTGTGGAATCTCAGACCAATCTCAGACTTTCAGAGCTGCAATATGCACTTTGAGAAAGTCCTGGGATAGAACATATGCTTGCTGAAATTTGAGAAATGCCAGACTAAGACTTACTTACAATAGCTCTTATCGTTTTGTGCTGAGCAGTACATCGCTGTTACACCAGCCTCTGGCAGTCAGGGTCAGGTGTGTTCCCTGGGCGTGGTACCTTTACAGACTAGGATGATGCTTAAAATGTCAAAGGGACGGTTGCCTTCCAGGAGAGAATATGCCAGCCTCGAGGAAATTTTAATATAAATCCACTCCTATAATTTTTAGAATTCATTCTGGCAGTTTTGTGGTAGGTCTCACTTCTCCCACTCAAAGAGCTAGAGACTAAGGCATTTCTCTTGAGCACTCTGGAGCTGGCAATGTCCCCAAATGTCTTCCAAAACAGGAAGATGGGTCATCATGTTGGGGCAGATGTTCTGCACTTAGAGTTGGGTCCTATCCACATGATCAAATTCCCTGCATCAGTTCCTGGAATCCTGTTCTCAACATAGAGACTGAAAGAGGTCATGATTGTCAAGCTAAAGTCTTTTTCTTCAAGTAAGACTTGCAATCAACAACATAGGAGGTGATAAGTGACCTTCCTCAGGAGCTAGAAGTACAACTTCATTTATACTTCCCCACTTCATACACTCAAAATATGCCCCCTTGCTTGCAGCACACTTATCCCGTAGGTCTTGCTGCTTGCCGGAGCAGTCCTGGACATCCGCTTTCCTGGGTGTCTTTGGTTGTGCTGTCATGGCTGCTTCCACACACTGAGTTGGTTCAAAATGTTTACCTTTTGTGAGCGTTTTGACTTTGTAAAAGAACCAAAGTTGTATGGTTCGAGGTCCAGTGAATGAAGTAGCTGAGGACACACGGTAATGTTTGGCTGAGCCTGAGTGTCCCTCAGAGAGCACTTGGGAGTAGCACTCACTGAATTTTTGATCATATCTTGTAAAGACAGTTGTGAGAAAGACTGATAGAACTGCTTCAGAAAGTGGCAACAGTGCCATGAAAAGAGGCTTCGAGGGGAGGGGTGATATTTAGAGAGGGATTATGGGCAATGTGTTCTTTACTATAATATATTTTAAAATTTAAACATTCACTTATATTGTGTATACATGTTTTTTTCTAGCTACTAAGAAAAGGGAGGAACAAAATTGGGGCCTCTCTTAGCTTTACAAATCTTCAGGAGGTCAGAAACCCAATATGGAAGATGCAGATGGTTATGGGATTTGCAAAAGGAGTTAAATCACTTTCTTCTCTGTGAAAGAACTACCTCCCTTTGGCAAAGTGGACTCCCTGTGTTAAAAGCCAGCTGTGTCAACTGTTGAATCTGCTTCTAGCGAGGTTCTAACTACCTAGGCCTTACATCCAAGTTGGGTTTATGGCTTATCCTCAACTAGGCATGTGCTAGGTAAGTTACACGGGCTGCATATTAAGAGTATGCCTTATGCACACACAAATTGCCTGAAGGATTTATTTTGTATTCAAGATTAGCCATCAACTGTAGAGTCTTTTATTTTTTTATGTCACGGTATCTTTAAAGGGAATTTCTGTTGCTTTGATACTTGGCATTGCTGTAGCCTTGGGGAACCCTCTCATTCTGGCTAAGGATTTGGCAACTTGTAGGGTTTACAGCAACTTGGGGGACATACTATCTTTTTTTCTCAGTGGTTTCCTTTTTAGGCAGGTAGAAAAGATAGCTGGTCAACATGAGCAGAATTTGGCATTTGGAATGAAAGCATTGAGGGGCTGGGACATCTCTAGGGGGACCCTGAGCATCTGTATAGATGGCTCCAATGTGATCTTGAAGACCACAGGTCATGAGAGGACACCTCGCCAAGCCATCTCAGCAACTGAAACTCCTCGTGGAGCCTGGATCATCGGTGCTGCGCATGTCTGTTTTAGATTCAGCACCCCGGGCTGGCATAGCTTTGTGAGGGCTTTCAATCCAGAGCCAGAATGTTCATGCACAACCTCCCAAGCCCATCTCTCCTCCATTCATGATTCATAGCTCGGCGGAGATCGTTAGTGTTAAATTTGGAATTTGGAGACAAGATTTCCTATTTCCAGTGATGCTGCACACTCTAACCAGTAGCTATGGTAACAGTATAGGAAATTGAGGATTATCTACGCAAGACCACTTGTGTAGGACATCGCGTTTGTGAAAAGAAACCTTTCCCAGAGCGACAAATCTTAGCCATAGACTTGCTGTGTGTGTAACAAAACCAGGCACAGAACGCAAAGATGCAGGTGCTCCTGCTGTCCCACTGCGTTAGATCCTGGATAACCCGGAAGGGTTGGAGTCTGTATTCCCTTTGGTGTAGGCATGGACATTTATCCTAGTGTCTGCAGGAAAGTGTCTGAGGATACAGCGTGGGGTCACGGAAAAAGTACTGAGCTGTAAGTACGAACTAAGTCAGCTGGCAACTTGGCCCCACCACCTTGGAATTCTCTGGATTGTCACCTGCCTGAAGAATACGTATGCTCATATCTTCCCTGGAGAGCAGGTTCGCTGGAAGCTGGATGCACACGCTCAGCAGCCAGAGGCAAGTCCACTCAATAACTGCCGTCATGTGGAGCGCCCACCCGTGTCAAGGTACAAGCTTTGGAGCTAGAGAAGAACGCACCCACAGTTTTACCGTACCTGAGTGGTGACGCCCGAAGCTAGCCCACTTTTCCTCTAGGAGCGCGGCCCCCAGGAGACTGTCTGCTTCTGAGCCCACACCTGCTCTGGGCTAACGCCTTCTCCTCCCCCTCCCCCACCTGGGGACGCCCTCAACCTCGGCCAGGGGCTCCCAGTGCTCTCCAGGTGCGATCAATACTTCCTGGCGGGCTTCAGGCCGACGCCAGCCGGTGCGCACGGCACCGCCCCACTTGGCGCTGCGTCGGTGTTGGCATAATTAGCCCAAATCTTGGGAGCAAAATAAATGTTCTGTTCGCCTTACAGCCAAACAGATGTTTACAATTCAAATGAAAGAAATACAAACGGCGGGGCTTTTTTTTCTCCCCTTCTTCATCTCCAGTGATCGCTCTTTTTTTTTTTCCCTGACACATTAAAAATGTGTAAGCGATTACAAGAGTTTCCTGTCCCTGTTTGTTCTGCAGTTGCAGCTCTGCGAGGTGTGCGTGTGAGCAGCCTGGTGGGGAGAAGCTCCTCACCGCTTCCCCTCTAGCCCTTCTCCCTCAGCTCGCCTCCCCCTCGCGTACCCCTACCCCAGGCAGCAGATATTAACTGTACTCAGACAGCAAAGGGTTGGGGACTTAATTGCCACCGAGTAGGCCTTTGATGTAGCAGCCGTTGCTTTCAGTTAGCAGGAGGAAAGCACTAGTCCGGTGTGACGGGATGAGCGACCAGGGTGGCTGGAGGAGTCGCTCCGTGTGCAGGGTGCAACGGAACGAACAAGCCAGAGGAATGTAGCGTGTGTGTGTGTGTGTGTGTGTGTGTGTGTGTTGGCGAGCGTGCAGAGTGCTTGGGTGTTGATTTTCAAAATAGTTAAGAAACTAGAGCCATGAAGGCAGCGGGCAGCAAGAAAAACAACCTCCCATCGCTTCCCTCCACCTCCGCCAGTAATCATAACCGGCCCAACAATCAGCTTCTCTACGTGTAGCCTTGCTAGAGGTGGTTTAGACTTCCTCTACAAGACGCTAACTGCAGACCTGCAGCAGCTGGATGTGGGGTGAAGCAGCGGAGGCTCCAAGGGCCTCCCTGGCTTTTGCTTCACCCACGGAAGATGAACCCCAGCGATGAGATGCGGGCGAGCGCTGTTTACCCCGGGGACGATGAGCAAGGGGAAGGCAAGGCTTCCTCCCACCGCTCTCCATTTTTCCAAACCTTTCAGCGACAGGCTGAAGAGCCACAGATTCTCCCTTCAACTGAGATCTAAGACTCGACACCCTGCAGATAGCGGAAGGAGCTCCAGAGCGAGCCAGCAGAGGCGAGGGCTGGAAGAGGGAGGGTGGTCAGCTCCCGCCACCCCGGCACGGGCAGGCCAGGCGAGAGAAGGCGAGGCTGCATTTCATGGGGGCATTTAAAGCTGAAATCGAAGCTGACAACGTTTGTACCGCAATGTCAGCGCCTCAGCCTCGGCACGCCAGTCACCTCTAAGCTATCTGACAAACTCCAGCTCTTTTAAAACGTGCAGAGTTCAAATCATATTAATTCCCCAAAAATGTTTTGATTCAAAGTAGTTTGTATTTTGTGTAGCCACGGGCGATCGGGAAAGCGCTCCTGCCTGCCAGTGGCCGGTCCTCTCCCTCTCCGCTGGCCCAGAGGCTACGGCGGTACTTAAGCTTCTGAAATTAGCCTGGGGCTGCAAGGCGGAATGATCACAAGGCGAAACAAGGGCGCTTCCCCTCCTCACTTTTTTCATCTCCCCCTCCCCTTTTTTTAGTTTGCCGTCCTGATTTCACAAAAGAGACCGGGCCAAAATGTCATTTTCCACCTACAAGTGGAAAGAGTGGATCTTCTCATCTCTGTGCTGTGCTTACCGGAAGCCCATCGTCCCTGCCCAAAGGAATCCCTACCCTTAAATTCCAGTCTGGATCCTTTCTTTATGAGCTTCTTCCTCCTCTTCCTCCTCCTTCTCCTCGTCATCAACATTGCTCACTTATTATTTAAATTCTCAGTGCAAGAAATAAAAGGGACCCTCGTCTGACAAAGGGGAGGGGCTGTGGGGGATCCTCAGAAGATTCACCAGGAAAAGAAGAGTGGGTTTTCCTTTCTTTCTTTCTTTCTTTCTTTTTTAATGATTAAAAACATAGACGACTCCTGTAAATAGAAGTCTCATTTCTTCAAGAGATGCCTTTTGAAACCCAGTATCTGAATATTCAACGAAGGCAAAGCTCCACTCTGTACGTACAACATTAATATGATCTCTGCAGAATTTGCTACTCAGAAATATTAACATATCAAAGCCAACGCCCGAGGCGAAAGAAGCTATCGATACGCGAGCACAGGGTAAAGTAAAGATTATTGGTTCTGATGGTTGGAGTGGCGGAGCTGCGGGCAAAATCGCGCACACCATTAACCGAGAGTGAGCGCGCGGGGAGCTACGCCTCCAAGGCGGTGGCAAATATTTTATCTAGGTGGTAATTGCCTTGCTTCTGCCTCTTTTCCGCGTATTTTTCCCTCCATACTAGACTCTCATTACAGACAAAAACAATGTAATTGCTACTTGCAGAAGTGAGTAAGAAATGGCATTTTGTGTTTCACAAGTGGCCAAATTTTAAGAGCAGACACTCACCAACGCTTCGCCCTACTGCAACCAAGACAGTTCTCTTGTGGCCCCACATAGAGCACACACACACATATTCCTCTTTAAGAAGAACATTTGGGGAGGTCTTTGGAAGTAATTTCTATGTTCTTTTTTCTACCACTGTAAATTCTGGATATCATGAGAAATATAAATGTATCCAAGAATTTAGGAAGAGTGGATAATGGTAAAAAATTGGTGCTTTTTTATTTTAAATGTATTATGTGTGGAGTGTCACCTCTAAAGAATAGATTGGGAAAGAAACAGACACTGTCGTCTAAACTCTTAGTCCATACTGCACCGGGCTTTAAGGGGGATGGTGGTACAGCAATGTGCGTCAGCTCACGTACTGCCAATTTAAAGAACAAAGGTGACTGGAGCTATTGATACAGAAGTCTGTGCGCACGGGTGACAACAGAGAGAGGGGAATTCCTAGGCATTTTCTCAAAAACAGTGCCCTGAGCTAAGGGGTTGGGCAGATGAGAAATAAATGAAATCCTCTCTTGAGGCAGTGCATCCTTACTATCCACTTGCAGTTTGCCATGAATAAGGATATTTTCAGAGAGCACAGACAGGCACAGACACGCATGCTCCATTCCAGGGCCCACGCAGATGACCTGGTCTTTTGCTAAAAGAAACAAAATTAAACAAACCCAGCAGTGAAATACTTAGTTACTTCGAGGTGGAGGGATTAAGGATTAATCAAACAATGCAGATATAACCCCTGAGTTATATTTCCTCTCTATTTGGAGTTATGCTCTTCTACAAAATCAATGTTTGATTTAAAAATGCCGGATTAAGAGATTATTTTTTAGGTGAAATTAACAGACACTAAATTCTACCAGAACAATAAACATCCCCTAATGATCAGTATTTCTACGGTTGTGATAAGCTCTCAGCTCGCACCCTGTGGATTCCTAAAAACCTCTGGCATTTTGGGGAGAGCACTAGGGGGAGGGCCTGTTGCCTCAATCTGAAAATCCGACGGATTCCATTGGCGTGGTGGCAACCCCAGCTCCTGCTCTCGGCCTCGAATAATTCTCTCCCCGTGTCACCTATCCTACGATTAGCAAGTAATTCCAAGCGTTGGAGGAGGTGGTGGTCCTCAGGCAAATACGGAACTGAATGCTACCGCCGCGGTGGCGCGAGCTCAGCGCTCCCAGGAGCAGCATCCGGGCCCTAATTAGTGGCGCTGTCCTTCAGCACCACCGCCGTCTCCGTGCGCCGGGAGCGCGGGACCTCACCTTCGGTCCTACCCGCCCAACAAGATCGCGACCGTCAGGTCTCACAGGAACTCCTCTCATGGTGTATTTTTTTTTTTTTTTCTTGACTCACAGGGTGGCTAGTTAATTTTAATATTCACCACTCTCGGTCCTGTTTCTTGTCATTTCCGAATGAGTGGTTACTGACCTAACTGCCCAGCTTAACATTGTTCAGCTTTTGTTTTTCAAGTCTGTGTGTACCAGTGCCCACAGTTTTTGCTTTAAGAATTGAACATCTCTTTTAAATTTAATATAAATTCGAAGTACACACTATGACAACGCCCAAGTTCTTTAAGGAAAAGACCTTTTGTTTTCTTGCTTCCTGAAGTTAAATGTCCACATTGGATCGTGAAACCTGCAATTTAAGCAAAAATATCAGCTGCTTCCAACCAGCACACTTTCCTGTCTAGAAAAGCAAACAATTCAAGAATCTTCGAAAGGGATAAAGAATGACTGAACCCCTGCCATCAGAAGTGACTCAGTTTTAGTGGCTTGGTTACTGAAGATCACTGTGGCCTGGGAGCAGGAATTAGTCTTGGTGAATAGGCCAAGTCTTATTAATTCATATGAAGTTGGGATAACAGCTGGTCCCTCTTGCCTTGCATGCTCTTTGGGTTTCTCAGCATGCTAGGAAAATAAACTTCAGAGGCTCTGGTACAGTTAAGTAGGGGAAGCCAACCAAAATCTGCACTGCCTTGAGGCCCTGGGAGTGTCATAGTTCAAAACCTTTTGTGAAAATGGAACATCTGAGATGCAGCCCCCTTCAGTGCTTGAGCTGAAAGCAACAGCCCTCTCCTCTCCTCTCGCCTTCCCCCACCTCCCAATTCCATGGGTAACTCTGGATTCAGATGTTTTCCTCAACAGATGGGAACAAGAAAGCTTTATCCGGTACAGTTAACACTACCTCCTCCTCCCACCCTGCCTTAAAGAAAGAAATGTTCTGGACTCTTACAGAAATAGGGCAGCTACAATATTGGTGTTTCATTAGTCTCAATGATCAGGCCTTTCATAGAGTCTCTCAAGGCCTGAAGCTAACTATATCACCTCCAACACCCAGCCTGTGGCTGACACATTAGTACTAAAAGAGACCAGAAAGTCTGCTTGAGGATGTGGCACTGGTGATGGGCAGGGGTGTGAAAAGTGGTTGTTTTTTTATTCTCTGTTTTTTATCTCTAAATTTGAGCTTGTCATTGTTCTGTGAAGAGCAGTGAATATTTCCTGGCACAAGTCTTTTGGGTTCAGTGGTCAAGCCTCAAAGGGAGAAAGGAAGATTTTGAATGTAGATATGCCTCTATGGAACTTCAAGTATTGAGTAAGAGTGATTGTTTCCACAATCAGCAGACAAAGCATCAGAGGTGCATGAGCACTGTGAGACCTTCACAGCAAAATAAGAACGTTGATGGTCAAAATGTTCTTACCTCTTCTTATCACTCCACCTTGGCCATTGAGGACAAGCCCACATTGAGCTTCCACAGAGCCCTTAATAAAAGAAAAAGAAATAAGATCACTACACTCTGATCGGTATGATGGTGTAGGCACAGTGTTTCAGGGTGGTCCAACCTTAAATCCTACCCCAGTAGGCATTTAAAAACAGCCATTGAGCTGCAACAAGCTTGCCAACAAACACAACTTCAACAAAAATTGACAAGAAGTGCCACAATGTAAACGTTGTATACATCTTATTTTATACCTCTTATGCCCTTTGCAGCACCTGAGGGTCTTTCATCTTGGTGTAAGAGCATTAGCAGCCCTTTGACAATGCAACAAGGCACATAGAGTACACACAGAGTGGACACCCAAGACTTTCAGAGGGAAGAAAACTAGACCGTAATGTCAAGGCTGAGGCTGTAGGTTTCTTGTGAGGCTTACAAAGTTCAAGAAATCTTATGAGGATTCTGTTTTACCCCAACTGTAGGGACATCCTGCATTGCTACCCAAAATCTGCCTTGAGGAGGAGACACCTGCAGATTCAGAGACTACAGATCTTCAGGCTCCTAATGGATTGAGGACTCACTTGGGCTGGAAGGGTGGAAAGGGTATGCTGAGCTCTTATTAAGAAAAATAAAATTTTCTCTGTGGCTCTCTTTTTTTCTCTCTATCCAAATGTGTTAAAGGCTCATTTTCCTCTACAAACAAACGAGGTATTGGACATGAAAGAGGCCTTGAAGGGTGTTAACCTACCCAACAGCCCGTGAAGAGTTAAGTACATGCGGAGAGAGTCGGTGCATAATAAAAACCCACTTTACAAAACAACCTTTACAGCTCTGGCTCCCTCTTGCCTCCCATTTTCACCATATTGAGGCAGGCCTTTAAGACCCCCCTTTTCAACCTACTCACGAGTTCTTTCTTATTTTAAATGTTCTGCCTTAAAGTGATTATCAAATCAATATGAAAAAAAACCTTGGAGACTGAGCATAAATTAAAGCGGTGATGGGAAAAGGTGTGACAGTTTTCTTTGTTGGCCATAGCAAATCTTTTTAGGGGACTCAAAGATGGAACTGAAGCCACAAGACTGTTTGCATCTGTCAGGCAGACTTAGACCGCCCTCCAAACCATTGGACTTTCACTTAAAATTCTGTGCAGGGAAAAGTATATTTACATTTGTTGCATTTAAAATGAGACATATGCTGATGAATGTTTTAAAAAGGAGGAAATAAAAGGAGAGAGACGGGTTTCTCCCACACACTCCCTCCTCATTTCTCGTTTCAAATGTAGCCATGATGCTTTCTTTTCCATTCTGCCAACGAGATTCAGGGAGAATGGTAGAAAATGACTTGCCACATGTACAAACTTGCTTCATAACATATTGTTATGTGACATATATCGACAGAAAGATGTGCAGGGAACGATGTATGTATCTATTTTATCGTACACTGTACTCTGATTTCATCTCATACCTTGAAATAGTTCCCTTCTCAGAATAAGCAAAAATGACTTAATATGAGCGAGAAAAGGCTAAGAAGATAAGCACACAAGAAAGAGTCAAGCTAGAGAAAAATTTGGCCTTAGGAGACCTGAGACAGAGAAGGTAAATCATTTCTAAGGGAGAAAGGAATGAACGATTTTCTTTCCTCCTCACTAGTGAACTGTTAAAATGTTTATTTCTTAGAAGAGACGAATCTTCGTCTCTTCACTTAACAAACTTTTTTCTCTCATAAGTAAAACATGTTGTTTGGTCAGATGACATTGCATAAATGACCAGTTGAATGGCACTAAGTCGAAAATTGGATAAACTACGGTGTCCTTTTGCGCGGGGTTCTTTCTTTGTCTGCTGCTTGCAAATGTTCTAATCCCCTCTTTTGAAAAATGCCTGGCTTTGTGCCTCGCACAGAAAAAAAATTTGTACAGATACAAAAAAATCAGCAGCAGACGTGGCTATTAAAAGGAGTAAATAGGTTTTAGTTGAGCTAAGCATTGAATGGCAGATTTTTTCCCCCTTGAGACATAAGGAAACCCTTGTGAAAAATGTAAAAATGCACTGGGCAAATAAAATCATTTTTTGAATATAAGTGTAGAACGTCAAGTTTTGTGGTGCCAGATCTCTCTCTCTGTGCACGGAACTAATGGCCTTGGCCCTTTGTTGGCAATGTAAGGGCTTTGACTTTAATTTAAACCTAACCCCTCACTCCGAGGTAAATGAGGGGACAGGATTTTCTGTGCGCAACAAGGGGTCTCTTACGTCTCCAACTTCTATCTTGGAATACATCGCCCCGCTCGCCAGGGAGAGTGTGGAGGAAGGGACCACAGTCATGCAGACGGGAGAAGCAGGCACTCGCAGGTGGAGGCCGACTAACCATGAAAGGATGGGCCAAGTTTGAGTTTTTTTCCTTCTCACTCTGGACATTTGTGGGTTTTTCTGTTTGAAATGTGCCTGAGAATACGATTGCGTGATTAGCCATCTTATTGTAGGCAAAGAGTGTGCAAAAGTGTGTTAAAAAGAGAGCAGGGAATCATGTTTTTGAGGGATGGCCTCCATAGCAGTCCTTGTCTACTTCCCCCGTGGTCCCTCCCTCCTGTTCTTCCTCCCTCCTCCTCCCTCCCCCCTTCCCTCCCCCTTCCCTCACTTCCTTCCTTCTCTCTGTATTTCTTTTCTTTTTTGCCTTCCTCTTCTTCCCTTTCTTGTCTCATCTCTGTGTTTCAAAGGCACTACATCTAATGTACGGTTACCTACAGAGGAAACCTCTGGGTGTGGATCCTCCCGTGGGCTGTGATTTGAGCACACAGAAGGCACAGAGAACCGGACTTAGTGCTACACTTTGGGCCAGTGCCCTGTGCAGATTTTTTCATTGATGTGGATTGAGGCTTTCCTTTGTGGTTTCTACTTCGTGCAGCAATCTATTATTTGTGGTCAAACTTGCTCAAACTCAGATTTCCCACAACAGCCCCATCCCCCATTTCACAGTAAAATCCCCAGAAGTTTGAACTAGGGGGTAAAAAACAAAACAAACAAAAATGGTCAGGAACAGAAGCATAGATCCCATGAAAAGCAAAAACCAAGGGCTGCATTTGCAGGCCACTTATTGGCTCCCAGTGAGGGCAGGAACTGGAACCAAACCCAGCCTCTCTGTCTCTCTCACCCTGTCCTTAAGGTCAGAGGTGTGGGTGCTCTGGAACTGCTGTGGTGACTGGTGAACTTGGGTGGACCACCGCGAGTGGGTGCATGCCTGGACCAAATGAAGGGGGCAGGGTGGTCACTCTCCTCTAATTGCTTTGTATTGTTTTGATAACTTTCCCTAAGTGGGTAGGGGAGAAGGGGAGAGAGGGAGGGAGAGGAAGGGAGAGAGAGACAGGGAGAGAGAGACAGGGAGGGAGAGAGAGAGAGAGAGAGAGAGAGAGAGAGAGAGAACTGCAGCCTACAGTAGTCATGGTATTAATGGGCGGGAGGGGGAGGGCGACGAGGGGAGGGCGCAGGCAGCCGCGCGGCGCGCTTATTTACCTGCAAGTCGTCCGCGCCCGCGGTGGCCAGCCCCAGGCTGGGCCCTGGCAGAAGTCTTTGATCTGGGTGCATCCCATACTGAGAGCCGTGGCTCATGAGGGACAGGTCGTGGCGACGGTAGGCATCGAGACAGCCCAGCTCCCGCCTTTGCTCGTCCAGGCAGGAGGACTTGAGTGCCCGCGCATTGTGCAGGTTAATAAAGTCTGCGGGCTCCCCGTGGTGGATCTGCTGGTAGTACTGCTGCGAGTGGTGCAGAGAGTTCAGCGAGTAGGCGTCGGGGGTGACCGCCGGGTGGCTGTGCTGGAGTTCGTAATGGAAGGACTGGTGGTGCAGCGGGGCGTACTGGTGGTTAGTGGAGAAGTAGGGGGACGCAAACTCGGTGCCGGTGGTGGAGTAAGTTAAAGGAGAGGAGGAGGAATAGGCGACAGTGGAATTGGCCACGGACTCCAGACAGCCAAGCTGCATCAAACGGTAGCTGTTTGATCCGTCGTGACGTATCTGGAAGGAAGAGGGGGAAAAGGGAGAGCAGAAAAACTTGAGGTTTGTCATTTTGTAACCAAGGCGCCGCTCGCCCGCCGGAAGCCGGGAGCCTCCTCCGGCTCCGCACCGGGTGGAGCGCGCGGCGCCGGGTGGCACCGCACCGGGCGCCGCCTTTGCAGGCAGCCTCGGCAGGCGCGAGCGGGGAGCTGGGGGCGGGCGGCCTCGTCCTCACAGTGGAGAGAGCGGGGGAAAAAAATCCCCCACCCTATATAGGTGCGGGCGACATCACACGCGCACACACGCAGACACACAGACTCACGCGCACACAGACACGCGCGCACACCCTGCCCCTGCCCGACTTGGGCAGGGTGCTGGGCGCCAGCAGCCGGGTTTGCAGCCGACTCCGGCCGCAGGGCGCGGGACAGTGCACCCGGCTCCCGGCACCGACAGCCGCGCCCGTGCTGCCGAGGTGTTCGGCCAGGGCCGCTCAGAAGCAACGTCCAGTGCATTGAAACAAAAACGCAGTCTGCAAATCACCCAACTTGCTCACCTCCTTAGCGGTCTGGGGGAGGGCATCCGACCCCTCCTCATATGCTTCCCTTTTCCTGAATAAGCCCGTTCCGAAACGGGTGCGTTGCTCCCCACCCCCCTTTGTCCACCTACCGCCCCCCATCAGTCCTTGTTCTTTGCTTGCCTGAGAACCCTTCTCTATCTCTTTCTCCTCGCCCCCCCCTTATTATTAGGATTATGTTTTCTTCCTCATTGTGGCGAATGTTTCTTAACGTGGCAGAGTTGCCCTTCCCGGCGACAGATGTCATAACGAACTTTCTCCCCTTCCCTTCCTTAACTTCCCCGGAAAGTCAGATTATAATTAAATGTAACGGTCCAATATAGATTAGAGACAGGGGAAGCTGCCACCACCGCCGCCACCACCGCCGCTGCCACACACACGCGCGCTCAAAAAAAAAAAAAAAAGTAATAATACCTCGGCGTCGTGGACTAGTCCCGGAAAGGTAGTTGACATGTTGGGTTTCTCCGAAAGCTTACGATGCAATTTCCCCCTCCAAAAAAAGAATCGGGAAAAAAAAAAATCCAAACTTCTTGTATTTTCCAATTTTTTTAAGGAAGAAAAAAGTTCTATAGATAGAGATCTAAATTGTAATGGTTTTGCCCAGACCAGATAGCTCCTTGCCTTGTACCCACTTAAAAACCTGTAGGAACAAAATTTTCCCTCTGCACAAAAGCAGCTCCCTGGAACAGATTTTGTACTTGCTGAGTATTTCTTTGGCTGATGTCGTAGGTCCCTTGGTAATATAGAAGTTTTGAAAATTAAGCATCAGCACCGAGAACTGGGAGGACAATAGGCAGAAGAGATTTATCCCAGGAGACAAGGAATAAATATTGTATCTTCGCCTAATAAGGAACTGGAGGTTCTTTCAACATTTTTATCCGTTTTTTCCAACCTTTATCATGCTTTTCTGTACCAACTGAGGTGGGGATTCATCTCTGTGGACAGTATTTGCACACATTTTATTGTGAAGATAGAGACCTAGCCCCAATGTGTGTACATTAGAGATAGAAATATATATTAATTAAAGCCTCCTTTACCACGGGCAAGTGTACATTCCTATTGGTTCCAACGCTTGGATGCTGAAGGCTGCTTTTCGCAACAAGCATTGGTATCAATTTTGCCCAGATTGGGGTGTTTGCCTTCGCCCAAGTGCAAACAATACTGCTTCTTCCATATTTACATCGAATTTGGGTTCTTTCCCCCTTTTGAAAGGCAACACCAGGCGGTGGCTTACACTTTTCAGCAGCTTTTAAGATAAATAACCATGATGGACTGTCCCAAGTTTCAATCATTGTGGTGTAACTGGCAATAAATTTAAGAAAAATGCAAGCAAATAAAGACGTGTGGCAAGAGTCTACACTTAGGTAAATGTTGTCTTTCACTTCCCAACCCGACCCATTTCCTCCGCTTTGTGCTTTCTTTCTTCCCTTTTGTAAAACAGCGCTGCTTAGAAGTGCGTGTGTGTTGGGGGGTGCAGACCATTTAACACAGGAACCACGTATTTGAACACAATTTCCCCAAAATAGCCAGGCAAGCTTTAGAGTTTGATCTCACAGAGAGGGCAGGAGCGGGGCACTTGAGCGCACCTATCTCCCTTTCTTTGGTGCATTTCTCCACTTTCAAACAGTTCTTGAGGTTTACTTGCTTCAAAATTTAGCTTCCCCCTGAAGTTGTGGAGTGCCTGAAGGGGGAAGCAGTGGGCTCAAACTGGTAAGATTGGGACTTTGCACGGTCCAGCCTCCAGCCCCGTGGCTCCTGTGAGAGCTGGCTGCCCTATGGACGCATCTCACAGATAGAGGGGTGATTCAGTCTTAATTGCTGTTTCATTTGGTTAGCTTTTAAGTGTTTAAGCTGAGAAGGGGTCTTAATAATAAGCCGCAGGCAAACAGGCATGTGGCTTTTTTTTTTTTTTAGGTTGGGGTTTGGGAGGGTTTATTAGGCTCTGCTCATTCAGGCTAAGTGGGGCTGTCACTCAGTGCTCTTTGCTTTATCCAAATGGACAAAGGCACACGACAAGAATTGAAATGCATTGTCTGAAATGGAGATCTGAGATGCTCCTGCCCTGCACAGGGGTCAGCAGCTAACGCTTGCTCCTCATTTCAAGGTGTGCCAGCCCCCCTACTTCTAATTCTTAAAATTCCATATTTTAGCCTCATGAAGGCAAGAGATTGAGAAGTCAATGAAGATGAAAATAACGTCTGTCCACTCTCTAAATAGAAGGGGTGAGATGAGTTTGGGGTGGCACCGAGGCTGAATACCCAAATGCTTGTCTGGTCATCTTTGTTGGCGAGTTTGCCCGCAGCCCGCTGTAGGACACAGGACATAAGCCACCTAATCATCCTCGGGTGCTGGGCTGGGCCACCACAAGCTTTTCCCAGATATTGTGCCCTGAGAAAATCCAGCTCAGCTCCCCAGAAGACTGTGTGGAGCCCACACACGGTGTTGTGAATGGCCAGGTTTACCTTTCTAGGTGGATACCTGGGATTAGTATGCCACGCAGCCTGAGCTCAAAGAAAAGAGATGGTGACTTCTCTGAGGAGCACCAACCTGCTCCCCCAGTCTCCTACTGTCATATATCTCCACTGAACAGGAAGGGACCTTCTCCTCTCAGCTTAGGTCTTCTGAACAACAGACACAAAATCCTCTCCCCTGGGGACAACCTGGAGGCTCTGGGCCAGGAGGCTGCCCCTTGTGTTGCTGATCCCAGAGAGCCCCAAGAAACCCTGTCCTCAGAAAGGGCAGCCTGGGCTGCTCTCAGTAATGCCTGCAGCCAGACACATCTCAAGGAATGACCTTCAGCTGCCTCTTCCCCTGGGCATCTAAAGATGTTACTGAATCACTAGCAACTGTACCTCCCTACTCTATTTTCTGGGCTCACCCTCCTTTCCAGGGTGATGTAGACAAAAGGTATTTGTGTTTTATTTACTGTGACTGTTTAATACTTTGGACTTACAGAAGACTAGAGATCACAGAGAATGAAAAAAATCCTTTATTTGTAATGGAGACCTGCAAGAAGGGTACAGTGACCCCTTCCAGTTTGGGATCCTCTCTCCTTTTCAAAGTGCTCCTTCCTCCTTTCTCCACACAGATCCCATGCCAGCCTTCTGGACCTGAGAGGGAGACTTCACTTGGCCAAATGCTCCCCCTTCTTCATCTCAACTTAAAAAAAAAAATCTGTTGTCCTGAAAGAAGAGTTGGGGAAATCACATCTGTGCGATATGTATGCACTGACCAACATTCCCTTCATTCCCTTCCATCCTCCATGGGGTTGCACGGAGCACCCCTTCCATAAGGAAATTCACTGAGGCAGGTGTATGTGATGTTTGGTGCTGTGTGTGTGTGTGTGTGTGTGTGTGTGTGTGTGTGATATGTGCATGCATCACACTGGTTTCTGTCACATAGTTCCTTCCCCCTTTGCCCCTCCCATGCAATAATAGTCTTGGGCAATTAATGAGCATCATCTTGCTTCCCTCCAAAACTGGGCCTTTCGGTAAATTTCATTCCTCTTTTGGTTTTCTCCATTTCCTGGAGAGCGACTGGCCACAGGTTCTCCAGAGGGTGGGGGAATTGAAATAACCGGCCACAACATACTGGGGATAGGATGACAGTCACCTGGACCCCCTTGCTGGGGAGCTGGTGGGCAGCATCCTGGCTGCCGCTGGAGCCCAGGCTGGTGCCTGCCCACTACAATACCCTGCAGACAGCAGAAGTTGAGGACAGTCTCCCTCCACACCTGTGTGCATGGCCGTCCTTCTGGTTCATGTTCCACGCTCTTGGAGGGATCCTTTAGCCAAAGTCACTTTAGGAATCTGCTAAGCATTTTTTATGCATATCGTAGACGACGTGCCTGGGGTTCAGAGCTGAAAGAGGGTTACAGGAGGCTGTACGTCCGCTTCCTGAGCTCACAGGTTGTGCTATGCAGGTCACTAGTTTTGGTCCAATGTAGAAAAATCTTTATTGCTCAAGGTGAGCTAAAACTTAGCAGCCATCATGTGTTTATCTCTAGCTTTAATAAACATGGATTTCTCTTTGTTTTGATTCTTAAAGTTTCCTCTGTTCCTGCAAGTGGATTACTTTGTTTTCTTGTTGCGTAAAGAGTCTCCTCTCACAAAGTTGCCCATGCAGCACAAAGTGAAATAAGGATCGCTAGTCTTTGTGTATTTCTGTCAGAAATATTCCATTGGGTGTGTTCACACACATGTGTCAGAGTATCTTTCTCCTTCCTTTGTCCCACCCTTTCTTTGTCCTTCCCTTCCTTCCCTCTCCATTACTCCTTTTCTCATTTCCTTCCTTTCTTCCTATACTTCTAGTTGGAGATAGAGACGAGATCACGTTCATTAAACCTGTGTCTTTATCAAACACTGCGCACCCAGTGTACACTGCCCAGGGACGATGTTCAGTGCGCTCTGCTCCAGGGTGCCCTGCAGGTCTGGAAGACAATTTCCAAGGTCACAAAGGCCCTGGTCTCAAAAGAGTTTTGGGTCAAGGGATCACAGGGAAGCGCTGGGACAATATGGCCCCATAGGGCAGTGTCCAGGGGAGTCACTCTTTCTTCCCCCAGCCCCTTGCTTTTCACTCTCTTGGTGAACACAAGAAGCCTTCAGAGAAGGTGGAGTAGGCGGGGCTCTCCTGTGCTCTCTTGGGCTGGGCCTGCTCTGCCCGCCCTCTGGAACCTTTCACTCTTCTGAGAATCTCCAGCCCCCTGAGAGTCTCCAGCTAGAACATCTCCCAGGAAAGGATATGATTGGGGTCTCCA
This sequence comes from Octodon degus, assembly GCF_000260255.1. Taxonomy (NCBI): domain Eukaryota; kingdom Metazoa; phylum Chordata; class Mammalia; order Rodentia; family Octodontidae; genus Octodon; species Octodon degus. Next base: position 20,101,440 of record NW_004524598.1, on the reverse strand, counting down.
AGAGGAAAGGCTCAGGCCTTTCTCCGAGGATGCTCTAATTTCAGTCACTGAGGATTTTAGCTGCCTGCAACTTCTGGTCTACTGATTCTCAAAGATGCAATTTCTCCTAACTTTCTAACTTTTCCCAGTCACGACCGAAGCCAGTGGGTGACTGGGGAATGCCTTCTGGTGACAGAAAGACTTGGCGCGTTGGAACAGCTGGGCAGTATGCCGGTTCCTGGTTGATTCCTTTTTTTGTTTTTGCGACACAGTCCCACTCTGTAGTGCAGGCTGACCTTAAACTTGCTTTTGTAGTCCAGACTGACCTTGATTTCTTGGAGCTCCTCCTGCCTCAGCCTCTGGAGTGCTTGAATTGCAGGTGTGCCCCGGGGAGTCCAGCCAGGGCAGCGATTAAATGTTCCACATCCCACAAGGAGGAAATAGAAGAGTTCTCCACACATCTAAGATAATCCTGGGAAGGAGCAAGTGTTCTAAAACTTGACCCAGTTACGTGGACTCTGGTTTTGGAGGGAAAGTCCGTGACAATGCGTTTATTCTCCTGTGCAAACCCGATGGCTCAGGCTCCCTCACCCTACCCGGGCCCCTACCGGGAAATCGCCAGCTTTTATTCCGCCTGGAGGTGTAACTGACACTGGGTCTCTCTTCACAAGCCCCCCAGCTTTCCTGGAGCCGGCCACCCATGCCCAACTTCACGCCCTTCCACAACAGAAGGGGCACCACAACTGCAAATGGGAAAAGGCAGCCTGGTTTTAAGACAGCATTAGGATGCCTAGGAGAAATTAACATTTCTGACAGACTCTCCAGTCATTTCAGTTTAAGAGTTGTCATTGATTTTTTTGAAACCTCTTTCTCTTTCTTTCCATTTACCACCCCCCCCCACCTCCTCCTTCGCGACCCCACCCCGCCCTCCGGGCTGTTTGTCAGAAGCCTAAAGCGGATCTGTATTCCCCCTTAGCCTCGAAGCCCACAGGCAACTCGGGTTCCACGGCTGTACGGAGGAGCGCATTTGCAAGCAATTAAAACGCCTCCCGAACGCATTAGTCGAAAATTAAATGGGAAGTCCTCTCCGTCTGAAGCGCTGTCTTTGATAACAGGGTAACTTGGCGCCGAGGCCCTGGCGGCCCTGGCCGGCAGCGCGGGGCTCAGCCGCAAGGCAAAGCGGAGAGGGGAGGGGATCCCCGAGGCCCGGACCCTGACGGCAGGAGGGGACCCCGGAGGCGGAGCCTGGGGCCACTCGATCTGCAGGGGGCGGTCTTCCGGCGATGGCCTGGCTCCGTGGGGACCTGCGTCCAAATCTGGGAGGCGGCCGCACTCGGTCTTCATCGGGCGGATGTGCATGCCTGCTCCGGGCCTTTCGGGGACTCGCTGTGCCTCCGTTTACCGCATGGGCTCGTTTGGCTCTTGGAACTCTCCACTCCAGTAGGGAGGACGTCTGTATGTTCTTTGGGTGGAGAAAACCCGATAGGAACGGAGTGACAGAGCAAATCTGTCTACTCACACTGTGTGCCACACCCTTCTGGGCTGCAGGGCAGGTGGGGCAGGACCTCGGGGAGCGCGCCTGAGCCTCGGGCCGGCGGACCTCGGCCTGGGTGACTGAGGCAGGGAGTTCTCCCCTGTCTCATCGGACCAGTGCTGCTGTATCTAAACTTTCCACAATTTAAAATTTCCCTTTCAAAACTCTCATCCTCTCTTCCTTTGCAACGTGTAAATATAGCACTCCCTGGGGCCGGGGTCATAGCTCGAGGAGCCGGGATCCAGCTCAGCGGCCCAAGCGCCTGTCTGGCAAGCACAAGGTCCTAAACTCGAGCCACAATACTCCCCTCGCTGCCAAAAATAAAGAAAAGAACGCACACATGTGGGGGCCCAGTCCGTCTCCGTCTCCGTAGGAAGTCGTAGCACTGTCGTGCTGCGCCACAGCCCCAAGATTCTCTTGGGCTGCCCGAAGCACACAGGGGTCCCTCCTGGCTGGTCAGCCTGGAACTCTGCTTCCTGGTCAGAGCCTCCTTCCGCGCCACAGGCGTCCTCCGAGGCTGTCAGCACACTTGGGGACCCGGGACAAAAAACCCTGCTTCCCGCTCCCTACTCCCATGGCCATTGGCTTTGGGGACCTCACCCTGGCCTCTGAGACCTCCTAAGAAGAGGCTGTGGATTACAATTGGAAGAAAGCAGCCAGTCTCTGGCCCACAGGGCCTGAGCACCCTTCTCAACCTTGACTGCGGGAAGATGCTACTTAGTTTTCTCACCCCCAAAATGGGGCTGGAGGGGCGCGCTAACCATTAGCTGGTCCACCTGTTGGGGGGTGGGCTCAGTAGTAAAATGTGTGCTCAACGCAGACAACCATGGGGACTTTTTTCCCTAGCACTCGGAACAAGTTACACGAATATGCACCTTAGAGAGCTTGCAAAATGTTGACTGTTAGCATTCTTTGGAAGGAGGGAAGTTGTTAGGCGACCGATACGGGAGATTATTAGTAGCGATTCTTGCTTCCCTGGGGTCAATTGTATAAAAGCTTGGACAGATGGCACCCCCCATCTGACTGGAGGGGACTTCCTGCAGATAGCATCATAGTGCCAATGCAGACACAGGGCCAGTGCTGGGGCTGCAGCTCCGGCTAGCTACCTCCGCCTGCGCTGCCCACCGCAGCTCCTCTCGCATCTGTAGAATGGGTAGCTCAGCACCCTCCACCCTGTTTCTTTTTCTCTAGCCAATTTCCATTTTCTCCTGGCTTAAATACAACTCTGGTCTTTTACACTTTTAAATTTCATGAATTCTCTTTCTCTCACTGCCCTTCAGGCTATCCTTCACTCCCACACTCTGGGGACATGTTCTGGGGTGCGCTTTTGTTTTCTTGGGGTTCTGCGCTGAGGAAACGACTCCTTTTCTATTCCCCAAAGGTCTCTCTTTCATTTTTGCATTGGTGTCCTGGGTGTGGCTCCGGAGGTGGAGGTAGGGGTGGCTCCCCGTGCGAAGGACTTCACACTGGGGACCCCCTGGCACCCAGCTTCTCCTTCACCTTTTCCTCAGCAGCGTTGCTGATCCGAAGTCCCCACCTCCTCTCTTTCCTGGTAGCACCGGGGAGCTTTGAGTCAACCAAGGCCCCCAGTTACTTTTCCTTTTCTTTTTTCCCCCTAAAAGAGCTTTGTCTGCTTCTTCTGTCAATTACCCCAGTAGCCTCTCGGAGGCCACGTGTACTTTTCCATTGACCTTTTCTTCCCTATGTACTGGAACAATGCCTTATTATTTTATTTATCTTAATCTCTGGTGCAATCGCTCTTTTATTCTTCAACTTGGCTGTGCTAGTGTTTGCCTTTACACTTTCTTGACTTCATTATGTAATCTCGTCGAATCTCCACACTCTGTGCATGCTGTTTAGACCTCACGTTTGTCTTTTACTTACCCTTGAATAGTTTGTTTTGAAACTCCCGGTCCATCCATATTTACCGTATTCCTTTGTTTCCTTCTGTCTGTTTGCTGCCTGTCATGCCCCTGGATGCTGTCCGCAAATTTGCAATAATTCTTCTTTATTACACGTCTCACCCAATAGGACACTTCATTTTAAATATCTTTCCTACTAGGCCCTGCCACTTTTAGTGTTGTGAATTGGTAATGTCCCTTTCTTCTAAGTCAGTTCTGGTTGTAGATTGTACTGTAATGAGACCAGGTTGAATTTCTTCGCTTTGATTTCCCTCTAAGCAAGTAGAAGATGGTACAATCTTCACTGAGTCTTCTACTGATCAGCTCACTCTGCTCACTTTTACAACCATGTTGCCTTCAGTGGAGGAGGCATGCATGAGACAATTTTATATGCTTTAAAATTTGGGGACTGGAGATGTAGCTCAGTGCTAGAGTGATTGCTTGTAGTATACTAGGCCTGGAAATCAATCTCCACACACACACACACACACACACACACACACACACACACACACTCTCCACAAATAGACCCAAAATATTTGTCTTTCTTTCTTTCTTTCTTTCTTTCTTTCTTTCTTTCTTTCTTTCT
>NW_004524598.1:20088178-20097337 GCF_000260255.1 Octodon degus | reverse complement strand
TTCCTTCCTTCCTTCCTTCCTTCCTTCCTTCCTTCCTTCCTTCCTTCCTTTTTTAACGTATTTGGTTGTTTCAGCGTCTCAATATGCAGCTCGGACTCATGGTGATCCTCCTGCTTTCAGCCTTCCCTGTGCTGGGATTACTGGCTTATACCACCATGTCCAGCCTCTGTTGCTGACTCAGCATTGCCTGAGGGACCGGGCTGGAATGGCATGTGAGACTGGGGTTCGAACCCTAGTCCCTGTGCTTGCCAAAGCATGCGCTTAATCTGTTGAGGTATCTTATCATTGTCCCTTGCTATGATTTATTTCTACCCATCACTGTTCTAACTTGAACGTAGATATCCCAACAAAGCTTCATGTGCTCACAGGTAGGGCTTTTGGGGGAGATGGCTGGGTCTAAAGAAGACGGATATGGATTAAAGGTGTATGACAACTCAGCCAGTTTAGCACAGTTCCAGGGGTGGATAAAGGAAGCCACATCCCGGATGTGGGAACCACCAAAGGCTCATAGCCTGGGTGAAATAAAACAGGAAATGAAGAAAGCAGCCTCCCTTCTGTTTCTTCATATGAGCTCCAGGCTTCACCTTCACCTTGGACATCATCCTGCTCCCCCGCATAGAGACTGCTACCTACTGGGACGCTTCAGTGTGCTCCAGACCTTGGATCTCCGACTGGATCCTTCTGATCTTCGGCACGCAGATGGCCCTCCTTCACTCTTCCCCACCTGACTCTGCAGGCTGCCATGGTGAGCCTGCCCAGCACATTTTGTATATTTATATATCTTACATTAAATCTGCTTCTCTAGTGAGCCCTGACTGACACAGTCCCCTCTCTTCTGGGTGGTAAAAATCTCCCTGGGATTAAAATCATCCCTGACAAAGAGAATATTCCTTCCCTTCTCTGATCTATCCTTTCCAACACTCAAATATATTCATTGTATTTCCTTATAAACATTTCTACAGACTACCATGTCAGAAGCAAAGCTTTCAAATGTGTACATTCCGAAGGTGATGCCCATTCCTCAGGCCCTGCCTCTATTCTAGTCCTGTAGGAAGCCTTGAGGGATCCAATAACCACCCTTCCACATCTCTACTCTGTCAGTGTTCTCTGAAAAGGGTGGGGTGGTGATGCCAGAAACGGGTCCATGGTACACCTATCTTGTACTTCACAAGGCCAATTTCATCTCCTACTCTTAACTACTCAAAACCCACATTGTAGAGAGGAGAGAGAGGGAGAGAGAGAGAGAGAGAGAGGGAGAGAGAGAGAGAGAGAGAGAGAGAGAGAGAGAGAGAGAGCTCACTGAAGAAATTGCCCCCAGTGACTGCCCACTCTAGTGAGGCCTTGATTCTCTCACAGTTAAGACCATCTTGGCCACCTCAGTATACGTCATGCAACAGGCTGTCCACTTGAAGATGTTCAGTGAGGCCCATCTTTGATCCCAGCTACCCAGAAGACTGGAACAAGAGAACAAGAAGTTCAAGGTGAAGCTTAGAAATTTATCTGAACTGTCTCTCAAAATAAAACAAAAATTCTGGGGGAATAGTTCAGTGGTAGACCACTTACGGAACATTTATGGATCCCTGAATTCAACCGCCAGTTAAAATAAAATGGTGAAGTGGGCACTATAGTTTTGTGCTTTTCCATTTTTAAATGTGAAAATACCACCTTTTGAGCCTTCTTTTTTTTTTTTTTTTTAAGAAATTAGAGACTAAATCTAGCACTAGGATTTTTTTCTGATATAAGGCACTGGAAACACATATAGACTGTGATGAATTAAATCTGCTCCATATATTAGAAATACCTGTAATAAGTGCTGACATTCCAATAAATAATACAGAGTAAGAGGCTTTGTATGACTGAACACTACATCCCGTGGATTTCTATGCTAGTAGTTAAAACAACAAGCTTCTTTCCCTAGTTAAATACCTTGAAAAAGTATTAGTCTCTCAGAATGTGTTCTGATCCCAATGCTAAGATTTAGGTGGTGACTAAACTGAGCCCCTGTAGGTGCTGGGCCCTGGCTCCTTCAAGCACACCTAGCAAGAGAAGTTCTCCTGCTAATTATTTAGACACACATGGTGAAGGAGAAGAGGGAGCAGGGAACGTTAGAAAGGCATCCTTGGAAAGTGCCTTTCAACGACAAGGTCAAGTGTAACTCACATAAAGTTGGCAGAAAAATTCAAAAATCACTGAAATGCAGAAATTGTAAGCCTTGACAGGGTGCTTGTTTACTGTCATTATATAGATTATGATCATGCAAATTACCCAAACTCCAAAGAGAAGCAGGAATTTCTAATAGTTCACTCTAACAATTTTTTCGCCTTTTCAAAATTAGCAGGCCAAAGGTCCCTTCAAATACTTCAACTTTGACGAACATGGATCCTACACAAACTTCCACAGGCAAATGAAACTGTGGACATATTGGGAGCTACATATTGAAAATTTATTCTACTTTCTCCAATATGGAATGTGTTCCATGGTGGAAGGGAACATAGTTTTGCCCTTACCGGGTTGGGGTGAATATACTGTTGGGGTGACATTGAATGATAGGTACCTTAGGACATAATAAAGTCTGTTCTTGAGAAGTGATTCATTGGACATTAAGAAATCCTAAAGAAAAAAAAAGAAATCCTAAAGGATAGGGACATGTTTTATTCATTTCCTGTACTTTATTCAAGTGTAAGTCAAAATTGGCCGAATGAGGAGTATAGGCTTATTTAATGCTTAATATCAGAACCCTCTATTGTGACACATACAATAGGGAAAATAGATATTGAAAAGAAAAGTCAAAGAAAACTCACTGCTTGTTAAGTGAAACTTAACAGTCTTCTTGAATCTACTGAGGAATGTCTTCAGCCAGAGTCTTTACCAAACTTTTTTTTAGTGTATTTGGTACAGGGTCTCACTATGCAGCTCAGAATTGTAGTGAACCTCCTGTGTCCAACCTCCCCAGTGCTGGGATGCCAGACATGTACCACCACACCCAGCACATAGCCAGAATCTTTAGCAAATAGAATCAGTGGGAAGTTGTATGTAACTGTGCTCTCTTACACAGTGATGGCTGGCTATGTGTGGATACTGAGCTAGCCTGCAGTGTATCTACCACCCCATTTCTTATGTTAAAGCCTCTTTGAAGATAGGGCCTCAGGGAGGTAATTAAGGTTAACTGAGTTCTTAATGGTAGGTTCTATTTCAATAGCCCAAGTATCTTTAGATGAAGAGGAGGAAATGTATCTCAGAAAAACACTTATGCGAGGGAACCACATGATGGCCATGTACAAGCCATGAAGAGAAGCACTGAAGGAAAGAAACTAAAATCCTGTTGGCATCTTTTCTTTATCTTGTAGTCCTGGGGGTTGATCCTGGGACCTTGTACTTGTAAGTCAAATGCTCTACCACTGAGCTGCATCCCAGCCCAGCTGGTGATACCTTAATCTCACACTTCCACCTTTCAGAACTGGAAGAAACAAATATTCTGAGGACTCATGCTGTCTGTGGCATATTGTTATGGCAACTCTAGCAGACTGAGAGGAACAATAACCTCTAGAGGTTAGCCTCAGATGGTCAACTAGGTGGTGGTGTTGCTGGCTGGCATGGGTTAGGTTGCGGTGTTCTTCAAGGGAACAGAATCTTATGCAAGAGAAACAGTGGAGCCAGGGCTGCTCCATAGCCACAGGGGATCGAGGCATCCAAAGGAGCACCATTTACATCTGAACCCAGTCAAGGCACGGACATTGTCTAAAATCACAGCATACCAACACACTTCCCTGCTGGCTTCTCCAAGTGATTTCTTCTTCTTTAGCAATTACATCTTTAACTCCACCCTAACCTGGGCTCCCTATGGAAAGTTTAAGGAGATGCACTGCTCTAGAATTCTGCCTCCTGGATGCACTCAGTGCTCTTGATTCCTTGAGCTTGAAGTCCCCTAGTAACAGTCCGAATTCTAACTCAAGTCCTTTCTAACTCTTTTTTTTTTCCCCTTCCAGTGTGTTCCTCTTTATTCATTTTCAGAGTACAAACTTAAACATGGATAAGCTGAATTAACCCAACCCACCTCTGGCAGGTACACTCAACATGCTGTATAAAGTGTAACATTCAATTTTATTATTTCTTTCTCAAGAGTTTTCTTCAGTCCATTAAGACTCAGCTCCCCTTACATGGGCTTTGGTGGAGGTCGTGGGCAGCACCAGCAGGTCTAAATTGGGGTGGAGGAGTTCGGTCCTTACGGGCTTCACGAGATCGATTTCTGACCACTTTGCTGTGAATGACACAACTCACACAGTAATGCAGCTTCACGTACAGCTTGGGAAGCACATAACCGTCGAAGACACTCGCTTCGGAAATGTCCCTGACGGCGGCGGCCTCCACTATGTTCCGAATGACAAACTTCTTAATAGCCTTATCCTTGGGTACACACCGGGCGCAGTTCGTGCAGCGAATAGGCTGCACATGACCGCGGCCCTTTTTGGCACGACCGTTGTTCCTTCTTTTTTTCGTCATCTTGGAAAAGAGGACCCCCCTTTCTAACTCTTAATGAAGCATTTTATGATTTTGCATGTGTGTCCTTTCTTGCTGCAACAAATCACAAACACAATTTTTCAACTGTGGGAGTATGCCTAGCAGCTTGGGGCCAGAAGTACTGACAATTTGAAGTGACATGTGTCCAAATTAAGATCTTCTGTCTAGATTTTCAAATAGGAACTATGAACAAGTATGAAGTATTGTATAATTTTTGTAATTATTAAAACATAAATAAAATATGGCATGAAAGCTCAGTGTACTTATTTATTTTTTCTTTCAAAAATTTAGTTACACACATAACATGCAACTTGGATTTCATTTCTATTGAGCAATGTTCGTTTATCAAGGCCCAAGAAAAAGCAGTCACTGACAGTTGAGTCCATGTGGAATTTATGCTTTTTTAAAGGGAGTTTACTAGTCATATTAAGAAACATCCTATTCTTAGTGACCAACAGTTCCAAAACCTCCATTTCTTAACAAAGTAGAACTTTATGTCTAACACACAGACCACCCTTGGCTGGGGCCTTACCACATGTACTCACCCTTCACTCAGCAAGGGATCTAATGATCTTTGTTTTGCAAATCTCAAGCAGCAGTTGAGGGGAAGGTCTTCCTTACACAGGGCTCCTCCCGTGGCTGTGCTTCATAATGGGGTTCGGGTCAGTACAGTGTGGCCTTCCAGCCTGATGATAAGACCTGGAGACCTGGAAACAAGCAGCAATGCTAATGTTCCTGTAAAGACAGACGTACCTGTCGATTTCTCTAGGAAACACAGATGGGTTACATGTTGGGCAGGCTGGCGAGGCACTTTGTTTGGGAGACTTAGAGAGTGTGACCTCTGATGCTGAAGATACAAAAACAACAACAAACCCCCCCCCCAAAAAAAACAACCCTTTGTATTTTCTAGTTCTATATATTTTTGAAGCACTGGTGATCAAACTGAGGGCACTTTATCCCTGAGCTACATCCCCAACTCTCTTAAATTTTTTACTTTGAAACAGTGTCCCACTAACTTTCCTTGCTGGTCTAGCACTTGCAATGTTTCTACCTCAACCTCATAAAGTTACAAGTGTGTGCCACTAATTCTGACTTCTAGCTAAGATCTCTATGACACTGTCTTAGTATTTCCAGTGATTTAAAGGCAATGTGTGCTTACCAATAACTCAGAGTTCCTTACATCTTTTTCTCCTACTGAGATGAACTTTAAAACAAAGTTCAAACTTTGTTTGAGTACAATATGTTAATTGGATTAAATACAAAAAAAGAGAACCTTTTAAAGATCATTGCTAGTTTTAAGCTGTTGATCAGGCTACACACATACACACGTACACACATTGATTTTTCTCTCTAATACACACATGCATTGCTTTATTCAACAAAGTTTCATAACATTAAAAACAGTGTGATCCTGGAGATTTCATTAGTTAAAGCCCTCCCATCTGCAGGAAAATTCCTAAAATGCAGGCGAACTTGCCTTTCTCATCTTCAAAGATCTCCTTCTAGCATCAGAAAAGTTGTTTGTAGTGAGCCCAGGGGAAGGAGGAGGGTCTGACAAGCCTTCCCCTCCCCTTTTGTGGCTGAACTGAGGAGACTGCTAGTATGACTAATTCGACCAATATAGATCAGTAGGTTAATTTCTGGAGGAGGTAAGCCGATGGCTGTGTGGGGTAGAAGAAAGAGGGAGGATTCAGCACTGAGCTCACTCCCCCCTGTCCTCCTTCCCAGTCTCCAGGGCCTGTTTCTGCCCTCATACACTGCTAGCCCCCAGCAGAAAGCCTAGGAGAAAGGAGCTGTCCCTTCAGTACCAGGGCCACGTGCAACCTGCCCGCCAAAACACAAAGAACTGAAATATTAATTAAAAAAGGCCAATCTGCTCAATCCTCCGCCCGCAGGCAGGCTCTAGTGGAAAACCGCATATGCCTTTCCTTTCTCCTCAATAAATCTTCATGTGGGCATTAAAATACCTAAAAGGATTAGTCATTAAATGCTTGTACATTTGGCTTAATGCACAAGAAACTATATGTCACAGGGTTACATCAGAACTGTAGTTTAATCTAATTTGTAGTATTTGCGTAAATGCTGTATTTCATCTGCTGATTGTTACAGAGGATAATATTAATATCCCAAGTGTCCAGAGGGAGAAGGTTAACACACCAGCAGGGAAAAAAGCTGGATGCTGACTGATGTACAAAACTATCAAAGCTTCTTTTAAGGTGAAACTCAAAAAGAGAATAAGTGGGAGCGTGACTTTTTTTCCTCTCAAGCTGCATCTACTATTATTATTATTATTATTATTATTATTATTAATTTGATCCTAAAGTAATGTGAAAAATGCTTTTTTTGGGGGGGCTGACCTGCATATTACATTCAAAAGCTGCCTACACCACCACAGGAAAATGTCCTTCAGCGGCTTTAATTGCAGAGCCAGTCCCTTTTCTTCCGAGAAAGCCCCTCCAGTGACAGTGCCGAGGCCAGCGCGGAGCTGCAGCCCACCCTCCCCCGCTCCCACCGGCGCTTCTCCTGCGCTGCGCTACTGGAGCATGTGTTATCCACAGTGTGCGCTTGCACCTGGCTCTGATGACTTCCTCTTTGGTTTGACTACTTATTTTTCTATGTGGCTGATACAACTTACTGGGCAGTAAGTCCCCAGGCAAGAAGGGATCAAAACTCTGGGACCACATAGAGGAATGGATTGATTCATTAAATATGTATTCGTTGATGACCTGTGTTGCCCAGGTGGTTTGCTGATTTTCCTCTTGATGAATGTTCCAGAAAAAGTGCCTGTTTACACACTTTGTGTACATCCTAAATTAATGAAAGAAGCTGCTATCATTATTATTATTATTATTATTATTATTATTATTATTATTACTTCTTTGACCATCACACCAAGAACTGGAAGCCACTGATGCACTTAAAATGCATTTGGCTTCTTGTTTTTAAATAGAAATCTGTCTTATTTTTAGTAGATTATTTTTTGATTATGTAATCCACATGTGTTTGTTCAATCCATTTTTGCTGAAAAGTAGTCTTTGAAAGAATTCATGCTAACCAAGACTTTCCCTTTGCTTGTCGTATGATGTGCATGGCTGGGTTTCCTCTAGCAACAAACCAGGTTAACAATGAGCATTTCACTAATGCACTGGGAAGGGGATGAAAAATCATAATAAATGGGCAACTTTAATCTTTCCTTGGGAGGGAAAAAGGTTTTAAATCAATTTAAAGCAGCAAAGCATGATTTGCAGATAAGCTAGCATATACTATTATATGTCATAGAAGGGCAAGCATCTGTTACTGTGTTAAATAAAGGCATTGGAGGAGAGGGAGGGGCATTTTCTTTTCTTGGCTTAGTCACTAATTTTTTTTGTTTAATTTTTTTTTTCATTTGTGTATTTGGTACAGGGTCTCACTACGCAGTTCGGACTTGTAATGATCCTCCTGTTTACAGCCTCCCAGGTGCTGGGATTACAGGGGTGCATCACCATGCCTGGACTGGGTCGCAGACTCAGCACAGCCTGGGGGCAGGGCTGGCATGGCATGCAGGACCCAGGATCAAACCCTGGTCCCTGTGCTTGCCAAAGCAGGTTCTTAGTCCATGTTGCCGGCCCTTTAGTTACTGATTTTCATAACCATGGCAAATCTCAAAAATTCTTTGTCCCAGGAATGTTATGTTCTAAAGAACGTCTGGACACTGTTGCTGGACATGTTTGTCTCCTTGTGCTCTGATCTTATATGATTCTCATATTTCAGTTCCTGAAGTTTTCATTCTGAGTCTTATCATGCCATTGTTATCCAAGTTGAAAACTTCTTTGGTTTATTTTAATTTGTTTCAATGCAAAAGAAAATGTAATGTGGACCCTTTAACCAATAAGCATGCTCAGAGCTACACAGTTTATTCATTTTCTCTGATAATGTGTAATTTTTCTGTTACTTTCACTGATCAAATCTCTTTCACTTCAGATAAGTGGGTAATAGTTACCACTCAAAGCAGAAGTGTTTTTATTGTCCTTTAATATTCAGTCAGGTTGTGAGTTGCTTTATTATCATAAAATATTTGTTGTTTTAATTTGAAGAAATTAGTGGTGTAAAATTTAGTTTATTCTATACTTAATGTTATTTTTTTCCTTTTTTGAAATATAAATACAGCACATTATTTCTAAATAATTTAATAAAAATTGGATGACAAAAAATGAGGCAAATACTATGTTTTCATCTAGAACTGTATTGGAGAGCAAAGGAGGTGTGGCATGATGTGCAAAGTGTTAATTTTAGTATTTTGGTAGCTTATAAACTAGTTCTATAAATGGAGCTTAAATATAAGACAAAGGTGAAAATATGAAGCAGATTAAAATCAATGGAAAATTATGGCAACAAAGCCTGAGGTTGAGCAGACAATCTAATAGGTTAGGATTTCTGGGACGTGGTAGAAAGGGCCAGCCTAAAGCAACTTGGTTACCACATAGACCCAGGTAGCTGGCATTAACAGTCATGTTTATAGAAGCATAGTAATTTGTTCATACTTTTAAACATTTAATTCTTCTATAGGTAGTTCTTTATTCTATGTTTACATTAGACCATACCTGATATTTTGTCCTTTTATAAAGATCCCTTCTCCCCTGAACTTCTCTCCATCTGTCT
>NW_004524598.1:20080901-20088028 GCF_000260255.1 Octodon degus | reverse complement strand
TCTCTCTCTCTCTCTCTCTCTCTCTCTCTCTCTCTCTCTCGCTCTTTTGTTCTAAGGAAGAAAATGACACAAGCAAAGCATAAACGTGACCTTCCCGTGAGACTGCTTAGATGGAAAGTGGATAAGAGACTTACATTAGGGCAGAAATGTGGGTCACAGCACATCAAACCAAGCAGGCAGCCAGAATCAAGTTTGGTGGATTTTATTTGTATCTGATCACTTCAAGGCTAGTTCTACAATTTAAACTTTTCCTTAAATAAGGATAATATTTTTGACACTGCACAATAAATTGATTTTCTCTTCTCTTCCAAACCCCTGCCCTCTCCCCCTCTTTCTTTTCTCCTCCCCTCCATCCCTCTCTCTCTTCCCAGTTCCCTGTCTCTGTCCTTTCCTTTCTTCCTTTGACTACTGAGGATTGAACTCAGCACTTCTACATTTAGTTATATCCTCTGCCCTTTAATTGTTTTATTTTGACCCAGTGTCTTACTAAGTTTTCTAGGGTAGACTTGAGCTTGGCATTTTCCTGCCTAATCCCTCTGGAGCATTGGGATTATGGGTGTATACCACCATGCTCAGCAAAAATTGAGTTTCTCCTAAAATAATAATACATTATTAATAGTATGCAACAGATTCAAGGATTGCACTTAATTCAGAATAAATTGAGATTAGTGACTTCTAATTGAAATAATGAAAATATATGAGCCACAGGACGGATTTTATAAGCTTTGGTCTAAGGAAGCTTGTTTTTGACAAGTGCTTCATTTCTAGTATACTGGAGGTTATAGGGTGAAAGTTTGGGGTTAATATATCTACAACACTATTCAATATTATCTGCTGTCTACAATAATACAAAGCATTTACATCTAATTTATATTTTATTTATTTATTTATTATTTGTTTATTTATTTATTTATTTATTTTGTGTATGGCCAGCTCAGCCCACCAGGGGGCGGGCTGGCTGGCATGTGGTGCTGGGGGATTGAACCGCGGTCCCTATGCTTTGCTTAGCTTGTTCTAAGTAGGTGCTTTAGACCGCTGAGCCATTTCACCAGCCCCTAATTTATACTTTAACAATTGTTTTGAGGAAGTTGTTTACAATGACAAACATTTTTACTAATATATTCTATTTGCTACATTTGAAATATATTTGAAAACATTAGAGAATTGAGTAAAGGATGATGCTATAATTAAATCATATAGACTGATTCCTAAGAATTTCATATTTTTGAAAGGAATGATTTCCCTAAGTTCTGTCTCTGTGTGTGTTTGTTGATTGTGTACAGATGTGCTATTGATTTTTGACTGTTGATTCTGATTCCTGCCATGCTACTGAATTTGGTTCTTAAATCTACAAATCTCTTCGTGGAGTTTTTCTAGTCTTCTATATAAAATATCATATCATCTGTGAACAATGATAATTTCACCTCTTCCTTTACTTTTTCTTATGCAATTTCTCTGGCTAATGTTTTCAGAACTATATTGAATAGGTGATAGTGACATCTTTGTCTTGTTCCTGATTTTACAGTGAAGGCTTTCAGTTTTTGTTGATTTAGAATGAGTTTGGCTGTTGGCTTGTCGCAGATGACTTTTATCAGATGAAGTAAAGGCCAACTATTCTGATTTTCTGTAGGATTTTATCTTGAATGAGTGTTGGACTTTGTCAAAGGCTTTTTATGCATTTATCAAAATGATCATGTTATTTTCATGTTTGGCTCTTTTGCTATACTGTATTGTCTATTAATTTGCATATGTCAAACCATCCCTGCATTCCTGGGATAATCTAACTTGGTCACAATGTATGATATAGTTGATGCTTCACCATTTTCTGTTTGCTAGTATTTTATTGAAGATCACTGTCTTTATGTCCATTAGGGTGATTGCCCAGTACTTCTCTTTTTTGATTGAGTCTTTCTCTGGTTTTAGTATTAGGGTAATACTTGTTTCCAAGAATGAGTTAGGTAGAATTCCTTCCCTTATAATTTTATTAAAGAGCATGGAGTATTTATTTTACTTTTATTATTTTTTAATTTTTTTGACAAAACTGAGGAGTATTTATTTTAAATATTTTCTAAACTTCTTGTAGAATTCAGCTGTTAATCCATCAAGACCTGGTCTTTATTTCGGGGGATTTTTTTCAAATTAATATTTATTGAATTATTTTAATTTTTACTTTTTTGGCAGAACCGGGGATTGAACTCAGGCCCTTGAGCTTTCCAGGCAAGTGCTTATTCTACTGAGCCATCTCCCCAAAATTATTTTAATTTTTAAAGAGAATAAAAGTAGTAAAAAAAAATCCCTGGAAATGCTGTATTATTTACTAAATGAGAAAATAGGAATTTAACAATGGCTGTTATATTGCATACTGTTGACTTCAAATTAGTAGTTCAGATTACCAGATATAAGTATGCACAATTGGCCAAAAATGTTATGAAAATTAAAAAGGAGAGAGATAAAAAGGAAAGAAGGAAAAAAATTAAGCATTAACTTCTTCTTTCAATAGATCAGTAGAAATCAGTACAATTACTCAAGGTACACTGTATGTAGATTGACAGATAGATAGATAGATAGATAGATAGATAGATAGATAGATAGATGATAGATAGATAGATAGATAGATAGATAGACAGACAGACACTTCTTTTTCCCTTCATTTCTTTGGTTTTGTCCTTTCCCTCATCCCAGTCATCCCTTCCCTTTGAACAGATTTTTGCCCTTCACAGTATCTTTTAAACCTTTCAGATTTTATTTGCTCTTTCAGTTTCCTGCACTAGTGAGAAAATACAATGTTTACATATGCAGGTCTGATTTATTTCACTTATGAGTATGATCTCCAGTTGCAGCCACTTACCTATAAAAGCCTTGAGTTTATCTTTTCTTATAGCTAAATAATACTTCATTGCATAGAATAACCACACCTTTTTTATTGATTTCTCAGTTGATGTGAGTTTGGGTTGTTACCAACATTTATCTATGAGAAATTGTGTTGCTATAAACATGGGTGTGCATATGTTGCTCTGGGATGATGCTTTCAGTTCTTCTGTAAAATACCCAGGAGGGGAATTGCTGGCTTGAATGTGACTTCTAATCTTAGTTTTTAAAAATAATCTCCACACTGATTTCCACAGTGGTTGTAGCAGTCTACACTCCCAGAAACAATGAAGGAGGGTAGTTGGTAAGGTATTTTTGTTTTTGTTTTTTGTCTTTTTGAGACTGCACCTCACAAGGCATCTCAGGCTGGCCTTGAGCTCACTGTGTAGCTCTGGCTGGTCTCCATCTCACAGGGATCCTCTTGCCTCAGCCTCTGCAGTGCTGGGTTTACAGGCATGCACCACCAAGCCCAGATTTGTTGCCAAGTTTTTAATTAGATTTTCAATTTCATTAACTGATACTGGGTTACTCAGAATTTTCATGTCTTCTTGACTCAGCTTTGGTAACTCATACATTTCTAGTAATCTACCTGCTTCTTTATGAAGGTAATTCTAACTAGATTTATGCCATGTTTGCCTGAAAGACTGCCAGAAACAACAATTGTATATTTTTCCTGAATTTTTTTTCTGCAAAACCCTAAGTGTCTATCACTGACTGAATGATTTGCTTAGCATGGTTCCTTGCTGCAAGCAACTCAAGCCGATCTTTGGTTATGCGGAAAGATAAGTTACTAAAAGGATTCTGAGTAGATTATTGCATTTCTAGAGGATGGAATTCCTATCAAGACTGGAGATCTTCAGCTGGGGAAATAGCTCAGTAGAACAAGCACCTGCCTGGCAAGCGCATGGTACTGAGTTCAATCGCTGGTACTGAAAAAATATATATATATAAAAAAAAAACACTGGAGAACTTGACTTGGAGAACAAGAAGCCTAAAGGATGCAAGAAGTGTGAGCCTCAGATATAATTGTGCTGTAGAACCATTCTGATGGGAAAAAGATAGCTTTTGTTTGTTGTTCACCTCAGACAGTCTTGATCTGATTTTCTTCTCCATTAATCTGCCAAAAACACTTCTTCTTGCTGGAATGAACTCTGGACCAGGCATTGCCAAACCTAGCCTACTTCTTACCTACAAAGGAGATTAAAAAAGAAAACCTGGCATCTAGCATTTTAGATTTTTCCTTCTACGTAAGGAAAGACAAATTCTTTTCCTTAATAACTCATGCAAAGTATGAGAAATTCTTAAAATCCAAAAGTGCGGCTAAAAGATAATAACCTCATGTGAGTGTCCCTTTTGCTTCAATATCATGGCTATATTCATCTTTGTAATACATTAGACTATTGTAAAAATGGATTTTAAGGGTAAAAGCAGTGAAATTTATTGTCTGAGTGTTCCAGTTTTAAACACAACATTGGTCTGTCAATTGTGGTACTGGGGATTGAAGTAGGGACCTTGTGCTTCCCAGGCAGGTACTTAAATCGCTGCACTACACCCTCAGCCCCCTGACCTTGCAACGTTAAGATAACTTCTTAAAAAGTGGTGATGTTGGTGTAGGGTAAATGTATGAAATCAGTTAACATTTATGCATGTGTCTGTACACAGTAGAGAAATGGAAATCTTGTATCCAAAGACTATCTTAGGAAGGCAGACATGTTTAATAAAGCTTTTGGATTTCATTCTAAATTTCTACATCCAAGATTAAACGAAATTTATACACTCACTTTGAGCTTGTAATCATATATTTTATGCTAATTTTTATGAAAAGTAAAATGAATTTCATAACAAAATATGAGATATAACAGTGGTTAATATGCGTGTGATCATTACCTTCAAAGTAGTTACTCAGAGTATAAGATAGAAACTAAAAAACACATTTCATTCGGTATGCCTCTTAAGAATCCCCACCAACTCTTGCCTTACCTATTATAAATCAAGATACAAGCAAAATTTCATTCATCTTCATTTTTTAAAATGTATTTGGTACAGGGTCTCACTGTGGTTTTCTCCACATCTAAAGATTGGATTTTATGAGTAAATGGTTGCTGTATATAATGCTTGCATTTCTTGCGGAGAGTTCGTGCATGTATGTAACACATCTTTTTTCAACCCCTTACCCCGCTCCTCCCCCTCCCTCGATCTCTTGACCTCCTGCTGACGTGAGAAAGATCTATGTCCCTACTTCTTTCCTTACTCTTTTCTTGCTCTTCATTTATACATTGGGTCTCTTATATAGGCAAAATTGTGACATGTAAGCTGTGTTTCTGATTTATTTCACTTATTAGTGTCTCAAGGTGTATCTATCTTTTTACCAATGGCTCAAGCTTATCCTTTCTTATGGCAAAGTACTATTCCACCGTATATAAATCCCATTATTTCTTCACCCATTTATCTGCTGATGAACATTTATGCTGTTCCCAAGACTTAGCTATTATGAATTGTGCTGCTATAATGCGTATAATGAATATGTGTATATTTCTATAATGTCTTTTTTTTTTTTTTTTTTTTCTCCGAATGCCTTCAGGGCAGGTTTGGCTGGCTTGAGTTGTGGGGATCGAGAACTACAGCAACCTGAGCCTGAGTGCTTTGTGGAAGCAGCCACTTAAAGAGCTGAACTAAGGGGCAGGCCCCCTCTGTAATGTCTTTAACTGAGCGAATGTACTTAGAAGGGGAATGGTTGGGATGAATGGAATTTTCAGATTTAGTTTTTTGTGAAAAAAATTTTTACACTGAAGTAGAATTAGAACTCCCAATCCATTTGCAAAGTTAACGATGTCATTCCCCGGGGGCCTCACAATGAATTTACCTCTGGACGTGTAAACCCTGTTATTTTTCTATCTCCTTCAGGATTTTGCTGTTTCCAATGTTTTTCAATGAGAGAGGACGAAGGATGTGTTATTGACATACAAACTGGTATTTCAACCACCCTCCCTGAACTCCAGAGAGCAAGTTGAACCCAGTCCTTACCCACAGCCATAAGCACAATGGAATTTAGCTGAGATCAGAGAAATTTTGACTTCTGTGAGTGAAAAGTTATTTGTATAATCCTGATGCTTTGTATCCGCAGGTACTTATAATTTTGGCGGCTTGCATGAACAAATCCTTATTTCATACACCATTACTGTGGCGAAGCTTTGTCATAGAGACATGAAGCACACAGCTTCTAGGTCGCAGACCCCAGATTCAAGCACAGTGACGACTCAGGAGTCATGACGGTGGCAACGAGGAGAACAAGGAAGCCCTCTTGGGCTCATCACACACAGTGCTGGGACCCTCACAGGGATGCAAGTGCTATTTTGTAAGAAAGCATCATTGTCTTTATTTGTGTCTAGGCAAAATTTTGAACCAAATTGCCATTATCTACCTATAGTTTTGCCTTTTCATTCCTTTTAAAGGGAGATTTATTTATTTAGAGGAGGTTTACTTTTTGCTTTTGGTGCCGAGGACTGAACCCAGGGCTTCCAGCTTGCTAGGCAAGCATTCTACTGCTGAGCCAAATCCCCAGCCCCTTCATTCCTTTTACATCTATTTTTCTATAATTCTCTTTTATGTTATTACTTACTATGATCTGAACTTCTAATTTATTTCTCTAAAAGGTGATTTATTTATCCCAAAATATCTCTTTCAAATACCCTAGCTGTAAAATTATATGTCTTGTTTTTTTTAAGTTTTATGATTTATTTGAAAAGTATCATTGATCTTTTTAATTAAGTTCATACAAAAATATAAATCATTACACCTTCTGAAATCATGTTCTCCTTAGGTACTTGTCACTTGTTGAATTTCCTCCATACTCTTGCTTTGCACTAGAGTTCAGTACCATCCTCACCTTTGTTTCAAACTGTGTTGGGAAGACCTGCAGAATTCTGATCCGGCAGACCTTGATTCTAGCAATGGATGTGCACTCACCAGGAATAGCTTAACTGGGGGCTGCGGAGATGGCTCAGTAGAATAAGTGCTTCCTTGGCAAGCGCAAGGGTCTGAGCTCAATCCCCAGTTCCGCAAACAAAACAAAACAAAACGGAATAGCTGAACTTTTGAAAAGAAGCACATACAACACCTCTCCACCATTAACGCTTTACTCTTCCTGAAATGTTTCCTATGAAATTGGACTGAGTTAACTGTGGATGTTCTTTGTTGAATAAGGATGTCTGCATTGCAAACATGTTCCGTAACTTTAAGTGTTTTTTTTTTTTTTTTTT
>NW_004524598.1:20068127-20080336 GCF_000260255.1 Octodon degus | reverse complement strand
GTTTGTATATCCTGTCCTGAAAAGGTTGGTGGTGACGGTGAGAGTGTTGGCAGTAAGTTGCAGAATGAAGGTGTAAATGAGGTATGTCATGTTTTTGCTTGGCTATGAATTTTCAGCAATGACAAAAACAAGAGAAGACACTTAAGTTTGTGACAGGCGAAAGGTGGGATTTACATTCATATATGCCAGTTAAAGACAACTACACACAAGCTAAAGCAGAGCAAAATCTAACGTAAATTTTGTTGGAGCTAACATTTGGTTCTGTACACCATTAGGTAGCTGATTCATCTACCCAGTGGGATAAATCTAACTTCAGACTGATCTGACTTCACTGATATAACTTGCTAAAGAGTCTGCATTCTGATAAAGTAGAGCTTTCAAGTCGACAAACAGAAAATGGCAAGATATATAGACGACTCCGTCCCCGCAACAGACCCGCATTCGTACTTCGAGCACGTTCTCTGTCCATTGTCATGAGATGCTCCCCGTCTGCTTCTACAGATGTTCATCCTCTTGGGCCAGGTTTATGCACGTTTGTGATAAGGCTGGAAGTATCATAGATGCCATCCTGGCTCTTGCACAGAGCTCTGGGACGCACAACCGGGTGGATTTCTTTCACTACGAGCAGCAGAGGCTTAGAAACATTGTTGCTATTGCTCAGGTTTTTGGCTAACTAGAGAGCAGCACTTTAGGACCAGAGGGATAAACTTCTCCCCTTTCTTCCTGACTAGGGAGACTTTCAAAGAGTAGACCGTGAAACCACCGGACAGCTGCTCTGAGGTTTCTAACTAGCTAATTTCTGCCTGCGACCATCGACCTTCTATCCGTCTTCTCCAGCTTCGTGTACCCTGGGACAATTCTGTGAAAAGGAGGGAGTGTGCTTTGATGGGTAAATGAAAAAGGGCCTGGGAAACAATAGTTCAGCTGTATCTTTACAAGAAAGTTAATATATTGTCCAGAGAAAGGGCAAATCGTGAAAACAAACAGAAGTAGCAGGTTAACGTTCTGCTTCCCCCAAATTTCAATCAGCAACCCTTGTTCTGAGCAACTTAACTGCACTTCAAGAGCTCATTTGAAAGCGAGAGAGCCTGGCCCTCTGGATTAGGAACTAATTTCATAGCTCTTTTTTAAAAAAAACCCTCTTTCTTTGTTTTGCCTGTCTCTCCAGACTCTGCCGACTTTCACTTTCCCGCTGTCATTCTGGCAGCCCTTACTCACAAGCCTCCCTCCAGGCTACGAAATCATCAGAAGGCGCCTAAACATCTCTCTCCCTCCAAAATAATGATTGTGCTTCCTTTCATTTGAGCCTTACTTACAGGATGTGATAAGGCACTACTAACCAAGGTGCTGATGTCTCTCGCGCCTCCATGTTCAGGATGTAGTTTGAAAATTAAACCCAACTATTGTTTAGTTCATGATTTTTGCCTTTACATTCCTTGTATTTAAGATGTCAAGCATGTCAAGTAGTAATTACATATGGCAATTAATGAAGGCCATATCTAGGAAAATCTTAATTGAGAAATAGTACACTGAATTTAAAAGTATTGAGTTTTATTTCAGTTAGAGGTCAAATTCTTTTTTTTTTTTTTTTTTTTTGATGAACCGGGGAGCAAACTCAAGTCTTCATGCTTGCAGGGAAGCGCTTATTCCACTGAGCCATCACCCCGGCCCTAGAGGTCAAAATCTTTAAAAAAAATTTTTTTTAATTTTATTTATTTGTGTGTGTGTGTGTGTGTGTGTGTGTGTGTGTGTGTGTCCAGCTCAGCCCACCAGGGGGCGGGGCTGGCTGGCATGTGGTGCTGGGGGATTGAACCGCGGTCCCTGTGCTTTGCTAAGCTTGTTCTAAGTCGGTGCTTTAGACCACTGAGCCATCTCACCAGCCCGAGGTCAAATTCTTATATGGAAATAGTTATATAAATTGGGGAAACATTTTAAATTGCTTGGAAAAATATTCTGATTATGATATGAGAAATAGTTTAGATAATAATAGAAATAATTAATAAGCATCTAATAAAAATCTTCCCATACCAGAAGAAAAGAGCTTTTGTCTACCAGCCCCACAGTGTGTAGGCACTACATGAGCTTTAAACATCTTAGTTGTTAAAGACAAAACTTCAATTAAAATTACTTCTTGCTTTCCTAGGTCTCCTTAGAAAAAAGAACAAATTCCAGCTAGAGGTTATAAAAAATGTCATGGATTTTATAAAACTGTGACCTGATAATATTTCTCTTTCTAGAGAATTGTTACAAATTATTTTAACATTAACAATATCCAATTGTTTCCTAAAAGAATTACGTGATCATTACATATAGCTTGGCTATAAATTAAAAACTCTTTGGAGGTTTCCGGAGACAATACTTCATAAATTTTGGAGAACTGAAAACGAATTTTACTTTTTTCCAGTACTTGTGAATGAAGTCAGGACCTCGAGCACACTGGACAGGTGCTTTGCCGCTGAGTGACATGTTCACTGTGTCTTCTTCATTTTCTTTTATTTTGAGGCAAAGTCTCTCTAAACCGCTCAGGCTGGGCTCAAATTTGTGATCTTCTTTCCTGAACCTCCTGAGTTCCTAGACTTACAGACATGTACCACTCAGTTCAGCCTTGTCTCCACAGCATTAGATCTAAAGTTTGTGGAAAAAAAAATAAAAAGAAAGTTTGTGTTAGTGTTACTTTTTTTTTTCAATATTTCATTCTTTTAAAAATTAAATCTTATCATGTTCTAGAAAATGGGTGGGAGACTACAGAAGGTTAAAGGAAATCAGCTGAAATTCTATACTGTAGGAAAAACGAGGAAGCTTTCATTTAGTAGACATGTGAGTAAATACCTGAAAGGAGGGAGGGGGGAGAGAGAGAGAGAGAGAGAGAGAGAGAGAGAGAGAGAAAGTGAAGGAGGGAAGGAGGGAAGGAGAAGGAGGGAGGGAAGGATGGGAGAGGGAGGGCGAGGGAGAGAGAGTGCAAGCCACCTGGGAGAGGGGCAGCCAGGGGTTATTATGACTTGAGGGGAGGTGACAAGGGTGACATAGCAGGACAGATATACTATGAAGAGATTGGCAAATCTGGTGATGCTGTGCATGTGTGAGTGTTTTTTGAGTGAAATGAGAAAAAAATTGCAGGATTTTTACCTAATTTGACATAATAGGATCATTCTGGTTTTCTGTGGACAATTTTCTGAGGTAAGAAAGGATAAAAGAAGTTAGGAGAGGGCCAAGGGGATAGCTCAGTAGAATAAGCACTTATCTAGCAAGCACAGGGTCCTGAGTTCAATTCCCCAGTACCGAAAAAAAAAAAAAAAAAAAAAAAAAAGAAGTTAGGAGATTATCACAGCAATTGTGACAGGTAATGTTGCACTGGGCCTGAATAGCCTGGAGGAGGGTAATAAAAATGGGCTGGAATATGGGGATGCTTTACAGATGTTTGGTGACATTTGATTACAAATGGGGAATGAAAGAGAGAGACCAAGACTTCCTCTAAAGTTTTGGCTTAAGCCATTGGAATTGAGGAGGAATAGTTGTTCATTATGGAAAGCCTTGAATTAGCAGACTGAGGAAGGAGTATAACTTAAATTTTAGGAGGTGCTGCTCTTGAGAGGCCCATCAGACTAAGGAAACAATTGAACATATAAATTTGATTGTTAGGTGACAGATTGGTCCTCAAAGTGTAAATTTAATGCAGTTTTGGGAATTATAATCTTGTTGATGTTTTATTTTTTTATTCTTTAAAGGGTTTATTTTATTTTATTTTTTTACATTTTTAGTACAGGTTCTGTAGGGCCTCACTACACAAATCGGACTCACAGTGATCATCCTGTATTCAGCCTCCCAAGTGCTGGGATTACAGGTGCGTGCCACCGTGCCCAGTCTCCGTTGCTGTCTCAGTGTGCCCCAAAGGCGGGGCTAGCACAGCACGTAGGCGCTTTAGTCCTCTGAGCTATCTGAACAACCCACGTTGATGTTTTAAAACCCAAAGACCTAGCTCAATAGAGAGAGAGAATAGAGAGATAACAGAGAGAGACAGAAGAAATGGCTGAGGCCTATAACATGGGTGCTGCCGCTATTGAGAAGCTGGGGAGAAGTCGAAAGTCTCCACGTGTGGATGAGAAGCATGAGGGTGAGACAGGAGGACGCGTGGCAGAGAGTGTGTCTTGGAAGTCAAATGATGAAAATGGCTTAGGAGAGAAGGAATGGTTGACCCAGTCATGTGCCACCGAGAGATGAAGCACCGTGAAGCTGGGGACTGGGAGCTCTCACTCAGCAGTGGGACGTCCTGGGCGACTGAAAGGCGTGAATTTGGTAGAAACATGGAGAATTCCATGGCATGGATTCAGTGAATGAAACAGAACCGCAATTAGAGGCAGAAGCGGTCAAGAGGGCGCTTGCTTTGAAAGGTGAGAGACAGGACCATGGATGTGTGCTCCAACAGAAGTGATGCAGGCAGGGCAGAGCGCGGTGATTCCACAGGAAGGGAGGATGGCTCCGCAGCAGCGATGTTCTTGCGCTAGTAGGAAAGGAAGGGCCTGTTGGAGTAGACAGGTTGATTCACTCAGGAGGATGGGCAGCTCAGTCCTAAGGGCAGCAGGCAGCTGTGCTTCAGCCAGAGAGCAAGGCGTATGAGAACCTGTGAAGACGGTATGAAGGAAGAGGATGGAGAAGGAAGCCAGAAGCAGGCACGTGCGAGTGTGCGCTGAATAGTCTGGGGTGTGTAGAGCGTGACTACCAGGCAGCGCCGAGGGTCCTGTGGTGCGCCTCTTCTTCATACGATTCTCCAGCTTAGGCAAGGTACTGAGGATAATTAATAAATTATTAAACTTAATAGATATTTTCATGTTAAATGTCGTGTACTGTGGAAACAAAAACAATTTCAATATATTATTTATTTGTTCCAAAACAGCTCATAGTCTACTGAATATAAGAAGATCTATAAACACATGAAAAAATTCTGATGATTTCTATAGTGGTGGTTAGGCCTTACTTTCCTCTGAGTGGGACTCAGTCTTTTGCATGCCAATTGGCTATCATAGAGTAAAATTAAAAATTAAAAAAAGAGGGCCGGGGGGATGGCTCAGTGGAGTAAGCGCTTCCCTGGCAAGCGCAAAGACCTGAGTTCAATCCCCGGTTCTGAAAAAAAAAAAAAAAAAAAAAAAAAAGACCAGGGAACGATTTGTTTGTTTTGATGCTGGACACATCAGTGTGATGTATAGCTCTGAGCTCTGGGATTTGTAAATGACCTTGAAGCATTTGCAAGAGAGAGATTTGTCAGAATTATGGAAGGTCAAAGCTCACAAGGGACACAAGATTCAGACCTTGTACTTTATCAGCGAAGAAACTGGGTCTGTGAGAGAAGCATGTTGTTTACGAGGCTGCGCCTGGGTACTTCTAGTCCAGATTTGTGGGTTTCACCTCCCACCACCTCCACAAGGCCCTGGAGTAATCCCTGCTTGGCAATCTAACTGGCCCTGGCCCTGGGCTTCGCTCTTTTGTAACTCCTCTTAGTCTTCCTTAGGGTAAGAACGGACGTGGCTCTGTCTTATTTTTGAAGTTAAGCCTGGCAAGGAATATAGCAACATGGGCCTGAACAAAAGGAAAAGAATAAGAAGTAAGTGAACTTGAAGCATAGAGTCACTGTGAGAAATGTGACTCTTCCCTGAAGGTCTGCCGTGTCCCACTCTTGCGTAGTAATTAATGAAAACTTGCCATGATCATCTCACACCATGTAGAGCGCAGGAGACTATAGAAAGGGGAAGTTCCTCAGCTTTGAGAAGGTTCACGTCTAGGAGCCGAGGCAGAGAATTTGCTTATATGTGCATTTGGTCTTTCCTTTATATTCTCCTACTTAGCTCAGGAGAATTAATTCACTGGAAAGAGGCACTACTGGTAATGTGCCCAGTGAATAGCTTTCTCCTTAAAATACTTGAAAAGTTTAACACTGATTAGATTTGGGTAAATAGAGGAAAGACTTTGTCTAAAGCACATTATAAAAACACACAGTCTTTTAGTCAGTCAAGTCAATTAGTCAGTGAATCAACATTTGAGTGTCTAGTATATGCCCCGAATTGTTTTAGAAACTGAGTTCTATGCATATTATGTAATACAAATACAAACAAAAATAATAATAGGTAATAATCTTAGATTGATAAAGAATAGTTCTTAAAATTTTGTTTGTAGAGTTTTACAGGAATCTTTGATATCTATTTCTTAAGTCATGTAATATTGCATATTGAAATTAAATGAACAGAATTTGGAAATGTGAACGTATACACTTTTGTACTCACTCGAATATATACAAGTTGTGACAGGATTCAGTGGCAGTGGCAGTATGGATGACTTAGCTTGGGGTTGGAGGGTGTTGTGGTTTGTGTCGTGATGTCCCCCGAAACCTCATGCAGTCCTAAGTAGGGCTTTTTCACACGTGATTCAATGTAGAGCAAGATGCTGAGATTGATTCATGATACAGTACCAGGCTCCAGGGCTTTAGGACTAAGGTTGTGAGCGCTCGGCTCCCCAAGGAACTTGGATAAGATGTAAAGGATAGAAAGAGCGGTGGTTACTCCCTCACTTACCTTGCAGCCCTCTTCTCTGGGATGCCTGTCTGCTGTGCCACCCTGCCTTGGAGTCAGCCAATTATGGGGGAATCCTTTGCAAACTGTGAGCTACGTAAACCTTTCTCCTTTAACTTTGGGTCTTGAGTATTTTGTTCCAGCAATGAAAAAAGTAACAAAGACAGTGTGGCTACTGGGATGTAGACAGGACAAGGTCAGAATAGAAAACACAAATCCTGCTTAATGATCATAAATAACTGCATGGGATGTTTATTGCTATTATTTATTTTTGGCTTGAGCTTTCCTCCTCACAGGAAACAAAACAAAACAAAACAAAACAAGAAAGTTGGAAAAGCACATCCGTCTTGTGGCATTCTTCTTGCTGTGCCTTAGTGGCGAGCAATCTGCGCTATCGTTCTGTTCCTTTAATTGGTCCTTGGAGAGCCCTCACCACCCTTCGCAATGACATTCAGTGAACATTTCTGAGTGGTGCCAAGCCAGAATCTCTGTGATAGCTCACAAATTACAGATTGAACTAAAGCCGTATTACTTCCTTGTGCGATGTTTAATGCATGAGTTTTCTTATTTGCTATGGCTAAGCTGATGACATACATGTAGTCAGTCTTTTATTCTTCTCAAAGCTGCATGAATTTTTGTGAATATTGCTTAAAATGTTATTTAAAAGTGATTACATAGCAAACCTTTCCTATTGTTTCCTCTGCATATCATCTGATGCCAAATGATTACGCACAAATGTTATATTTCTGAAGTAGAGTTTGCAGAGATGGATTTAAGACACTTAAAAGTCCCTGATTCTGCTTTGACAGCTGTGCACAAAGAACAGCAAGTATTAAAATATGTGCAGACCTCTTCAGTGTCTCATGAATGAAGTAAAAAGCAGATTTTGTTGCTTATGTTAAGTCAGTTTCAAAATATTTTTGGTATTGTCTAGATGGAACTTTACATGTAGCAGAAAACTTGAATAACTTTTTGCTAAAGACTAAGGAATTTTTTTTCTGAAGTTAATCAAACGTAATTATAATTTTCTGTTTTTCTGAATTTCAAAATATTTGAATCTGGTATGTATAGCATATTGTTGTTTTGAAAACATTTGTCACCATTTTTAGCATTTATTATTCTACATGTATTTATTTTTTCTGTTTACAGTCTCTTTACAATGATTTGAGTGGGAACTCATAAAGGCCAGATATTTTGGTTGATTTCATTCAGTATTGTGGTCTCAGCATCCAAAACTAAAGCTAGCAAACAGAAGAGACAGCCCTATTTGAACAATTAATGGTGGATTCTCCACTGTAAAAAGGAATTTCACAGAAGGCGATAAGAAATGCTACACAGCTAACAGAACGCTCCTCCACATCTGATACATTTGATTCTAAACTCACCTTCATGAGTGGATACATACAGACACACATGTATGCTTTCCTGATTGATGATTTTAGGGATCATCTTAGAGGCAACAACGACAAGTGCATCCGCTATGCCAACGGGAACCTAGCCTCTCACTTTTTTCCCCATAATTGTATTGAGAAACAAATAGCGATGAGAGAGTTTCAAACCAAATTGGTAGAACAGTTTCAATAATTAACACATTGCATACTGTCTTCCTAGTGACTAATTGCTGTACAAGATGCAGACATGATATCCTATTTACAAACACCATTAGAACAAATCCCTCTATTTATTAAGAGACTGTAACTATATATCTATCCTAACCATTTTGAATATACAGATACAAAATGGACATTCATCTGTATCCCCTTTTTTGTTTAGTTCTGTTATTTGAATATTATAGGTGTGTTAACTCAGCAAAATATAGTAAAAGAGTCCAGTAGTCCATAATAGTGTTGGGTCTTCCACTTCACTGGCAATGTCAGAAGTTGTTGACCTGAGTCTCTTACAGCTCAACATAACAGCATGGCTTTACTTCTTATACTTTGTTTTTATACTTATCTGCTGGATGGTTAAGACCAAGATAAAGCAAGACCTATGCAACAAGAGTTGTAGCTTTTGGGTCTGATGAGGTCAGTCAAATCCCCTCAGGATTTATCCTGAGATCCTGTACCTCAGATTGTAGATTCCTTCTCAGTGTCAGCCATGTGAATGAGTCACAGCCATTGCTTGGCCAACGTGCTCTCTGTGAAAGCCTGAGAGAATATTTTCTCTCCATGTGATTCTCCTTAGGCAAGCTCAACATCATTGATTGCTTTCCTCTTTGGCCCCATAATCTTGATCAGAAAATTTGGGACACTACTGAGTTACATGATGTTATAGTACAAGTTCTCATATGTCCTGAGTCTTAACTGACCTTGGAAGGCTAGGGCCAAAATGTTGGCTTTCCTTGCAGCCCTCCTTTTTCTCTAATTTTGGTCTGCAAACTTAGGTTGTTAACCCTCCAGAAGACAAGCTTATTGTTATTACCATGCAACTTAGGCTGTTAAGCTTAACCTCACTATCTGTCTGAATATCAAACATCTTAGGCATAACATGGAACAGGTATTTTTCATCAAGTATTGATATGTTGAACTTTAAGTCCCTACAGAATATGATAAAAACATTTAAAAATTTTTAAAAATAGGCATAAAGAATTATATATTTCTTGTGTTTACACATAAGTCCAGAAATCTAACCATATACAACCTTGAAGCAGGACAGTCCCGCAACATTCCCTTTCCTGTCTCTTGCCTTCATTCACCACCCCCATCTTTTTGAACAATCATCTATCTGAGAGACAGCACAGCAGCAACTAGCATGTCATGACAAGCAGCCCGTATTCAGAAGACCAGAATGACAGGCACTCTAAGCATGACACTACTATTACAGATTACCATCTGCAGTGCAGTTGCTTAGCTCACAGGCATCAGTGTTCTCACTTTTAACTATTGTGCCTGCATCCAACATGTTTCCCTTGAGGCTGGGTCTAGATATGGTTCCTTGTAGTTGGACAATGCATTAATTACAAATCTAATTGTCTTTAAAAGACTCTTGGTCTGAAACAAGTAGGAATCTGCATGCGCAGAGCAGATGCATTCCTGGGGGCCAAGCAGAGGGTTCTGCCTTATTCACTGTTTCTGTGACCACATGGGAGGTAAGCAGAGAGGTATTGCTCTCCTAGAAGCTGCACTGCACTGGCCGTCCCCTTGTCTGAGCATACCCAGCAGTGCAGCACAGATTGCCTAGGCCTCAGCACTGAGCATGAAGGCTGTGTGTCAGTCTCAGACTTCCCTTGTATCTCTGACAGTACAGATCCTCTATGGTAGTTCATCTGCTGCATGGGTAACATTACCTTCCACTCCTTTCACTGTCCACCACATTTGGAGCTTTTACCAGTCCTGGTGTTTGAACATCAAGACCCTCACCCCTGTGCCCTTTGCAGTTTCTGTTCCTTAGCCACTGGCTTAAGAATGCTGCCCATTTCCCTAATATTCTCGAAGCTGGTTTTAGTCTTTGCCTGTTTCTCAGTGGCAAAGAACAGGAAAGATCACAGTTAGAGCCCTTACCCCAGGCTCCTGCTCACTCGAGGGTGTTATAAGGTGGATCACTACTGTTTCTCTCAAGGTGAGCACAGTGCGAGAGGCTTGGAGACCTGTCAGGTTGAGTCATTCCATTTCTCTGGCTCTTCCTGCTTCATGACTCAATTTTCCCCAAGCCCTCCCCTTCATACTTAAATTTCGTTTATTCCTTATGTGGCTTGGAACTGCCTACTAGTCTGATACAAATCCTAAAATACACACAATTAATCTGACCCTTAATAGTCTTGGATTTCTTGCTCTAGGCAAAAGATATCTTGTAAGAAAGATACTTGCTTTTCAAAAGATAACCGGTTCCAATGAATTTCTCTTACTTCAACTCCTTATTCCAGGGGCCTGCACAGTTTAACTTATAATGTTTTTCTTCTGTGTATGTCTCACATTTCAGGCTTTTGTGGATGTATGAGTTTCAAGATATGAAATTCAAAAGAAGTGAAAATACAGATCAAATTGAGTTTCACAGATAAATATGATTTATCCAGGAAAGCAAAATGCATGAAAAAAACCTTTCAACAAGCCATGTAATACCTCAATATAATAGATCAAAATATTATTTAGAAACCAATACTTTCATACATTCAACCAAATTCCATTTGGTGGAAGATTAGGAACATAATGTCCATTTTCACAGCAAAAAGCAGTTGTCTATTCATGGTTTCATAAGAAATAGGTAACAAATGTTATGGAAAAATATCAAATATTCCTAAAAGATCTAAGAGAAATACCCCTTCCTGATGCCTAAGAAGACAAAGTATCTTAAGAGCATCCATTCTTCTTAGCTTATAGACTATAACTCAACTGCTTTCCCCACGATGTCAGTTCTATTGTAGTTACCTGCCTACCTTGGCGGACACAACCCTAGGAGCTATCGGTGAGAATGAGTGGATATAAGTGGCTCTCACATTTATGAGAGGAAGCCATGTTGCTGTAATGAAAACAAATTCAAAATGTAGTAAGTTATTATATACCCAAATTAGAGAATATACTATGTTTTTAAAATAGAGGAGTCACTGTCATACATAGCTGGAGAGAATGCAAAATTTCCTACGCTCTAATCATGTGATGAAGAAATCCCTCCTATAAATTTAGTGTACAAACACAGTAGCAAAGTGAACAAACAAGAAAGAAACCCTATATATTTAAGGATATTCATTACAGCATTGCTTCTTATAGCAAAGTAGTAGAAATAATTCGCTGGCCCACTTAGAAGTGTCTATAAAATTTAACTAAATTTTCTTTCTGTCTGTCATCAACTATCTGTCCATCCATCTCACTCACATCAGTAAGGCTTGTCTTTGTTCTGTGTTAATTTTTTTCTTTTTGATAAAGTTATTACGTATTATAATACAGCCTTGTCGGTCAATTTACTAGTGCTCTTGTGTGCATTCTAAGAAATATCTATTTCCAGGTTATATCTTCTTAGGTTCTCCTCTTAGAGGTCTTTATATTTAGTGTTCACATTTAAGTTTAGATTTCTCCTCAAAAAAATTGTGTGTTGTGTGGATTAAATGGATTCACTTTTTTCTCATACAGACACCCATGCCCCACTATTATGTGCTGAAAAGGTTTTCCTTTCTTCCTGAAATGAAAGGGTCTCCCCAACAGCCACTGCCCCCATTTGCCTTCTCTAGAGACTATCTCCCATTCAGCAAGTAGGGCGATTGTTACACTATTATGCCCATGCTCAAAACCATCCTTTACCTTTCAGCCGTGCTCAGGAGGATTAAGTTTGCTGTAACCTACCAGACCTACACCATCTGGTCTATGCAGCGTGACTCTGTCTCGTCTTTATGTTCTGCCACTTTTCCTACCCTCATTATTCTACACACACACACACACACACACACACACACACACACACTGACTTTATGTTGGTCCCTAAACTCTCCAAATATATTTATTTTTGTTCACCTTTGTGGCGCATAAACCCATAGTGCCCTTGAGGGTGAGGGTCTATATCTCTAGGCAATGACATGTTCTCTCTGATCCAGTAGCTCCAGTGGCTTCGGGAAGCCTCCCTGGACTACATTAGTAAAATGCCTGAATATTTCTCTACCTCTTTCTTTCTTTCTTTCTTTCTTTCTTTCTTTCTTTCTTTCTTTCTTTCTTTCTTTCTTTCTTT
>NW_004524598.1:20061126-20067892 GCF_000260255.1 Octodon degus | reverse complement strand
ATTCTTCAGTACTAGGGATGGATCTGGACCCTTTGAATTAAACTGTTTCCTCAGTCCTCCTCCAACCCTTTTTAAATTTTGAGACTGGTTCTTTCTAAGTGGCTAAGCTGTCCAGGCTGGGCAAACTTGGGATCCTCTTGCCGTAGCCTCCCTAAGTGCTGGGGTTACAGACACGAGACAAGCACCATCGTGCTTGGCTTGGATTTTTTTCTTCATATCACATATTACTACCTGACATTGTACTACTTTATTGGTTGCTTAACTCCCAATTCAGAGTGAAAGCACCATGATGGCAGGTAATTTATTTTAATAATTTCTGCCTGTCAACCCTAGCATAACAACAGTAGGTGGTGCGCTACTATAGAGATGATATTCAATATTATATACAACCATATATAATGTAATATATTGCAGCACACCGAGTACAATACACATGTGGTGTTGCCTATAATAAGGTGTAGCAACATAGTAAGATTTAGTGCTTGTTAAATTATCCCATACATGGTAAAATAAAAGTTGGTATCAATAAAATATTGAAAGAGATGTGACAATACAGAGATAACGGATTGAAAATACTCACTGCTTCTTTCCCTTCTAATTGTTTTGTATCATGCTGTTGCTGCTTCTCACATGAACTTTTTTCTTTGAAAGAGAATAAAGAAAAAAGAAACAACAAAAATGATACAGAATTACAAAACAAGATGGCAGAAAATTAACAAAATGTTTTTTATTACATATTGTTATCTTCAAAGTAGTTGCTCAGATTGCTAGATATACAGATGAATGCAAAATTGATCAAGCAATTGAACATTAGCTGCTCTTTTCAATAAACTAATAGAAATTCGTAGTACCATTATCTTAGCTCTGTCTTGTAGTGTGTGTGTGTGTGTGTGTGTGTGTGTGTGTGTGTGTGTATTTTTTTTAACCTTCCTTTTTCTTTCTCTTCCCCTTTCTCTCATCCCACTTGTTCTTTCCTTGTGAGTGGCTTCCTCACAATATCTATTGTATCTTTCGGATTTTATTTACTCTTTCAGGTTCTTACACTAAGGAGATAATCAGAATTTTACTCATCTCACATGCAGTTTTTCAGTATTCAGATACTAAAATGCAAAGAAATTATGGCTCAAATCTTAATTACATTTTTGTAATATTTCTGTGGTCCATGATGCCCCTTGGAGCCTTGTTTTGTTACCTAATGGAAATTTAGCTGCCTGCCTCATTGTGTCAACAATGTCAGAATTATAAATATCTCATAGAAAACCCACCAAGGTATCTGATGCATAGTATGATTACACAAAGTTTAGCTATTTTAGTTATTGTACTGTCTCTTGTTTATAACTTGAATGAGAGCAGAATGTTAACAAAGACTTGTTTACATCCTCCACAGTTGCTATCAGGATGTTTTGCACATATGAAAACTGAAAAAAAAGTTTGTTGAATAAATGAATAGATGCAGAGAGGCTCTTAAAAATAGATTACAACAGGAGCATGCTCCCCTCCTTCATTCTCTGTCCCATATCAATTTACTGATTAATAACAGAATAATTGTGTCCCTGAACTAATTAAATAATTCTGTGCAGAATAATACTGAATTAGCATAGTCTTTTCATCCCACAAAATACTTTGGACTTATTTCTTCTGTGAGTGTAGACAAGGCCTCTTTGATCCTCAGTATGCACAATTGTATATTTCAATGAATTTTTCCAGTAGGCACAACAATCCATCTCCCCCTTCCCTTTTCACTTCTAAAACCTCACAAGCTGTTAAAATGCCCATCCCTTCTGCTCCACTTCCTCACCAAAATCCTATCACATGCCATATGAATTTTTAACCCTAACACCTGTCTACCCACATGGTTCCACAGGGGTGGATTAAGAAATATATTGGAAAACAATGAGGCCCACAAATATCCATTTGCAACTGGCCCACAGAGTCGACAATGCATAGTTTGTCAGCGCTGGTAGCCTATTGTATATCTAACCCCATGGACCAGAAGGGCATACATCAAACGTGTAACTACAATCCCTTTTTCACTTTTCTTAGCTTCTGGCCAATGATTTTGTTATGCTTCAGTTTCTGAAGTTTCAGAAACCTTGGATTATTTTATCTCATCATACAGGTGTCGAACAGCCTTCCAGTCGGCAGAGAAAGACAGCCTGTGAGGACTTCTCGTGCCCTAGTGTGGCTTGTGACAGAGAAGAACAGGAAAGAAGTCTGTTATTGTCGATTGCTTTGATTCATCAATTGCAGAAAGGCTTGATACTATACTTTCCTTGTCCTTACTGGGTTTGGAAACTATTAAAGAAAACTTCCCTAGAAAGCAATAGCTTTGTGGATATTTGAAGTTTTTTGTGCAGGAATGAGTTAGTGCTACTGGAGGGAACCTGGAATAATCGACAAACCACTGTTTTGGGCACCTTTTGTCATCTGTAATTCCTTGCCCTAATGTTGCCTCTGTACCTTGTGATCAAGCTGGAGACCAAGGGAAGTGAGCTGTGGAGGTAGCTCACCACGGGGGTTGTGTGCATTTTATTAGGCATTGCTTAATATTACTTGTACATGACAATAAATTATAAGCTAAATTTTAGTTGGCTTTATCATTATTTTAAGATTTTCTCCAGACACACCTTTTCTTATTGATGGTGCACAGAGCACAGCATTCTGAACCCTTGATGTACTCTTCACTGACTGCTAGCATGGATATTTCCAAAAATATTGTAGTATATTATTGGGGGTCTAATTCACTAATGAAAAGATGAAGATTTTTATTGATAAAAAGCAAATACTTGTCTTTATCTGACTCTGTGATAGGTATTTAATCCAAGGAATCACATTTCTATTTCTTTTTTTGCCTCTGCTCATTTTTTTCTTTTTTCTTATTTTGTAAAATATTATGCTTCAGCAACTAGCTAATAATGCAAAGGAGGCAATTTATCAATTATTTAAGAACTTAGTCTATACTTTTCTCCATTTAAATGTCACCATGAAAGAACAAAACATAAACAAATTTGATAGGGCAGTATTTTTCATGGAAATCAATTACCTTTACCACTGATTAATGTAATACACATCCAAATTAAGCCATTTACTTTGCTGTGCCTTAGACCCACACCATAGTGTCCACTGCTCTTCTGGAGTCTTTATCCTGTGGAAACATACTTCTATCAAAAGCTGAGTGGGGACTGTCATGTACACATATACTACTGACTCCATTTTTAAAATTATTTATTTATTTATTTATTTTGTGTTCTTCATTTTCTTTGTTTTCCATAATTTTATTGAGAAACAAATAACAATGAGACAGTTTCATATCAAATTGGTAGGACAGTTCCAATAATTAACACAGTGCATACTCTCTTCCTGGTGGTTATTTGCTGTACAAGATGCAGACATGATATCCTATTTATAAACTATTAGAAAAAATCCCTCTATTCATTAAGAGAATGTAACTATATATCCGTCCTAACCATTTTGAATACACAGACACAAAATGGACATTCATTTATATATCCCTTTTTTGTTTAGTTCCATCATTTGAATATTATAGGTGTGTTAACTCAGCAAAATATTCTAAAAGAGTCCGGTAATCCATAACAGTATTGGGTCTTCTGCTTGACAGGCAGTGTCAGAAATTGTTGACCTGAGTCCCCTACAGCTCAACATAACAGCATGGTTTTACTTCTTATACTTCACATTTATACTTTTCTTCTGGATGGTTAAGACCAAGGTAAAGCAAGACCTATGCAACAAGAGTTATAGCTTTTGGATCTGATAAGGTCAGTGAAATCCCCTCAGGATTTATCCTGAGATCCTGTACCTAAGATTTTATACACTGACTCTGTTGACATTGGGAAAAACAACTCAAGGGATACATCTTGCCTAGTGGCATCCCATATTTCAATGCTTCTTAAGTATCTTTGATAATGCTTCCCTTCATATTATGGGACACCAAGCAAGAAAAAAAAGGAATTGTCTATAACACAATTGCTTTCCTTTAAAGGTTTTATTTCATATGGGTTGCAAACAGGTTTGACATATAGTTAGACATAAATTTTATAATTTATCATATTTGAGCATGCATACAAATAAAATATATAAATAAAATGAAGCAAACTATCCTTAAATTTTTTCACTCAGATTCTATTCCATATCATTATTAAATGAATTATGTATGTCTGTATCTTTCCATCTGACTTTATCTTCTGTGTTACTAAGTGTATTTTAGTCAGCATTTACATTAAAACGGACACAGTAAATGACATCCACAACTTAAAGAAGAAATGGCTTACGTCGGCTGGAGCTTTAAGCAGATTTGGTCTGTGCATATTGACTCTGAAGCAGAAACTTCATGAAGAAAGGGAAAGGTGAGGTGAAGCTGCTTAGTTGATGGTGGTGCAGAAACAAAGCCAAAGAATAGCACAAGAGAGGAAGCAGCCTGAGCCTGGGCCTATACCCGAAGGTCATTTTTCTCGTTATCTATCCAGCCACACCCAGAAGTGAGCTCCACCAATTTCGCAAATTGATCCCAAAGGCAATCAAATCAACACTATCAACTTGAACTATCACAACTCATTGCTTCTCAATTTGGCACCCCAAAACATTTCTTTAAGCCGTATTTAATCTCCAAATTAACACCTTGTAATTTGACCTAGCATGGTACAACTGTCTTGCAACTAATAGCACAATAATTCCTTCCCCCCCACCAAGTCTCAACTATGCAAATATTTCCCAAAAGTCAGAATCCAAGAACTGAACCAAAGTAAGACTAAACCCAAGCCAAGAAACATCCAGTCTTGTAACACCACATCTGGCATCTAGAGCGTGGGGTAGTGAGATGTGAATCCCAAAGGACTCACCTACCCTGGTTTTGTGGTTTGTAGCCCACAAGGCTTCTTCTCCACTTATCAATGGAGTCCTTGTTCCCAAGAAAAATCTCTTCTCTTTGTTACTTTTCTCATTGCTGAGACAAAATACCCAGTATCTAGAATTAAAGAAGGAATAAAGTTTATTTGACTTATCCTGGCTACCCTATGACACTTAAACCCAATATGGGGCATTCTTCTTCCTACATAGAAATATGCCAAACTAATCAGTGGACTAATTTAGCAATCACATACCCTTAATACCAGCATAATGCACTCTAGATCCAGCCATCTCTGTTAAAGCTCCCGCACCCCCATGATCAGATGACGCTTTGGACTCAAAAGCCATGACATCTGCTAATCCTAACTTTACTGTCTGTATTCCTGTTGGCTTTCTGGTCTTCTGATCTCTAAACAGAATCACCCATGAAGTTTTACTTACAACATTTTAAAGTATCAAAAGCATACATCCCCAAACCTTCTAAGCTCCCCACAAAAACCTCTTACAAAGGCTTCTAAACTCCATGATGAAGCAGTCACTGTAAAAATCCCACGTTTCTTGTACTGATTGTATGTTTCAATTGTCTTTCCCACTTCTTTCACATTATCAAACATCTACAACTTAAAGGAAGAGAGATTTAATTTGGCTCGCATTTTCATTTTAGGTGGATTTAGACCACTATTATCTGGTCCCATGTTAGTAGCATCATGGTAGAAGGGCGGAGCAGAGTAAACCTTCTTAGCTCATGGTGGCCTGGAAGTATCTCAGGGGAAGATTGCCAGAGAAGAAGAGAAGATAGGCCCCAAAGCCACACTTTCATGACCCAACTCCACACACCTGGCTATTTTAGTGAGTTGTGGCTCTCAATGGGTTAATTTTATTCTAGCAAAAAAAGATCGAGTTTAGTCTTTAATCCACCCACGTTATGATGCTCCACTCCTTCCCTCCTCTCCCACCCTTGTTAAGATGCTATGAACATAAAAGAAATAAGAGAACAGAACTAACTACAAAGAAGAATCCTGTGACTTCTCGAGTCCACAACCATGGCATGCCATTGTATTTGCTATGGAAACCAAGAAAGAATTTAAGTTGAGACAAAACAAAGAATGAGGCCAGAGATGTTTCTGATCTGTAAGAATCAGGGAAGTGCTCTCATATGCCAAATTTATTAATGAACTCTGTTTCTTCAAATTTTTGGTCTGTCATGGAAAGAATTCCCATTTCACTATGACTTCCGCTTGTCTTCTGGGAAGATCCTGAAGGCAGTTATGTTGGCTTTATCAAGATTAACTACCACAAAGAGTTTGGTAATACGGTGTTTCATAAAGCACCATTATTATGAGAAATTGGAAGAAATTTTTATAACTGTGCTCCCTAGAAGTTTACTGACCCTGGATTGAGGGCATGATAAAGATATTAGTCTACTGATTGGTTTAACATAGTTCTGGGCGTAGATAATGGAATTTCCCACCCTGGATGTGGGTGGGACCAACAAATAGGCTTGTAGCCTGGATGAAATATAAAGGGAGAGAAAGTAACTGGGTCCACTGCTGTTTTTTTCTTGCCCTGACATGGACTGTTATTCCTCCACTACACCACTCTCCTGTGGGGTGCGCTGACTGTGGACTGAAACTACTACAGACCATAAGCTCAAATAAAACTTTCTTCCTTTAATGGGTGGATGTTGGGTATTTTGCCCCAGCAACAAGAAAACAAGAAAGTAACTAAGACAAATGCATATAATAAAGCAAATGAGATCATTTTACCTTCTTTCTCTCTTTCTTTCTCTCTTTCTTTCTTTCTTTCTTTCTTTCTCTGTTTCTTTCTTTCTTTCTTCTCTTTCTTTCTTTCTTTCTTTCTTTCTTTCTTTCTTTCTTTCTTTCTTTCTTTCTTTCTTTCTTTC
>NW_004524598.1:20052834-20060006 GCF_000260255.1 Octodon degus | reverse complement strand
TTTTGGCTGGCTCAGGATGCCTTAAGGGTAGATCTGGTAAGGCGTGAGGATCTGGAGATAGAACTACAGTATCCTGAGTCTAACTGCCATCACTTAAGCAGGCACTTAAACAACTGTGGTAATGGGCAGGCCCCCTTATTTATTTATTTAATTTTTTTTTACAGGGTCTCACTATGTATTCCACGCTGGCCTTAAACTCACACAGCCATCAGGGCTCTGAGTGGGGGTGATGTGAGATGAAGAAAATACTAGACACATACTAAAAGGAAAGCTGGGGTGTGGTGGGACCTGACCTCTCTGATGGAGAGGCAGTGATGACACAGCACGATCTTTATTGCATTAGTCCTGAACGTGTGGTACATGTCTGGCTCCGCCACTTTCCACAGTGACCCTCCTGCTGCAGCCTCCAAGTGCTCCCATGCCCAGCTCACTTTTCTTCATGTGCAAGAGTAAATCATGTAGAAAGAAAAGTTCTGAAAAAGTGGTAAGTAGCATGCAAGGGCAAGCTGCATGCTAAACATGGGCTTTTCCTATTTTTAAGGGAGAGGAAAATTCAAACTTTCTTTTATCCTTGTGAGAATAAAGCAAAGAAATATGTCTGAAAATATGGAAATATGTTTAAAGAATATAAGCTTGGACATAGGTCATGCAAACTTATTTGGCTAATTTAAAACTCTTTATAAAAAACATAAGCTCCAAGCTTAGAAAGAAACATAAAACTTCTAAAGTTCAGAGTTGAGGTTGTCTCTAGCAAAATATAACTGTGATCGCCTGCTTGCTTAAATTTTTTTTAAAAAAATCAATTCCCCTGGCAATCCTAGAAGTAGGATATGAATAACTTTCAAAAGAAAAAAAAATCTTTGTTGTTTGCATAGCATGCCTTTCCATTCAGTTGGAAAAAATTACTAAAATTTCCCTTGAAAAGCACTGATTGAAATGTTCTAAAAAATTCAAAGAACTTTTTTGAAAATAGCAGCTTCAAAACAAAATTTCTCAAGGTTTTTTTTTTTAATATAAAACCAAAACACCAAAACCCTGATGGGTGAGTTCTCATCTCTGCCCCATATGTTGTGAGCTTATGTGATACTCTGAATAATTTGGGGAATATTTTGTGGATCATGGACCCAGATTTTCCAGTACCTTAGCTTTGCGATGGGGTTAGGTCAAAGAATAGATATTTATTTCTGTCATGAAGAGGGATTAACAAGAATAATAAAGCTTTTATTGGCCCATATATCCATTCATGCACTATGCTATGCACTTGAAAAATATGACAAAATAAGATGCAGATTTTTTTTTCTTTTTTTGGTACCAGGGATTGAACTCAGGACCTTGTGCCTTCCTGGCAAGTGCTTATTCTACTGAGCTATCTCCTTGGTCCAAGATGTATATGCGAAATGTTAACAATTTCATATTTGTAAACTGTAGAGAATAATTTTTAATGCTTTCAAATCTCAGTATCTGTTTTTTTTCTTGGTACACTTTATGTTCTTATTTTTTGAAAGGAATTTGAATTACCATTATTCACAAATGACTTGACCCCTTACATAGAAGACCCAAAAACTTCCTCAAAAGACTTCATAGCTAATGAATTGAAAAACTTGTTACAGTCATGTAACACCAATGACCGGTGTGGTCCCAAGAACAGTGCAGCTACTGAACTACCTGTTGAGTGAATAAAACACATACAACAAGGCTTAAAATGGAACTGGGGTGAAGTTCAGCATATGATGCAGTCTTACATGTTCAAGGCTTCAACCCAGCACCACAACAAAGCAGGTAAACATTGATGAGTGTCTGTAAGCCCAGCATTGAGGAGACTGAGGCATAAGTATCACCTTGAGTTTAAGGCCAACCTGGGCCATGAGTACATCCAAGGCCAGGCCCAACTTCACAGCAAGGCCTGGTCTCCAAATGAAGCAAAGAAACAAAAGGTGGTGCAGCCAGCTGGTGCTACACTGAAGGTTGAGCTGGATAGTTATAAAGTCTTAAACAAAAAAGGCTTAAAGTTTCCTTCAGAAGATAAAACTGAATGTTATTGAAAATATTAAAAAGCACCAAACGGATCAAATTTTCTATGATATCTATTATATGAGCACATGTTCAGTGTTGTTTTCAATTTGGTCTTCTGCAGCAACTAGAGTTTATGATGATTGCTGCTTCTGATCCTGGTGCTCTGTGTGAGGAAGGCTTACTCTTCTTAGCATTTCATCCGAACTCAGGGAATTGGTTTGACTGATCAATGATTATTGATAAATGAAAAGAGTATTTTCACTGCTGCTAACAAAGAAACTGCTCAGGTGCAGATGACATAGCTAGCATCTAATTCAGGAAACAAAGCTGTAGGAACCACTTGGCATAAGAAGACACTCATGTGGTTCCTCTCTTGCCACTGCACAGGATTCAGGACAGTATCACAGGAGAGGACACGTTAGAGAGGGGCTGTTGGAAATGATGAAAGCGTGCATAGTCTGTCTGTAACTGCGAATTTCCAAAAATCTGATCCTGTGCTCAAGCATTCTCTGTGCCTATTTACCTCCTGTAGATATGCTTGGGAAAGAAAAACCTATCAGGAATGAAATTACATGAGCTGAGACATGAGAAAAGCAAACAACAAAAACAAAAATGACATCTGACAGAACCACATTTCAATTAGATTCCCAAAACAATAGTTTCCTAGTTGTGTTTCACACGTGAGTTGGACGTATTTCGAAACAGCTGGACTAGAAACTTTCCCTAAAGATAAGTAATTCTAGGACATAAAAGTCAAAAAATTTTCAAAACTTTCCAT
The DNA here is from genome assembly GCF_000260255.1 of Octodon degus. Classification (NCBI taxonomy): domain Eukaryota; kingdom Metazoa; phylum Chordata; class Mammalia; order Rodentia; family Octodontidae; genus Octodon; species Octodon degus. Next base: position 20,057,215 of record NW_004524598.1, on the reverse strand, counting down.
ACCTCCCTTTCAAATTCACAATGGACATAAATCTATCATTGATTCTGCAAAGTCCTGAAAAGGAAAGTCATTTTACTTTTATTTAAACAAGAATTTCTTAAACTTTTTGATAGCAAATCCTCTTTTCACTTTGTGGCATCAAATCATTTATTGATGTCTGTTGAAACAAAACAAAATGACATTTGGATAGCCCCTTCTAGTGGGCCTTTTAAAATGTTGGTCAATCAAAGTAGAATAAGTGTACTAGGCTTAGCAAGCAATCTTAAGAAGCCGTCTTGTATGAGTGTCGCCCTTCAGTCCTCTCTATTATCACTAAGGTATGCACTTAAATAGAGCAAGTTTCTATATATGCTGGTCCAAAGGTGGTGACCCTTACCTGTCCACAAATCGGGCCTGCTGAAGGGCTATGAAGTCACTAATGAGCTACTTGTGGTTTAGGAGAGTTTCCTGAGCACAAGCGGTTTCTGCTGGCAAACTGCTAACCAGTCTTTTATTTTCAACCGCTTGAAGAAATTATGCTGATTACAGTGAAAGGCAAACCAATTGGCAGAATATTGATTCCTTTGGTTATTATAGTATGTTCACAAGACATGATATTTCCTTTTACTTACCATTAGCTGTTGCCTATATATCCATTTTCCCCTCCCCCAGTCATCTATATTTTAAATTGCAAAGTCTAAAATCTCAAGGAAAGGTCCTGACTAGGATTTTAGGCTAAATAACTGGCTGCACATATATATTGGAAGGTAGCTCTTACTGAAGAGATACATAGCCCTTTAGAGTTAATTTTGTTTTCCACAGCGTTTTCACTTCATCTAATGCTGAATAAAATACTTTTAAAGTCCTATTGCTAATGTATGTCCATCCTCCCTTATCAAATAGCAGGATGCTTTGGAAGTGCAGGGAATGGCACATCAAGGAGCAAAAGGTATAGCAGTATCTTACAGCACAAGTCAAAAATCTTACTTTAAACTAAACATGTAACTACTGTTCATTCAGTTACGTAGTAAGTTAGCAAGTTAAAAATATACAAAAATTATAAGAAACTTAATGAACCAAAGTTTGGTAATTCCCTTGAGTAAGTGGGCCACAATAAAACTGTCCTTCTGAGATAAGTTCCATCATTTAACAAATTCCCTTTGATGCTTTCCTCTGGATTTCCCGTCATCCTTTCTGAAAGTCACTTTCTTCTCTCTTCATTTTTCCAGGCTGTCTTTTGTTCAATCCTTTTTCTCCTGCATATGAATCCTTCTATAAGTGGTATCCAAGAGTCTCATGGAGCACACTTCTCTTCTTCTACTTGAGAGTTTCAGGCATTTTCACAGATAGTTCATGGAGGCCATGTTTTGCCAGGCATATCCTCCTCAGAAGACAACCAATGAAGAAACGATTTCTTTCAGTTCAGTCCATGGCATTTGGCAACCAGATTTTGCCACAGCATTTTTTTTTTTTTTTGTGGAACTGGGGATTGAACTCAGGCCCTTGTGCTTGCCAGAGAAGTGCTTATTCAACTGAGCCATCTCCCTGGTCCCTGCAATTTGCATCTTTGAAAACAAACTTTGCCATTCAAGTCAGCAAAGTGTTGAATGTGCTATAATCAAGAGAGACAGCTAGTTAAAACTATGGGCCTTCCAATGATGTCAGTAAGAAGGATTTTAGTCTTCTGTTAAATCAAAATAATCTCCAACAATTTTTTTTTGGTACTGGGAATTGAACTCAGTACCTTATGCTTGCCAGGCAAGCACTTATTCTACTGAGCTATCTCCCTGGCCCTGCAAGTATTAACATAGATTTTTCCTCTCAGGTCGGTTACTGTTCTAATTATATTTTATTCCCATTTTTTTTTTTTTGAGAAACAAATAGCAATGAGACAGTTTCAAATCAAATTGGTAGGACAGTTCCAATAATTAGCACAATGCATACTGCCTTCCTAGTAGTTATTTGCTGTATAAGATGCAGACATGATATCCTATTTACAAACGCTATTAGAACAAATCCCTCTATTCATTGGATTAAGAGAATGTAGCTATATATCTATCCTAATCATTTTGAGTACACAGATACGAAATGGTCATTCATCTATATCCCCTTTTTTGTTTAGTTCCATCATTTAAATATTATAGGTGTGTGAACTCAGCAAAATATTCCAAAATATTCCAGTAGTCCATAATTGTTCTAATTATCTTTAAAGACACCTATGTCTCAGTACTCACGTCCTCACATGGGAGTCATACAAATGTTCATTTCTAGGTTACTCGGCCACTTCTCATGGGATCCAAACATGAATAAAGAACAATCTGAGTTCCTTGAGAAAATATATCTGCAATGTTTCATCTTTAAGGGACTGGGGAGATGGCTCAGGGGAATAAGCTCTTCCCTGGCAAACAAAAGGGCATGAGTTCAATCCCTGGTTGAAAAAAAATAACATCTCATCTTTAAACAGTTGGGTAACATTTTTCCTTTCTCATCCAGAGTTCTCCAATGTCTTGCCAGTGCATACACGTTTCTCAGTACTCCTGTTCTGTTTGCATTTCTCACTTCGATAAGTCTGGTGCTTTTTATATTTTCTATAAAATTAAGATTTAGTCTTATTTTCTGAAGGAAACTTGAAGTCTTTTTTTTGTTTAAAACTTCATAACTATCCAGCCCAAACTTCAGGGTAGCCTCAGCTGGCTGCATCACCTTTTGTGTCCTTGCTTCATTTGGAGATGGGGCCTTGCTACGAAGATGGGGCTGGTTTTGGACGCACTCATGGCCCAGGTTGGCCTTAAAATTGTTGTGAAGCTTATGCCTCAGTCTCCTCAATGCTGGGCTTGCAGACACTGTTTACCTGCTTTGTTCTGCTGCTGGGGTTGAAACCTTGAACGTGTAGAACAGCATCATATGCTGAACTTCACCCCAGTTCCATTTTAGGCCTTGCTGTATGTGTTTTATTCACTCAACAGGTGGTTCAGTAGCTGCACTGTTCTTGGGACCACACCGGTCACTGGTGTTACACAAATAAGACACACTGTCCACTTCAAAGGCCAGTGGACAGAGCATGGAACCAAAGCAGTACTTTCCTTATTCTCCAGGAAGGACTCGTCTGCGTCGGGTTCTGGTACATCTTGCTGGGTTGCATGACATTGCAAGCTCTGTCACAGACCCATTACCTATGGTTCAATCAATCATGAGTTACACAACTGATTTCTCAGACCCTTCATGCTTCCCACTTGGTTGCTGACACTCAGCATTGACAATTTCTCAGAATTTCTCTACACATATTTCTGCTAGAAGGGGTACCACCAGACCGATCTATTAGGGTCTGTCTTGCCTTAAGCTGTTTGATTTGTCCTAGTTACAAAATCATAAATAGAGTGGTAAAGTGTTTATAGTTGCTGCAGTGGTATTGAATGAGGTTTTGGTGGCTTATGAGTGTCTGTCTCAGGTGATTTTGGTATGCCAGTGTGAGATTTTTGATGGTTTTAAAGTAGATCTTATGCACAAAGTCATATCTTATGACTTTGATATTTCTTTATTCTTAAATTAATACTAAGTTTGTTTTCATATGAAGCTTTGAATTTTGTTTTTCTTGACCTTTCTGATTTTCATATGCTGTGAATTTTAGCAATCATGTTTAAGGAGATTTTCATCAATTTTAAATCAAGTTTGAAGAGAATAAATACCTTCAATAATCAACATTCAAATGTCATTAAATTTCTTGAAACATTTAAAACTCTGTTTATAAATTCAATATATTCAATTTTAACTTATAAGGACTTCAGATTTGATATAACCAAACTTCCTAAGTATTGAAATATGATATGACTTACAATTAAAATTTTTATTGATCTCAATAGCATTCTCTTATTTCAAGAATGTTTGCAAAGCATTCAACTTGAAATAAGAAAGCAGAAGTCACTGACATAATTACATATTTAATTAGACACCTAATTTACTTATTCAGTTAGAAGACTGAATCTTTTGTCTGGTTTTTGCCTTTTTGGCAGTTCTGGGAATGGACCTAGGGCCTCACCCATGCTTGGCAAGTGCTCTATCCCTGAACTATATCCCTAACCCTTTCTATGTTTGAGACAAGGTCTTTACTATTCTATCAAATTGCCTCAAACTTGTGGTCTTTCTGCCTCAGCCTCCCCTAGAGTATCTGATAGTGTAGTTGGGCACCACCCTGACCACCACAAGGCTGAATCTTGAAATTACTTTTCAATTAAATTGGGGATAGACGTGAATGCCTATGATCCCAGCAGTGTGAGACTGAGGCAGAACAAACAAAAGTTCATGCTTGGCCTGAGCAAGTCAGTGACTTATGGCAACTCTATCTCAGAATAAAACTAAATTGTTTGGGCAAGTACCTTCAGTGCAAGCTGAGTGCCAAAAAGGA
>NW_004524598.1:20048423-20052029 GCF_000260255.1 Octodon degus | reverse complement strand
GCTTATTCCACTGAGCCATCTCCCTGGCCCTGCTTATTGTGAATAGATGTTATGAATGGATATTGTTTTGTACCAAGGATCAAACTCAAGACCTTACACTTGCCAGGCAGGTACTTAAGCCACTAGCTATCTCCAGGCCCCTTTAGGAATAAATATTTTTTTCAAGTCTCACCTTTTAATTCTTTTGGGTACCTAGGAGTGGAATTAGTGAATCGTATGAGAATTCTATTTCATTTTTTTTTCTACAAATTTTTAAACCTTTAATTTTCTGTTCTGTTCAGTTACAGAGACTGATGCTCTTTTGTAGCATCCTTATCAAAGCAACTATTGATGAAGAAACTATCACGTTGGATGAATAAAGTCATTTAATAATGTTGAATTTATTATTTTAATAGTATTTAATTCATTAATTGATTTTATGATACTGTTTGATAAAAGACCATGTTGAGAGGATGGCATGCACTTTCCATGACTTTGCCTTAGATACTGCTTAAAGCATAGTCTAAGCGTCAGCAAATCTGGTGTTAAGAGATAGTTGATATCAGTTTCTGATCTCACAGAAGGCCTATTACAGCTTTGCTGAGGTGCACCTTCACTTTCAGAGGGATCCCTCTGTGATCATTTTGCATGTTGAAATACGCGAGAAGCATTGTGCTAGGTGATTCCTCACTGCCCTTATTATCCTGGAAAATCTAATCTTTAGAGTAAGTTCAGGATGGGCCAGGGAGGTAGCTCAGTGTCATAAGCGCCTGCCTGGCAAGTGTAAGGTCCTGAGTTCTATCTCTGTACTGTGGAAAGAAAAAAGTAAGTTCAGCAATTATGATCTCATTTATCATTCGTTTTTATTCCTTCCATTGGGTAGGTGACAGATTTCAATGGATTTGAACTAAAAGAATAGTCTTTGGTGACAGATCATGGTATCAGTTAATACTGAATGCTTCTAGGATACAGAATGTCCAATAAATCAATTATTTAAATAGCATTAAACTAGGCATGAACGACCTGGATAAACAGAGAAATGAAGGTGAAGTATCAGGTAAAGCACCTAGCAATGTACAGTAAAGGTCTCCAGGTTGGAGAGAATATCTTGATTAACTTTGCATCTTTGGAGGCTTGTACTCCAGTTTGCACATAGCAGATGTTGAATAAATATGCATTCAGTTGAGTATTTACGAAGCTAATTAATATGGCACAGCTGTGAAATCTGTCACGCGTAGCACTGTCTCATTCTCTGAAGACTGGGATCTTCGTGAGAATAAATCCCGGGCAGTTACATCTCCCTGTACTTTGACCCAAAGCAGCCTTTCCAGGGATGTCTGGGGAATTTTAGGTTCTTATAATGTGAAACTGAGCTCTAAATAGAATACAGTAGCCTTTTGGTCTTTGGGAAGTCACTTTCTAAAATGGGTCAAATGACAGCAGAGAAAGGTGACCTAACTCTGAGAAAAGCCAATACATAAACATCAGAACTGCCAAAAGAGATGAATGTTACTGTCGTGAAACTGCTTCAAATTTCCATCCATGAGCCTCAATTTAAAATAGTTGTTTTTAAAAAATATTCTCTTTTTTAGGAAGAACACAAAACCTTTAAGGAAACTGCTTTGGGAACTCTGTATTAGGATAGATTGGGGATTCAATTCATTACTAGTTTCTGAAAGAAGATATATAGATATATCATATATATATTTCTATCATAATATGATAGAAATTATATTACATAAAAGTTCAAGGTCATTCAGGTACTAATTCCAATGAAAGAAAAAAAACAGCAGGTGCCTGTAACAGTTCCTTTAAATAAGGTAAAAAGAGTATTTTTTTTAAAGTGTTAGATGTTAAAAGTAAGCTTAGACAGAAGTAATACTCATGGGCAAAGAAATGGCTAGGATTGGAAAAGAAGAATCTTTTTAATTGATTCAGGAAGTAAATGCACAAAAACTTATATTTTTGTTAACCTATAAAGAGGCTGAAGCTTGGCCCAAATATGAAGCATAGTACCTCAAAGAATATTAATACCAGAACACTAAAACCTTTGACTTGGAACCTTTATAGTTTTCTTATCTACAATGTGAAGAGTTTGACTTAAAATTAGATTCCAAGATAAAATTATAAAAATTTTATAACCCATAAAAATGGGTTAATATGAAACAATTATATTTTTGATATTTCTTTTTCAAAAATTTCCCCTGAAATATGATACTAAAATATATCCATTCAATTTATACCCAGCGAATTCCCAAAACTGTCTTAAGGGAGCTAAGATAGGTAAGTAATGTTTAAGAACTACAGTTGAAGGCATGCAAAAAAATTCTGGTTGTGCTAAAAATAGAGCAGTATTTGTATTATCAGATGAGGTAGACACCAGCTGCGCTTCCAGGCTCTTGTATGTTTCAGTCGATGAATTTGTCAGGGCAGTCATTAGGTGCTGTTATGGTTTGGGTTTTTTGCACAGTGAACAATATAGTACAGAACACAGTATATAATATTATTTTATAAGGAATCACCCAAGAATCATATACAAGAAATGCAGGAAAGGCTCAAAGGTCAGTGGTGGAAGCTAGAAAGTCTGTGCCGGTGAGATGAAGGCTCTGTTCCAGCAGGCTGAGGGATCTGAGCTGGAGCCAGGAAACGATGCTCAAGGTAAGCACCAGAGCTCCCTCAAAAGTACGACAGCCATCCTCAGCAACAGTGAGGTCCTGAGCTCCTCCAACAATGAAAAAAGCCAAGATTCTATCAGGAAATCCAACGTGACAAGCTTGTCCATGAGGCTGAGCAGTGCACTGTCTTCCTTTCCAGAGCCAGAAAGTGATGCCCAAGATGAGGAGCAGAGCTCCTTCAAAGTTCATTGGAAATGCCGGCACGGCATGGTCTTCCAGCAGAACAGTCCAAGAGAACTAGCATCTTCCAACAGCTCCAACAAGTTCTCCAAACAGCATCCCTAACAGCATTCCAACATGTTCTCCTGTTCTGCCTTGTGTGCTGCTGGCAACAATCCTCAGTGTGTCTCCCGCACCCAGCGCCACACTAGTTTAATTCAGCTGGGTATAATAGATGACACCAGATAGAAATCTACTATAAGTGTAAATGACTATCATTTATTTTATGGCAAAAATAAGAAAAAGAATAGAAAAAGGAGAGGAAGCACAAAATAAGTTTTCAGGGAGAAATAGTGCTTTGAAAAGAGAGCCGCCTTGCACGCAGAGCTGACTGCCATAAGAAGGAGAAGGTGGTTGTGGCAAAGCGAAGCACTGCTGGCCTCTTGCATCTTTCTGGATAGCCGGTCTAGGTGGTCTCTTTTGATCCCATGCTAGAAAGTTAATATCAGGTACCAGATTCAAAGAGTTATCACAGACAAGATTGGGACCTGGTGTAGGGTTCAGCTTGTTATCATTGTGGGCTCAGGTACTGCTGTGCTGTGCCCATGTTTACTAATTCTCTGGTGGTGTATTGTGACCCACTGTCACTGATATGTTGCCATGTTCTCACCACCTCCTGCCTGGGTATTGGTGTGGGGATGGATAATACTTTTTATTGCGATAATATTGAAAGAAGTAGAATCTAAACTGAATATTTATTGAAGGATTTTTAAAAAATTTTATTTATTTATTT
>NW_004524598.1:20027291-20048298 GCF_000260255.1 Octodon degus | reverse complement strand
TCACTCTAAGTAGGTGCTTTAGACCACTGAGCCATCTCACCAGACCTTGAAGGATTTTTATAGATTTGGATTTTTAAAGTATTTTGACTAAAGAAACTAATGAGCAAAGACAATAAGCTTTTATTTCTGTCATGAATATAGCACTGAGTGAATGAGCTTTCTGTTACTGTGGTAAAACACTCAAGATAAATGAATTAAAAGTGGATAGATTTACTTTTACTCACAATCTCAGATACTTCATTCCATGGTCAGCGGGCTCCTGTGTTTCTATGCCTTTGGTAAGGTCATATGGAATGGGAGAAAGGTGTGGGAGAGCCACACTGCACATCTCACTGTAGCTGGGAAGCAGAGAGGAAGGGAACAGCGACCGACCTACAGCCCCAGCACGATGACTCCATGCCCCTCTGCCCTACGCTGGGCAGTCTCTCCTAAAACACCACGCACTCTGGGCCTCCTCGTCTGCTCACTCACCAAAAACCACTTGGCTGTTCTTGGGGTAGGTCTTAGGTCCAAATGATAGCTTTTGAGTTCAGTCTCCCAAAAGCTTATTGTATAAAATACATTTCATCTCTATATAAACTATATTTATATCCAAAGCCCAAGTTCAAAATTTCCTCTCAGTCTCAAGGCTAGCTCTTCACTGGGAGCACTTGTAAAATGCAATAAGTCCCATAACAAAAGATACAATGGTGCAGAGTAAACGTCCCATTCCAAAAGGAGCAGGAAAAGAGCAAGGAAGAATTAGACTAAGGTAAGGCAGACATCCATCGGAACAAACATGAAAGCCTGTAGCTCCAAGTCCAGCAAGCAGACACATGGTGAAACAACGTATGGCCCACAAGGCATCTACAACCCTGCCCCCATGTCCCTGATGGCTGCAGCCAACTTGACTACTCTCTTGCTGCTTGCAGCATTTCTCAGATGTTCCAAATTCCTGCTCATTGCAGTGTGCAACCATGGTGCTATGGAGGAGGAAAGATTATTCAGAGTCAAAGCTTAGTTTAAATTCTGAAAGGCCCAGAGCGACAGCTTCACCAGAATTCATTGATATGAGAAAGTCTCAGGAAAACTGCACTCATCTGAGAAACCCCTGGCCTGCATTGCAAGGTACACAACTTTTTAAGTCCGAAAGACCATCTTAGGTTTCTTCCTATATATTCCCCATCCTTCCCCTCTAGATGTATCTCTAAGGAAAAGCAAGGATACTGATGATTAGGACCTCAACAAGATGAAGTTCAGAAGCTTTACATTCACATGATCTTAAGAGACAATGAAAATGTTTCTTAATTTTTTTTTCTTCTTCTTCTTTGGATAAATTCAATCTATCATAGGCAAAGCAGAGGACATAAAAGTAAAATAGTAGGGGCTGGGGAGATGGCTCAGTGGAATAAGCACTTCCCTGGCAAGCACAAGGGCCTGAGTTCAATCCCCGGTTCCACCCAAAAAAAAAAAAAAAAAAAGTAAAATAGCAAAAGAATTATTAACAAACCATCTCTATTAATTTAGCAAGTGGACAGCTAAGAGACTTATGGGCTATAAAAACCTAGCCCTTGACCTCACCATAGTCTTGCCCAGCTACTTGGTGGCCATCTATGTTCACTTAACTGGATAAACAATTGGACATCCTTTTGTTTTTCCAGGTTTGGGGGGCAGGCTGGTCCTCTATGCTGGTGTGCAGCTGTGTAGCCCTGGAAAGGGTGAAAAACTACTCCCAGTTGAAGTTCAGTATAAACTCTAAGAGCCCTAGAAGGACTGCTTCACTGACACTCATAAGTATGGGAAAGTATCAGGAAAACAGAGATCATCTGATCAAGCCACGAGTTTTTATTTGCAAGACAAGGGCATGAAAACAGAATTGCAAAAGAAAAACATTTATGTTGGAATTTGGCCAAAGGAAAAGGAAAGTATGGTGTGCTGAGCAACCTTACAGGGGTGTGAGGAATACAATGGCTGGAGCACACATCTCCAAGTGTAATTCTATTGTTCATCCAACATGGCTGTTGCCCGGCACATCTCTTCTAGTTCTTCACCAAGCTTTCCAGGAGACCTCTTCCCTTGTTTCAGGGAGCCTCCATCTTTACACTCATTTCAATCACTCCTTCAGCCAGATTCTCCCTACATTTGACATCCTTAACTCAGGGGAATGTATATTATAGCTTTTGCTTCACTCACATTGATTCATGTACCATCCTGTCACATTTCTAGGCTTTCCAGGCCTTTAAAAATCTGTATAAAAGTCTTTGGGATCTAATTACTCTTGCACCTGCAAAGCCAGGTTCTCATGGATGATGTCAAGGTCTCACACTGCCCTGCAGAGCTTCGAGGTAGAAGTTATAATAATGTGAATCTGTTCATCATGTGGCAGAAAGGAAGCAGAGAGAAAGAAGGAAAAAGACAGAAAGGAAGTGGATGGGGTCAAGATTCTGTCCTCATGACCCATTCTCTTCGGTTAGATCACACCTCCTAAATTTCTACTGTCTTTCAATAATGCCATTAAATTACAAAAGAATGAATCAGTGGAGAAGTTAGAGTTTTCCTGATCTGACCACTTCTCAGATGTCCCATCTTTGGCATTATTGCAATGGAACTAAGCATTTCAGGGGACATTGAAGATTCAAATCAAAACCAACATAAAAATGCAAAGAGGAAAAGATCTGATAAATAGTACAAACACTAGATTTAAGATTTAGTGTTTTTATACAAATCAGGAGATAGAGGTCCTTTAATAGCAGGTAAAGATACTATTGTAATTATTGTAGCTATTACAATAGATAAACAGCATATACTTCACCTTGGTGGAACAACTAGGAAAGAGTTACAGGACAGGGAGCCAGCAGGGCCCAGAAGTCCAGTTGGACAGAGTTCGGCTAGAAGGAGCAAAATATAGCAACCAGACCCAATTCAGGTCCAGCCAATTGAGTTCGAGTTCAGGAGATCTAGACTTGGTGAGCTGAGGCCTACTGTTGGGCCCAGCTGAACCTAGACTGAGGCTCAGACCTATAGAAGCATCCTCATGACACAGAGGTGGCAGCAGTAACTGGAGTGAACTAGTCTGCCTGGAAGACTCCAGGTGCACAAAGGGCAAGTGCCAGGATAGAACTCAAGGGAATTAATTTAAATACAAATTCCCACTTCATGATCTGCTTTGTTATACAGTGATAATGTTTGCTCTTATGGTCTCAAGTACAAAATCATTAGTTATAGATGTTTGTCAATTTCTAAACTTTTACTAGCTGTTATTAGTATTGCTAATTGTACTACTGCAAAAAAAACCATATTTGCCTTAATGTTCTCTCTTGGGTAATAACCTAACCAAAGCCCTACACTGAAGGATGGAAGACAGTGCCAAATGAAATCCAATATCTCACTTTTAATCAATAGAGAAGGAAAAATCTTGGGACACAAATAATATAAGAATATCTGACAAAGGAGAGATATCTAAAAAAGTGACTCTTTACAGAGAGGCTCTGACAGCAGTGATACAGCTACCTGCTATTATTATTATTATTATTATTATTATTATTATTAATTTTTTTTTGCGAAACCGGGGATTGAACTCAGGCCCTTGTGCTTGCCAGGGAAGTGCTTATTCCACTGAGCCACCTCCCCAGCCCTGCTACCTGCTATTAAACTTTCACAGAAAGTTATCACAGAAATCAAAGTAAAGACTTCTCTCTGAAATAGAAAAATGACAAAAAGAAGGAGGAAAATGCAATCTCAGGCCCTGAGCCCACCTAGAAAAATCCCAGGAGACAGCAACTTAGAAGAAATTGAAAGTCACATATTGAAATCTCTAAAATAATAGAAACTGAAGTAAAGAAACAACTTCAGAAGGGCATAAAAGAAATCAGATCAGAAATAATCTCCCAGGTTAAAAAAAAAAAAAAAGAAATGATAACTACAATGAAAGAATTACTAAGTGTTTTTAAAGAAGACACTGGTGAGAACAGAGTAGAATAGAAAAACGATGAAAACCTTGAATGAGCAATACAGGAAAGAAATAGAATGCATGAAGTAGATTCAGAGAGGTACACAAGAAATTAAAGCACAAGTTGGCAAAACTGTTTGAAAGAAAGTGAAGATAGACTTTCAGTCATTGAAGACACCATTGCAGCTAGTGAAAAGGTATGGAAAGATCCCTTAAAAAAACTAGGATCCAGGAAATAATTCAACAGCTGCAAGGCAATGCAAAGATGTACAACATAAGACATGTAGGCTTTAATGAGAAAGGAGGTGACACAAGTGACTTAAAAAGAATATGGGCAGAAGTAATAGCAGGAAACTTCCCAGATATAGCGATACAATGTGACATTCAGCTAACCAAGGCATATAGAACTCCAAATAACATCACCCCAATTAAAACTATACCCAGACATAATAATCAAGATCCCAGAAATTCAGCATATGAACAACACACTAAAAGCCACTAGAGAAAAAAAATCACATTGAAAAGAAAACCCATCAGAATAACAGCAGATTTCTCCTCACTAACCATCAAGTCAGCAAGAGCATGGAGCAAAGTACTTCAAGTCCTATAAAAGAACAAATTCCAACCCAGACTGATATAACCAGCAAAAGGAGAAGTGAAATTCTTCCATGACGAAAAACAACTAAAGAAATTCATGATGACCAAGCCAGTCCTACATAGAGTAATAATAAATATTCTAGGAAGTGATCAAAATGACCTTAGTTTCAAGAATGAAAACAGAAACATGGCAAACTATTAAATATGGGAAAAAATAGAGAAGGAACAGCAAGAAAATAGCATGACCAACATAAGTCAACAAATATCAATTATAATCACCAATGTAAATGAATTTAATTCACCAATTAAAAGAAACAGACTGGCAGAGTGGATTAAAAAACAAAATCCAATAATATGTTTCCTAGAGAAACATACTTAAGCCATTAAGAAGTTCATAGGCTGAAAGTCCAAGGATGGAAAGCAATACCACATGCTCTAGGACCTCTGAAAAAAATCAGGGATAGCTATTCTGTTCATAGACAATCTGAAATTCAAAACAATAATGATCAAATAAGACAAAGAAGGTTACTATATAATGGTTAGGAGAAAAACTCAAGAGGACGAGATAACAGTGGTAAATATGTATGCACCAGATAAGGTAGCACTGAGCTATATAAAACAAATTTTAAAGAACACCAACAAATCTAAGGGCCAGCCAAATAGATCAGCGGATTAAAGCACAAGCAAGAAGGCACAGGGGTTGGGGGTTGGGTCTGCAGTGCTGGCCCTGCCCCAGGGGTGCCCTGAGATGGTGATTGAGACTGGGCATGGATTACAGGGCATACACCTGTAATCCCAGCACTTGAGAGGCTGTAAACAGAAGAAACACCATGAGCCTGATCTAGTAGTGAGACCCTGAACATCCTATAGATACTACCTAAAATACAAAAACAAAAGAAAACAAAACAAAAAACCCCTAATAACCAATATCACAATCTCAACAGGTGACATTAACACCCACTTATCTCAAAAAGATAGGTCAAGCAGACAAAAATTAGCAAAGAAGTAACAGAACTGAACCAAACCTTTGAACAAATGGAATTCATGGGCATATATAGAGTATTGCACCCAACAGCATCTGAATACACATTCTTTGCAGCTGTACATTAGACAGTTTATAAAATAGACCACATACTCCCCCATAGAGCATGCTGAAGTATATGCAAGAATACAGAAATTATTCCATGCTTATTATCTGACCACAATGCAATGAAACTAGAAATTAATGACAAAGGAAGCCACAAAAACCTCATAAATATATGAAAATTAAATAACAGCCTCCTCGGCAACCAATTGGTTACATATGAAATTAAACAAGAAAGAAAACAATATGTACTATCCAATGACTTTTTCAACACAACTTACCAGAATTTGTGGGATAAAATGAAAGCAGTTTACAGAGGGAAATTTATTGCACTGAACTCACACATTAGGAGAAAACAGAAGAAAAAAAAAGAAAATAAAAGAAAACAGAGTAAGAACAAATAAATATCATAATATTGAAACTCAAGCCTCTAGTAAAAGAAGAGCAAACCAAGACCAAAGCCCAAGGATGGGAGGAATTTACGACAATGAGAGCAGAATTAATTCAGTTGAGACCGAGAAATCAACACAATGAATGAATGAATGAATCCAAAAGCTGGTTCTTTGAAAGATTAAATAAAATTGATAAACCCCTAGCCAACATCATGAAAAAGAGGAAAGAAAAAAACCCTTAAATTCAAACAAGAAGAAATGAAAAGGGAGAAATTGCTATACATCCTGTGGAAATTCAGAAGATCATCAAAAACTATTGGAAAATGTTTATTCACACAGGACCAAAGCATAGAAGTGGACAGATTTATAGATAGGTACAAACTGCCAAAACTGAATCAAGCAGATATTAAAACTCTGAATAACCCAATATCAGCCAAGGACATTGAAAATGCAAAATGTAATAAAAAGTTTACCAACAAAGAAATGCCAGGTCCTGATGGAATCACAGCTGCATTCAACATGAAATTTAGAGAAGATTAATTAATTCCAGTATTCCTTAAACTCTTCAATGGAATTGAAAACGAAGCAATGCTCCCAAAATCATTCCCGGAGGCAATTATTATACTGATAACAAAACTAGAGAAAGACCCAACCAAAAAAGAGAATTACAGGTCAATCTCCAGCATGAACATAAGGGCAAAAATCCTCAATAAAATACTAAAAAATAGAATACAGCAAATCATTAAGATTATACACCATAAAAAAAAGATTGGGACCGGGGAGATGGCTCAGTAGAATAAGCGCTTGCCTGGCAAGCTCAAGGTTCTGAGTTCAATCCCTGATACCACAAAAAAAAAAAAAAAAAAAATTATACATCATGACCAAGAAGGATTCATCCCAGGGATGCAAAGATTTTTCAACATATGCATATCTATAAACCTAATACACTATATCAATAGAGTCAAAACAAAACAAAAAAAACCATGATCATCTCAATAGATGCTGAAAAGACTTTCAACAAAGTCCAACACTCATTCATGATCAAAGCCCTACACAAAATTAGAATAGATGGCCTATACCTCAACCTGATAAAAGCCATCTATGACAAACCAACAGCCAACATAATTCTAAATGGGGAAAAACTAAAAGCTTTTTTTCTTAAATGAGGTACAAGACAAGGATGTCCTCTATCACCACTCCTATTCAATATAGTTCTGGAATCATTAGCTAGAGCCTTAAGATTAGAGAGAGAAATAAAAGGAATAAAATAGGTAAAGAAGATGATGAACTATCATTATTTGCAGATGATATGATACTTTACTTGAAAGACCCAAAACTGTCAACCAAGAAGCTCCTAGAATTAATGAACAAATTCAGTAGTATAGCAGGTTACAAAGTCAACAACCAAAAGTGAGTAGCATTCATGTACACAGATGACAATCTCACTGCGAGAGAAAATAGAGAAACAATACTCTTCACAACAATATCTACGGGTAGGCCAGATAGTTCAGTGGAATAAAGTGCCTACTTAGGCAGGCTCATGCATGGACTGGGGTTCGATCCCTGGAGTGCCATGTCCGCTCTGCCCCGGGGGCACACTAAAACAGCAAATGAGACTGAGTGTGGTGGTGTGCATCTGTAATCGCATTGTTTGGGAGGCTGAAAACAGGAGGATCACTGAGTCCAATCTGTGTAATGAGACCATGTAGACCTTGCACTAAATACAGACAAAAGCATCCAAAAAATTTAAATACTTGGGAAAAAATCTAACAAAGGAAGTAAAAGCTCTATGCAATGAAAATTACAACCCTTTTTTAAAAAAAGAAAAAGATAGAAGAGGATTTCAGAAAATGGAAAGATACTCGTTTTTTTTTACTTTATTGAGAAACAAATAGCAGTGAGACAGTTTCAAAACTAGTCGGATAGTTTCAATGATTAATACATTGCATATTGTTGTCTTCATAGTGTTTATTCATAGTATAAGATGCAGATATGATATCCTGTCCAAACACTATTAGTACAAATCTTTCTTCTCATTGAATAAGAGAAAGTAGCTGTGTATCTAACCTATTTTGTGTATACAGATACAAAATGGTCCTTCATTTGTATCCCCCCTTTTTTTTAGTTTTGTCAGAGATGGGTATTCAATTGTCATTTAAATACTGTAGATGCATGAAATCAGCAAAATAATGCAATATAGTCCAGTAGTCCATAATAGTAGTAGGTTATCTACAGGACTGTAAATGCCAGAAGTTGTTGACCCTTTTATAGCTCAGCATATTAATATAGTTTTCCTTTTTTTTATTCAGTCAGTTATTTTACTGCATAGCAATATTCTCATGGATGGACATATATTGATACATTCATGGACATTTTGACTATTTCAAGTTTGTCGGATAAATGAAAGTGTTATAGAGACAGCTGTATCAATGTGATTAGACATCTGCTTTCATACCTTCGGGACTGGAGCTTTCTGGCCATTTGAGGGATGCACAGGTCACTCTTTGTGAAGCTGGCAGAGGCTGTTAAAATTGTATTGCCAGGCGCCTTCCCCGCAGTGGGGCATTCCAGTTCCTCCTCAGCCTCAGCAGCAGCAGGCCTGGGCTAGGACTGGGTCTCTCCTTGTTTTTAGATAGGAAGAACCAGCATTGTGAAAATGGCCATACTCCCAACATTTCTATACAGATTTGATGTAATCCATATCAAAATACCATCAACGTACACCACACATCTAGAGAGAATATTCTTAAAATTTATTTGGAACCAGAAAATATCTAGAAGAGCAAAAACAATCCTGGACAACAAAGGCAAGGCAGGAAGCATTACAAACCTGGACTTGAAATTATACTACAAAGCTACTGTGATAAAATCAGCATGATATTAGCAAAAAATAGAGCCCAGGATCAAAAGAATTGATTAGAAGGTACAGATACAACTATAAACACACTCAGCCATCTTGTCTTTGACAAAGGGGCCAAACATTCACTGGAAGAAAGGTATCCTCTTTAACAAATGCTGCTAGAAAAACTGGTTCTCTACATGCTGAAAACTAAAAATACACCTGTATCTGTCACTATGTACTAAACTAAAATCAAAATGGATTAAAGATCTAAACATTAAAACAGAAACAGAAACTCTAAATCTCCTGGAAGGGAAAGTAAGTGGAAACTTTGAAGCTATAGGGGTAGCCAAACATTTCATGGACAGAAAGCAAATTGTATGGGAAATAAATGAAAGAATTAACAACTGGAACCTCTTCTTATTGAGAAGTTTCTGAACACCAAAAGGAATTACCAACAGAGTGAAAAGACAGCCCACAAGTTAGGAAAAAAAAATATAACCAACAATCACTCAGACAAAGGACTTATATCTAAAATTATATAAAGAAGTAAAAGAAAATTATTCCCCAAAATTTAAAGACCCAATCCAAAAATGGACATCTCAGTTGAATACACACATCTCAGAGGAAGAAACCCAAGTTCTAAATAAATACATGAAAAAATGTTCCACATCACTAGTCATTCAAGAAATGCACATTAAAACGATATTGACACACCATCTCTCCCCAGAAAGAATGGCTTTCACAAGGAAATAAGCTAGTAACAAATGCTGGAGAGGCTGTGGGATAAAAAGAACCCTTCTTCACTCTTGGTGGGAATGTAAACTGGTACAACCACTATGGAAAACAGTATGGAGACTCATCAAAAGAACTAGGATTGGAGGTTTATATAATCCAGCTATTCCCCTTCTTGGTATTTTCCCAAAAGAAAAGAAAAAAATACCATCGTGATATATGCGCACCAATGTTTTTAACAGCACAATTTGTCAAGGACAAATTTTGGAAACAACCAAAATATGCATCACTTGAGGAAGGGATGAAAAAGATGTGGTATTTTTATGGAATAGAGTATTACTCAGCTACAAAGAAAGACAAACTAAAAACCTTTATAGGTAAGACAAACCCCCAAGAACAAGAGGCAAGAGTTCCTTTGCCCCTAAAGACTTCGTGTTCCAGCCTCTGGAGGGGGTGAAGACCTACCAGGTGATGTCCATGACGCCCAGGAGTGCTGAGGCTTTTCTCACGCCCGGCCTCGCCTGGGGCCCGCTCCAGCCAGAGGGTGATAAGATGCAAGAAACAGGAAAAGAAATCTCGACCCCAAAATGTAAACCTTTTACCAACACTGTGCAGCAAGACTCAAGTAAATTGCTCCGTTCCCTGGATTCGGTAACAGTTCTCAAGGAAGAATATAGCCTAAATCATATAACTAGAGGCTATACTTAAAAGTGAAATAAATCAGCCCCACATGTATAAATATTGTGTTGTCTCCCTAGTTTAAGAACCAGAAAGAACAAATAAAACCTGAAAGGCATGAGAGCTATAGTAAAACTGAAAGAAACTGAACCTAAAGAATAAACAACAAAGGAAGACTAGATAGCTCAGTGGACTAAAGTGCCTGCTTAGGCAGGCATAGGGACCAGGGCTCAATCACCTTGTGCTGTGCTGGCCCCACCCCAGGGGGCACACTGAGACAGGAATGAGACTCGGTGTGGTGATGCCTGCCTGCAATCTCAGCACTTGGAAGACTGAAAAAAAGAGGATCACAGTACAAGTCTAATCTGTGTAGTGAGACCCTGTGGACCCTGTACTAAAATAAAAGAGAAAAGATGGCAGAAGGGAGAAAAGATAGGAAAAAAAGAAAGGGTGGGGGAACATGCAAGTTTATATACAAGATGGCTGAGATGATTGTACTAATAATTTCCATCAGTGTTTTGAAAATAGCAGTTGATGTTTAGAATTTTCATCTTGACTAACTCTACATGCTGGTATTTGTGATGTGAGCAGTTACATTGAGGGCAGCAATGTGTAATGCAAACCCAAGTTTAAATACCTCTTATCTTGGTCTTCTAAATGTGTATCATTTTAAATGTCTTATTAATTATTATACTCTTTAAAATAAATTATAAAAAAGGACAAGGAAAAGAATAAGATTCTTGAAAGCAAGCATTAACATTAAATTATTTGTCCAATCTTGTATAACTATATCTGTTAATTTTAGCAACAGATTTGTTGATAAAAATAGAAATATAACCATCATTGCTAATTTGGTATTCCTATTTTGAAGCTGTAACATACATATTGTTGTATGTTACCCTGTTTCTGTCTTATTTTCTATTTGTTTTTGCTCCTGTTTTTACTTTTCAAAGTAAAATAAAATTGAATTTAAAAAGTAAACAACATAGAAAGGTATACCCCAGGGTACTAAATCAAAGATAATTTTTAGCTTTATTTATTTTTTTTTTTGTATTTTAGGAAGGGTCTACAGAGTGTTCAGGGTCTCACTACTAGATTGGACTCATAGTGATCCTCCTATTTACAGCCTCCCAAGAGCTGGGATTACAGGCATGTGCCATCACACCCAGTCTCAATTGCCATCTCAGCATGCCCTGGAGGTGGGGCAGGCACATAGGCCTGGGAATTGAACTCCCAGCACCTGGTTGAACCCACAGGCCCTGCTCCAACTAGCAGGTGCTTTAATCCACTGAGCTATTTGGCCAGCTCTTTTAGCTTTAATTTGTGTCTCACAGCACACAGAAAAATCCACCATCTGGAGGTGGGCAGATATACTACACTGTGTTCGGAGATTTAAGGAAATGTTCCCGTTTCAAGCTAAGAAAACTTATTTGTGATGGGTTAAGCATCATGATCACAAAATCCAAGGTGATAATTCATTGTATGAGGCTTCCCTGCTAGCTTTCTCATCTGGAGGACATCCTTGAGTGCCTTTACGCTGGACATTTCTCCCTGTGGGTCCTGATAGATGTTTAAAAGGAACATGGTGAAAATTCTGCTTGCCAAATTTACACGACTGTTATCAATGATAATTCCAACATGACAACATGCAGGTAAGGGTTCATTTACCTTCTTTCCTCGAAATGTTGCCCAGTTGTTAATGCTCAGGGCAGCCGTGCGAGCTACGTGTTGAATACAGCACAGACCTCATGCACCTGCATCTCTGACTGATCTCAGGGAATAGAAGCCTCTTCTCTCCTCCTTTCTCTCTGCATTCTACACCAACTATGATTTTTAGTGGAGTGAAAAATTCACTTTCTCCTTTGTTTATGCTTTGTATTCTAACTGTAAAGCACTCTATGACAGCACAAATTTATTTTCATTTTAAAATTTTGATACTAAATCTGTGAATAAAATAATAAGCAAACTCAAAATTAGGTGAAAAAGTCAAATCTGTATTTAGGTGGGATGTTCTGGCAAGCGCAGTTATTTTCAGGAACAGAGTCCAACACATTCAGTATTGGAGATCCTGTGTTTTGTGCTCTCGTTCTGAGGTTCTGCATACACATAGGAGGAAATGAGGTATTCAGTGGCTCAGCTAACAGCTTAGCTTGGTCATGTGGGAGGCATTTTTGCATATACATAGAGTATGGTGGTCTTTATGTGTTAGCTGGTGCACTTCATTCTAAACAATTGTTCAATTCAGCCCAACTCTCTTTTGCATTAACGTGCTGCAGTTAAAAAAGAAATAGTAATTTAGTCAATATTTTTTAAAAAGCGACTTGTTATAGTTACACCATGATTGATATCTTTTTTTATTTTTCTTGGCTCTAATGGACTCACTTTGATTAAGTTCCTAACTTAGTTTGTCAAATAAAATTTACCAAATGTTCACAAGTTTTCTTCTCGGTGTGTGCTTCGATCAGTCTTGGACTCCGTAGGCCTCATGGGCTCAAATGACTTGTTTTGTACATGTCACGGCCTTTGCCATGGCTATCACACAAAGCTTATGTTAGCATAAGCCTGAGTCAGGATCTTAAATTAGAACTTTTTGAATTTCGTAGTACCTAGTATCAATATTTATTCTTTGTCTTTGGAGAAAAACTGTAATTTGAGGCTGGGGAAAAACTGTTTCAATTTTAGGTGAAAACATATGGAAGAAAACAAAGGCGTATTTCAGTAAACACGGTGCTTTGGCTTGCATCTAGATCTCCCCACCCCCGAAACCTCTTGTGGTCAGAAAGGCTTTTCAGCAATGAGGGGTTTGAGAGTGTATGGTGTTGGGGTTGATTTATGGTGCAGCGCCAGGATGAAGGGCACGTCTACTAAGGGTGTGAGAGGGATAGGATAGAAGGAAGAGGCTTACCACTTGCATGCTTTTGCTGTCTTCTGCCTGCCATGAACCCTTTCCTTTGGCTGTCCTTCTCCATGCCACCCTGCCTTGGAACCAGCCAACTATGAACAGAAACCTCTTCTAAGGGTGAACCAAGGAAATCTTTATACATTGGGTGCCGTGTATTTTGTCTCAGCAACAAGAAAAGTAACTAAGACACATGGAATCTTTCAGTTCATCTTGTATGACTGACTTCACTTTTTTCTTCTTTTTGGTCTGAGTGGCTTCTTTTGCCATAACTCTCTGTGTTCTTTTATAAAAATTGACTCACACGTTGATAGCCTGCTGAAAACAACAGCCCTGTCCCACACATGAACAAAGCGAAGGAGAGCATCTATTATCCTTTGAGTTATTTTCTTTTCCTTTGAGTTTTTTTCCACATCCCAACAGCTGACTCTATAATTTTTGAATTATCATGGAGACTTTCTTTAGAGATTATTTGTGAGTACAGAACCTAACTGAGCCGGATTAGTTTGTTAGTTCTGCTGCGGACGCAGGGAAAAGTGACATGACTGTAGGCTATAGAACCATTTGATTTTCTTTTGTTTTGCATGTCAGATGTGTCCCTAAGACAGAGTTTCCAGTCTTGCTGTCTTTCAGTGCGTTACCTAGAGAGTTGACAGACAGTCAGAGACACCACCTTCCTCCTGTTTTTGTTTTTGGAGAAAGTCCTGCAAAGCCACATCCTGTTACAGTGCTGCATCGGCGAGAATGCCTGGCACTGGGGCACTAATTAGGAAGCACCCCTTCCAGTGGCCAGACCCCTCATGCTGTGATCATGTTGTCAGATCCCAACCAAGGATGCTGCTCCGCCAGGTGTACAGCGAGAGGAGGGATGCTATCTGTTTAGACCCAAGTGGAAAATATGGCAAAGTTACACAGTACACATTAGAAACTCACTTTTGCATACCTTGTGCCTCTCAATAACACTTCTGAGGATTTCATTTCTTTAGATCTTAACAGATCTTTGAGGACAAAGAGAGTGTAGGTTATCAGTCAATTACTTGAAAACTAGTGGACAAAGACAGAGGCAAAATGTGATATCCCAATACCTTACACACCAGTGTTCAGGTGCCTATGATAGCAGATCAGGCAATTTTAAAATACTATAACTTGGCAAATTCGATCTTCAAATACATGAGGAATTTCATCTTTTTTCCCCATAATTTTATTGAGAAACAAAAAGCAATGTGAGAGTTTCAAACCAAATTGGTAGGACAGTTTCAATAATTAGCACATTGCATACATTCTTCCTAGTGGTTAATTGCTGTACAAGATGCAGACATGATATTCTATTTACAAACACCGTTAGAACAAATCCTTCTATTCATTAAGCTAATGTAACTATATAACTATCCTAGCCACTTTGAATACACAGATACAAAATGGACATTCATCTGTATCCCCTTTTTTGTTAAGTTCTGTTATTTGAATATTATAGGTGTGTAAACTCAGCAAAATATTCTAAAAGAGTCCAGTAGCCCATAATAGTATTGGGTCTTCCACTTGACTGGCAATGTCAGAAATTGTTGACCTGAGTCCCCTATTGCACAACAAAACAGCATGGCTTTACTTCTTACATTTTCTTTTTATACTTTTCTGCTGGATGATTAAGACCAAGATAAAACAGGACCTATGCAACAAGAGTTTTAGCTTTTAGGTCTGATAAGATCAGTGAAATCCCCTCAGGATTTATCCTGAGATCCTGTACCTCAGATTATAGAACCTTTGTCAGTGTCAGTCATGTGGATGAGTCACAGCCATTGCTTGGCCAATGTGCTCTCTGTGAAAGCCTGAGAGAATATTTTCTCTCCATGTGATTCTCCTTAGGCAAGCTCAACATCGTCAATCACTTTCCTCTTTGGCCCCATATTCTCCTTGATCAGAAAATTTGGGATACTACCGAGTTACATGATGTAACAGTACAAGTTCTCATATGTCCTGAGTCTTAATTGACCTTGGAAAGCTAGGGACAAAAAGTTGGCCTTCCTTGCAGCCCTCCTTTTTCTCTAATTTGGTCTGCAAACTTAGGTTGTGAACCATCCAGAAGACAAGCTTATTGTTATTACCATACAACTTAGGCTGTTAAACTTAACCTCACTATCTGTCTGAGCATCAAACATCTTAGGTATAACATGGAACAGGTATTTTTGATCAAGTATTGATATGTTGAACTTTAAGTCCCTAAAGAATATGATAAAAAATTTAAAAATTAGAATATATTTTAAAAATAGGCATAAAGAGTTATATACTTCTTATGTTTACACATAAGCCCAAAAAACTAACCATATACAACCTTGAAGCAGGACAGTCCCACAATATTACTTTTCCTGTCTCTTGCTTTCATTCACCACCTCCTTCTTTTTGAACAACCATCTACCCAAGAGACAGCACAGCAGCAACTGGCATGTCATGACAAACAGCCCATATTCAGAAGACCAGAATGACTGGCACTTCAAGCATGAAACTACTATTACAGATTACCAGCTGCAATGCAGTTGTTTAGTTCACAGGTATCAGTATATATAGTTATTCAGGGTGAGAATCTTTCCAATTAACTGCTAGATTCAAAAACTTTTGGAGATTCTCAGGATCATTGCCTTGCTCATCTTCTACATATAACTGTATGGTTTGACATTGTTATGTTTCCTAGCTCTTCTCCTTTCCCTCTCTTGATTAGTTAGTCCTTGAGATCCTGCTTTCCTTTTACTTGTATTATATCTTTCTATTTGTATTTCTTCTTTTGAGTTCTTATGCTAGGGAAACTATATGATATTTACACATGTGTGTCTGGTTTATTTCACTTACGAGTATATGTTCAAGTAGGAATTTCATCTTAAATACAGAACTTTTACACAAATATCAATTATTCTCTTTTCTTCTCTCAAGGAGTTTATGATTTGTTTCATGTTTTAGTCTTTGTTGTCCAAGGCCTACAGAAAATATGGTTTTGGTGGTTTGTTATGACTGCTTTTCTCACTAAGGTGGAGCTGTCCTACAAGTGTACCAATTGCTTCTCTGGCCGCCCTCCTCCTGCGTAGCAAGAGGGAACATACCTTCTCCTTTCTATTTTCAACATGTGGCTGAAGTCAGTAAAAAACAGAAAATTTTTACCTGTTTAAAGTTTATATCATTAAACACATTTTTCAAACATAGAACCATTTCCTTCCTTTCAAGTGAAATTAAATAATCAAATAATGAATGATTTATTTGATCAGGTCCTTTTGAGATATTTGCCTTCATGCTTACCTCTTGAGTGAATACACATGTGACATAGATCATATTGAAATTTAATTTAATTACAGATGAAAGTGATGAAGAATCTACTATAATTGTAGGTAGTGTGGTGACTGACCATGTTCTAATTAAGATGATCTGCATAATGTACTTAGTGAAAAAGTGTTCAAATCCTATATGTGGTTAATCAATACAGGATGGTTAATATTCATAGTTATTTTCCTTGCTTTGTTTGGTTCTGATTTTTTTTTCAGAACCGGGGATTGAATTCAGGCCACTGCGCTTGCCAGGCAAGTGCTTATCCCACTGAGCCATCTCCCAGGCCCCTTGGGTCTGATTTAAAGGAAGGAAGATTTAACAATTTATGAGCAGTAAGTGATCAAGATGATTACTAGGGTCAGTACTCACTCTCCTCATGGAGTTGTAAAAAATTGGTCAAATTCTTCACTCTTATTTATAATAATCAACCACAAATATGAAACACCTTTGAGTTTATTATGTCACCTCACTATTTGTCTCAGTTTTTTTTTTTTTTCTGTCATTGCTGGTAAAAAAAATACCTACCATCCCAAATTAAGGAAGGAAATGTTTATTTAGCTCACAGTTAGTGGAAGTTTCAGTCCGTACTCAGTTGGCTCCAAGGCAGAGTGGCACATGGCAGAGAGTGGCGGTTCATGGTGGCAGAAAACAGCAAAGGGCAAAGGGAGGAGCAGCAGCTATAATGGCTAACAAGCCACTCTCTCCTCCTTACATTTGTATGCAGATTATCTGCCTCAGGAGAGGTGGAGTACTGTCACCTGTAATCCCAGCATTGGATCATGAAGTAATCCCAAACTCTAGGAGTCACAGGAGGCTTTGGGGGTACCACTACATATAAACTATAACACTATTATTCCCCAAATTCTGTGAACATCATTGATCCTTCCATTTCTGGCATTCGACTGTTATACCTTCTGCACATAGAACCCCCGCTGGGTGCCTTGTACTCACAGCCTCATGTCTTGGAGTTTCCCTTTCCCTGCTTCAGTTGACAACCCCTGCAAGACATCAAAGTCCTACAGCTCTTCCAGGTGGGGACTTGGTCTCAGGAGCTACCTTTGTTTTAGGAAGCAGCCATGTCTGAAGTCCCCTCAGCCCTGCTGTCTCTTTCAGATATTGCATCTGCACCATCTGACGCAATCTTAGAACCCTAAGATGTATTTCTCTCAATACACTGCATTCTTTCCCTCTGTGCTGAAGCCAGTCTAATTCATTTATTGAAGACTGTAATTCACTCGTCTTATAGAAAGCTTTGCAATTTTTAATTGTAGCATATGTGCCTTTGAAATGAGCACAAGCTCTGTCATTTTCAAATCACTCTTATAAATTATCTCATTATTGTTCTAGATATTCATTGTTTTGTGAATGGCTCACCCAATTCCCAGACTTCTCAGTTATGCAAGCACTTAATCTCCACTGAAACTCATATATTCCTTAAAATCACACTTGCATCTTGTAAACAACACAAATTCTCTCCTTTGAAATCACTATTTCATCTCCTGGACATAATATTTTTCTTCTTCCTGTGTGCTTGCTCAATTTTGCTTATAATCCATTATCTGTACACCAGTGACCTATAGTGTATTGGTCATTGAGTTTTCTTCCTGTCGATTGCCTTCTTTTCCCACTTTTCTCAGTTTTCAGTTTGTATTCACAAGGCTTAGCACTTTCAAAACCTGCAGTTCATGGCATATGATTATTTGATGCCCTCTTTCATTGTTTGATTTTTCCGCAAAAATCTCATCATTATTCTTTTGCTGAAATCTTTATTCCTACAAAAAGTAGCTGAGAACATCCTACAATAGGAATAAATTGATTTCACTTGAAGTCATAATCAATTTTAAATAAAATATTAACTGACCAATGATACTGATGCCTCTTACCTTCCCCCTTCCCAATGCCTATTTCCATTCTTCCACTGGGGTCCGTAAAACTAGTATTCATCTTCACCTTCTCCACTTGACTCTTCTCTTTTCTTTAACTTTATGGAAAAATATAGTCACCATCTCTGGCAAATTCCCTCATAATCATTATTCAGTATCAGAAACCGTTGGCCTCTGGCACTAGTTCATGCTCTTCTACTATATTATAGAATTTCCTTCACTTAAAATTAGTCTGATCCTAACTTCTTGGTCCTTATGAATTTTAGGATTATTTTCTCTCATTTTGTGAAGTATGTTATTGGTATTTTGATTGGGATTACATTAAATCTGTATAACAATTTTGGGAGTATGGACATTTTCACCATATTTGTTTTATCTACTCAAAATAGGGATGTCTTTCCATTTTCTGATACACTTTTTCATCTTTTCCAGAGTACTATAAGTTTTACTTTTTAAAATTTTGTTTTATAAAAGAGTACCAAATAGTACTAAAAGAAAAATTATAAGTGATACAAAATTTCTCTTAACAAAGTTCTATGAATTTCGGAGTATTTGTTGTAATGCACACTGTTGTCTTCTAACCAATTATCCATATTACCAGATTTATGCTTGCAAAATTGGAAGAAGAAAGAAAAAACGAAAGAATATATAAGAAATTAAGAGGAGAAAAATGGGAAACAATTGAGAAAAAGGAGACAACAAACTAAGCATTATCTGCTCCTTCAAAAGGTTTTACTTATAGAATTTTCACTTCCTTTGTTAAATTGATTTGATTATTTTGATGCAATTGTGAAAGGTGTGGTTTTACAATTTCTGTCTCAGTGGATTTGTTATTCATGTACAGGAATGCTATTGGTGTTTGAGTTTTGACTTTGTATTTTACTATGCTACTGAATTTGCTTATTAATTCTGGAAGTCTTTTGGTGGAGCATTTGGGGGCTTCTGTGTAGAGTATCATGTCATCCTGTCGTCCACATATTAACACTTATTTAATTTCTTCCTTTCCTATTATTTGTTTTATTTCTCTCATCCATTTATGCTGGATAATATTTCAAAAACTATGTTGAATAGGAATGATTATCATGGGCATCTTTCCTTGTTTCTGATTTTAGAATGAAAATTTTCAGTTTTGGACCATTCAGTCACCTGGATTGGAGGTTGGGTTTGTTGTGCATGGGATTCATCAGCTTGAGGTAAGGACTTTCTATTAAAATATTTTGCAGATAGTTTCGATTATGAATGGGTGTTGGACTTTGTCAATTTTTTTGCAGTGTTTACTTATATGATTATATGTTTTGTCTTTCCCTCTTTTAAAATTGTGTATTACATTTATTGATCTGAGTATGATAGACTTTCTCTGAATCCCTTGGATGAATCCTATTGCGCCATGGTGTATCATATTCTTGATGTTTTGTTGTATCCTGTTTTCTAGTGTCTTAATGAGGATTTTTGCATCTCTGTTCATTAGGGAGATTGGCCTGTAGTCCTCTTTTTGGCTATGTCTTCCTCTAGTTTTGGCATCTGAGTAATACTTCCCTCTAGGAATGAGTTAGGGAGAATTGTTTCTTTTAAAATTTGACTGAAGTATTTGGGGGGCCAGGGAGATGGCTTAGTAGAGTAAGTGCTTGCCTGGTAAGCATAAAGGCCTGAGTTCAATCCCTGGTTCTGCCAAAAAAAAGTTTTTGAAAATAATATCAATATTCTCTATGTTTCTTGTAGAATTCAGCAGTGGATCAATTAGGACTTGCGATTTTTCTTTGTTGCTAACTTTTTAATTATATTTTCAATTTCATTGACTGATACTGGGTTATTTAGAATTATTTATCTTCTTAATCCAGCTTTGGCAATCCATACCTATCTATAAATTTGCCCATTTCTTCTTTGCTGTCTATCTTATTAAAATACAGTTTCTTGGGGCCAAGGAGATGGTTCAGTGAAATAAGAGCTCCCCTGGTAAGCTCAAGGGCCTACATTTAATCCCTGGTTCTGCAAAAAAAGAAAAAAAAAACGGTAAAACAAAAAATACATAAAATTAAAAAATAAAATAAAATAAAGTTTCTTTAAGTAGGTGTTAATTATCTTCTGGATTTTTACAGGATCTGTTGTATTTTTACCCGTTTGATTCCTCATTGCATGAATTTGAGTCTTTTCTTTCTTTATTTTTGATAAGGTTTACAAAGGATTTGTCAACTTTGTTTAATCTTTTAAAGAACTTACAATTTCACTCATCAAGTTTTTCTGTGCATTTCTGTTGTATGTTATCAGTGGGAACTGAAAGAAATGATGGGAATACTGGGTTATCATAGCTGCAGAGGACTCCCAAGGTTGATCTTGCTCTAAGTGAGTTCTGATCCACCCACTGAAACTTCTCACATTTATTGAGGGCTAAAAACAGGCTAAGGAATGTGCATAACTAAACTATTGCGAACGAACTGCTATCTGCCTCTATTCAGGCATTCACCAAGCTGTA
Organism: Octodon degus; assembly: GCF_000260255.1. Taxonomy (NCBI): domain Eukaryota; kingdom Metazoa; phylum Chordata; class Mammalia; order Rodentia; family Octodontidae; genus Octodon; species Octodon degus. The sequence continues at coordinate 20,027,484 of NW_004524598.1, read as the reverse complement.
AGTTTACATATCACTAGTTGGTATCATCCCAGGTAAAGACCAGACAGGGTGCCACCAAGCATTTGTTGTTCCCTTGTCCCCAGCTTCCCAGAATTAAACAGGATAACACATTTTTTTAGGTTTTGTTCTCTGTCCCTTTCTACCTAGGGACAGCAGGCTTTCTACCTAGGGACAGCAGGCTTTCTACCTAGGG
>NW_004524598.1:20017352-20027191 GCF_000260255.1 Octodon degus | reverse complement strand
CAGCAGGCTTTCTACCTAGGGACAGCAGGCTTTCTACCTAGGGACAGCAGGCTTTCTACCTAGGGACAGCAGGCTTTTGTCTCATATTGCTACCCTCCCCTGTTTCTGTTTTTTTTTTTTTTTTTTTTGCTGCACTTTTACAAAGCATCAGAGTAAGCACTGCGGATTGTTGATCCAGAGCTTGTTGGTGGGCCTGTCCTCATCACTGGGCCAGGCAAGATACACAAGCAGTACAGAGACAACAGAAACAAATTACTAACATACACACAGTAAACCATGGAATAGCATGAAGAGGATTAAGGTTTTCAACGAAATTAGATATACCGTGTAGCAGATCAGTACCAGGCAATTCTGAGAATTGTTTTGCAAAAGTATTACCAATATGTTGCTAAAGAATCGGGATATCAGAGGTAATACTTCTATGATACAGTAAATGCTTTTTTTACATTTTCCCATGGGAAATGAGTTTGAGTCTATGGACTTGGTGTTACACAGAATGAGGAGGTATTCAAATTACATTTTAAATGAACTTGAAGCTTCAGATTAACAATTTAATCTCCTAGCATAACAGCATCTTGTTCTAACTCATTTATTTTAGTGTTTATCTCTGAATCTATTGGTCTTTGTGAAGTCCATAATTGTTCTGAATCATTGTTTTTTTTTTTTTTTTCAGAACCGGGGATTGAACTCAGGCCCTTGTGCTTGCCAGGGAAGTGCTTATTCCACTGAGCCATCTCCCCAGCCCCTTGAAATCAGTCTTTTTTTTTGTTTTTGTTTTTGTTTTTTTGTTTTTCCAGAACTGGGGATTGAACTCGGGCCCTTGCACTTGCCAGGCAAGCGCTTATTCTACTGAGCTCTCTCCCTGGCCCCTGAATCATTGTTTCACTGTTACACAAAGTGAACAGTTTGAACACCTTGGCTCAATGCTACTCCAGCAGTAGCAGCTTGGTTGTGCCTGCTAGTATTCCTAAAATTATTGCTATTAATAGTTCAGTATTTTTTGTTCTCTTCTTCAGTGTATCTAGAAAATTTTGGAACAGTATCATGGAAGGCGGGTCTTGACAAAGGTGCTATAGTTGTACAGGAAGCCAAATTCCAGTTCTTGCCTTAAGAATATAAATGCTATATGTAGAAAGGTTAAGGCTAATGGAAGAATGTGGACATGCATATATAGAACAATTGTGACATGTAATGGTATAATTCGAAGGGATCCTAAAACTAGATCTTACAAGCAACTGGGAGGTGAACACATGCCTATGAAAAGTGTATAGCGTGCCTTGTAATTTTTGGATGTAAATTTTAGGAGAATACTTTTCTCCATATACAATCTTTCCATGCTGACATGTGCTCCAAAGAGATAGGTAACTTCCAAAGATGATGTTGAATTGGTCCCGCAGAAGCACGAGGGACACTAGGGGACATTCCTCCTCTATGGCACATGATTGGATCATTGGCACTTTTTAAAAATTTTTTCATTTGTGTTTTTGGTACAGGGTCTCACTATGCAGCCCAGACTCATAGTGATCCCCCTGTTTTCAACCTTCTCAGCACTGGGATTATAGGCCATCATGCTCAGACTCGTTTGCTGTCTCAGCCTGCCCTAGGTGCAGGGCCAGCACGGCATGAGAGACAAGGGATCAAACCCTGGTCCTTGTGTTTGTCAAAACAGTTGCTTACTCTGTTGAGCTATCTTTCCAGCCCTTCATTTCATTTTTAGTGCTACTATAATCTCATCACTGCCTTTCCATGTTCATCTTTTTTTAAAAAAATTTATTTATTTTACATTTATTTGTGTGTGTGTGTGTGTGTGTGTGTGTGTGTGTGTGGCCAGCTCAGCCCACCAGGGGGCGCGGCTGGCTGGCATGTGGTGCTGGAGGATTGAACTGCGGTCCCTGTGCTTTGCCAAGCTTGTTCCAAGTAGGTGCTTTAGACCACTGAGCCATCTCTCCAGCCCCTCCATGTTCTTCTTAATTCCTTTCCTTCTATCGTCCAGGCTGAACAATGATGGCTCCAATCTATGATGCTTCCATTGGAAGTATTAACCAATATCCAGGCTGCTTTTCCTCTACAGACTTCCCAGTGTACCCAATGACTGAGATAAGCAACATTAATATTTTGGCAGGATGGCAGGTCTGGTGGTAGAAACATTCCTTCATCAGCTATACCTTTAAAATTTTGTTCCTATTTATTTTGTTTTGTATTTTGGTGGAACTGGGGATCGAACTCAGGCCCTTGAGCTTGCCAGGGAAGCACTTATTCCACTGAACCATCTTCCTGGCCCCTTGTCCCTATTTAAAAAAAAAAAAGCACCATTTCCCTCCCTTGTCCCCAGTTGCATTTTTTATTGTCAATGATCAGACACATGTGCTAGCTTTTAAAACAATGAGATCTATTCCCAGTACAAATAGGCAAGCCTTTTACTCCAATCTCATAGAATGGAATTCTGGATCATTCTTCTGCTGGCCCTGCTGGTGTCTGGGTATCACAGGTGTCAGGTAACCAGGAGCTTTCATTAACATACATGGGTATAGCAGCATCCTACCAGTGAACTCCTCTACTGAGTGGAAGATTTGGAATGTAAGCTCAGTAACTAACATTACCTTTAACATTTACCAGCAATGACAACCAAGTCACCGTAGCAAGAAACAGTTGGTGTTATTTTTCTCTTGATGTGCCCTTTTAAGCATTCTTTCACCTTCCTGTGTGAGTTTTTGTTTTATCCAAAGGCAGTTAAAGGGGCTTGCTGGGCTTTAGGAAGCGGTCATGTTGATGCTGTCCTATTTTAGGTTCATCTTTTCATTCCATCATTTGGAGGATCCATATAAAAATGCTTATGCCTTCTCCTTTTCTAGATTTTATTCATTGATCTGAACCTAAATCACTTCTCCAGGATTTCTTTTTATACACTGATGGTCTGCAGCATAAGATGTATCCGGAAGTCATTTAAAAAGACTTAGTTTAAATAGCGCTTTTTGGACAATTAATGGAGGTGTGTTCATGTGTACTCCCATATCTTTCTTAGTTGAATGCATTAATTTCTACTCTGATGTTCATAATTTCCTCCATCATATGATTTCTGGGTTTGATTCATTCTTGTTTTTCTAGAAGCTTGATATTCAACATCAAGTTATTTTTTGAGCTTGATCTGATTTTGAGATATGGCCCTTCCATGCTGTAATTTTTTTCCTATACGAATACTTTCATTATGTCCTAAAGATTGAGTATGTCATCTTAGCATTATTGATCAACTATTGGAACAAATTTTATCTTTACCTGTGATTCATTGGTTGTTCAAGTGGGTGTTATTTAATTTCTATGCCAATTTAATTGCACTATGAACTGATAATATGTATGGAATAATTTCACTTATTACGCATTTACTTAAGGATATTTTATGAGCTAGTATGTGGTTTAATTTGGAGACCGTCCCATGTACCACTGATAAGAATGTGTATTCTGTTACTGTTGGATGGAACAATATATAAATACCTACTAAATCCATTCGCTTAAAGGTTTAGATCAGCTCTGATATTTAGTTATGTATGTGTGTATGTATGTATGTATTTTTTTTTATCTGATTTGTCCATCTGTGACAGCGGGGTATTAAGTTTCCCCATTACAATTTTATTCATTCTTATCTGAGTTTTCATCTGCATTAATATGTTTTATGTACTTTTATATGATGGCATTGGGTGCGTATATATTTATGATCTTTATATCTAGCTCTTGAATTGTTCCTTTGGCAAGTATGTTCTAACTTTGTCTCCAATGAAGTAGCGAAAGTTCTATCTATCTATCTATCTATCTATCTATCTATCTATCTATCTATCTGTATTACAACTCCTTGCTCCACTTTCCAAAATTCCTTTGTCATGATGCTGTAAATATATTGATAAAAATCATTCTATAATAAAGCGGAGGATCAACCAAAATAGAGGTTCTCAAGTCTTTTATACTTAGGAGTGTAGGTTTCGTCAGTAACATTCAATATCAGATTTCCTTGTAATCGCTGTTCCTAGGAAATACTGCTCCACAGTTCTTCACTTTCAAGGTTCTGGTGCTTTAATGCAACTTGGAAGCTTCTCAGATGCCTAGTGTTACCTAAGAGAATTCCTCTCTGAATCAGATTCATCCCTTTTATAAATTTAATATTTCTTGAGATCTTTTCCCTCAATAATTTCTTGTGTCTTGACTCGAGAAACTGATGGATTAACAATTTTTTCAGGCTTTTGATACAAAAATATTTGTTTTACCCAAGATGACACTAGGAAACTCTAATAAGGCACATGTAAACCTATAGCATTTAGACCCTGACTAGGGTGTTTAATTAACACATCTAAATGTTCCAAGGGTTATTTTCCTATAAAGTTTATTTTCCTGAACACACAACACCCTCTCATAGGTGTTCCTGATTTCTGGAGAAGGGAGAGTTCCTCTATGTTGTGTTTTATGAACCAAGTTTTCTATCATTCCATTCCACTACCCTCTCCAGAGCCCTCAAAATCTTCTACATTCAGGGACAAATGATGAGACTGAAGGAAAGATGACACATATAATATTCACCATCTGGAAGAGAGGCATACCGTTTTTTGCTAATATTGTCAACATTGAGTCGTAAAAAGAGAGAGAAAAAAAGAAGTAGCTGCAGGATGATTTTATATAAAAAAAAAATCTGAAAAAAATTCTCCCTAGCTGGGATTCTCTTGAGTACTTCATATGACAGAAACAGAAGCAGAAATTTTTGGTGAATCAGTAGTCACATCTGTGTGATTATCGCAGAAGTTTTGCTGAGCAAAAATGATATATCTGAGTGAAAAGAAACGTGCTTATGTTCACTCACACACATTCGGCCTTCAGATAGTACAGTGGCAACTGTTCTCTGCTTGAGCGTTAATGTCACATGCACCGGAGGCGTGGGGGTGTCATGCCGTGAAGGTCCCTCTACTCAGCTCGGACCAGTCACAAAAGCGGTGTTGTAAGGATGCATGTTGTTCTTTGATGTTTCCACTGAATCCCTTCTTGTGTTTTGAAGCACACTCTTAAGCTACTAAACCTGTAAGCTTGAGATTTGGGGAGAAGAAGCAAATGCTTTATTTGTACAAAGGCTCAGCTCTGGTCATCTGTGTCATTAAGTCAGATTCCCAGAAGCTCAGCTCTACCTCTGCTTCCTCAGGCTAGATTACTGAAAATCTCTTTGCTGGCCACTGGATAAGCTGCTCTCTGAACTTTTTTTTTAATGTTCATTTCTATTCTATCTTATCATTTCATATTACTGCTTTTGTGAGCTAAATGCTTAATAAGGAAAATAATTTGAAGTTTGTATTATCAAATAATATATATGTTCACTTAAAGAAATAAAATACTTCAATATGGATGGAATTAAAATGAGACTAAGATATCATTGTTTTATTTGTTCATTTATTATTTACAATATTTGCATCTTTTATTTTATTTGTTTTTTATTGAATAACCAAAGCTGAGTTTTTCTATTGTCTTTATCCTGTGTTTACTAAACATACTTGATTAAAAACATTCTGAGTTCTCTTTCATGGACACACTATCGAATATTATTCACTTTAACTAACTTTTAATAAAGACCAACTCAGCGTGATGGCTCATACCTGTAATCCTAGCGCTCTTGGATGTTGATGAAAGAAGAATGCAAATTCATGACAGCCTGGGAAATTTAAGTAACTTGGATAAAACCTGTCTCAAGAAAAAAAAATAATAAATCCATTTCAGTGCAAAGGCTCGAGATTCAATCCCTAGCATCACAAAGAAAAGACTAACTCATAGCCTGTAAAAATAACTGATTTGAAAATCTATTTTAATATATATATAATATGAAATAGCTACCCTTAGTAAATTTTAACTGTGCTTATCCTCAAACATTTTTGTCCATTTTTCCTGCTTCTTAATCTTGAGGATTTTCCCCCCTCTCCTCCTTTGACCTATACCAGAGAGTTAAGGCTCACAATATGAAAATATACAAAAAGTTCTGTGGATGACTCCATAATAAAAACTAACTTTAGCAGTGTTTTGGGGAGAACCCAGGGTTTCTGTGCTGAGCTACAATTTTTTGGTGGGGGGTTTTCTGATTTGAAAGTTTGAGATAGATGCTCACCAACTTGTTAAACTGCTACACTCAAACTTGTACCCTTCCTACTTAGCCTCTGAGAGTGCTAGTACTGCAGGCATATGCCACCATGTCCAGATAAAACTAATGTCTTAAAAGTCCTAGGAGTCATACACCAACAGCCAGTATCATACCAACTGACAAGGAACTGAACGCATGCATCAGGCAATCTGGAAGAAACTAAAGATGACCACTATCACCACTTCTATAAAATACACTACGAACAAACTTAGCCAGAACAACTGGGCAAGGAAAAGAAGCAAAAAAAGATATATCTAAGAAAGAAAGAACTCAAATAATCATTAGTAGAAGATGAAAGATGTAAGATCTACACATAAAATTGTTAGCATTCCTGTACACTAAAAATGAACTCATAAGAAAAAAACTATGAAAACAATAGCATTCACAGTAGCTCCAAGAGAAATGAAATACCTGGGAATAAACTGAACTAAGGAGGTGAATGGTCTCTACAAAGAAAACTGACTTAATCTTAAAAAGAGATTGAAAAGGAAATCAGAAATGAAAGGCTGTCCCTTGCTCCTTGATGGTCAGAACCAGTGATAGCAAAGTGGCCTTACTCCCAAAACACTTACCCAGATTCAATGCAGTCCCAGTCAAAATAGCAACATAATACATGACAGAACTAGACAAAACAATCCTAAAATGTATATGGAACCAGAAGAGACCCAGAAGAGCAAAAGCAATTTTGGGCAGCAGGAGCAAAGTAGCAGACATGACAGTATCTGCCTGCAACTTGTACAAGAAACCAGTCACGGTGAAAACAGGGTGGCACTGGAGAACAAAAGATATGTGGGCCAGTGGAGCAGCACTGAGGATTCAGAAGCTTCCCCTGATACCTTCAGCACTTTGATCCTTGACAAAGGGGCCCGAAGCCTACACTGGAGGAGACAGCCTATTCAACAAGTGGTGCTGAGAAAGTTATTTGCAAAAGACTGTAATGGGACCCATATCTTTCATTGTGTATTCAATTAAAAGAAAAATGGTTTGAACACCTAAGCATTAGGACAGAAACACTAAAGCCACTGGAAGATAAAAGAGTTAAAACACTTGAAGACATAGGTGTAGTAAAAGGTTTTCTAAGCAGAACCTCAGTTGCACAAAAGGCAATAGAAACAATCAACAAATGAGATTATATCAGGCTAAAACTCTGTATAAACCAAATAATCAATTAATAGAGTGAAGGGACAACCTACAGAATAAGAAAAAAAAATACTGGCTATTCTGCAGAGGATTACTATCTAAAATATATAATTTTTTTTGGCCACTTTAAAGATACAGCCAGAAATAAATAAGTAAAGTGAGAGATTCTTCATAGAGGAAGAAGTACAAATTGCTAGCAAATATTTTTTAAAATGTGCAATACCTTGGTAATTAGAGAGATGCAATTAGAACTATGCTAACATTTTGGCTAGTGGCAGAAACTATGACAGTCATTAAAAATCAAAGAGAGACAAATGCTGGCATAGCTGTGGTGAAAGAGGAACCATCCTATTTTTTTCTGGGAAAGTAAAGTAGTACAACCATTATAACAATCAGTATGAAGATTTCTCAAAGAACTAAAATTAAAAAATTGCATATGATCCAAGGATTCTACCTCTAGGTATGTTCCCCCAAAGAGTTTAAGACATCATGCTTTAGTACTACATACATATCAGTGTTTATAGGAGCACAATTCTTAACAGCTAAGTCCCAGGAACAGCCTGTATACCTATCAGCAGATGATTGCCTAAGAAAACATGGTATCTGTATCCAAAGAAATACTATTTGGCTATGAAGAAAGATAATTTTGAGATATTTATAGGAAAATGGATGCACCTGGAAAATGTAATGTTGAGTGAAATGTACCAGATGCAAGAGCTTATACATCATATAGTGTCTCTCATCTGAATAAGGAAAGTAGAAATAAAGGGACAAACAGTGGATGAGAGGAAGAGCACAAGGCGATTGATCCCTCCCAATGGGGAAGGCTTCTAAGGGAACAAGGCAAGGGTGAGGAGGAGGGGAAAGGACAGAAGGGGAGGCGGAGGGACAGAAGGGGAAGGGGGAGGGACAGCAGGGGGAAGGGTGTGGGGGAAGGGACAGGAGGGGGAAGGGGAAAGGGACTGAAGGGGGAAAGGAGAGGGACAGAAGAATAAAGCTGCTCCATATAGAGGAACCCAGTAACCCCCGATTTAGTGCAAATGCTATACGCCACAATGTGAGCTCAGATTTTTCATACGAAGAAGAATGAAGGTCAAGATAAGGGAATTAGATGAGACTGCAGTCAGGGGGTGGGAAGGAATCATTAATGAAAAAGTATTGCAGTATGAATCTGTGTCCACTCCCCAAGATTATGATAAATTGCACAAATTTCAAATATATGCTAATAAAAAAGTAAGAAAAAGAAGGAGAGCTAGGAAGATGAGGAAGAGGAGGAGTAGGAAGTGGAAGAAGAGGAGAAGAAGGAAGAAGAGAAAGAGGAGGAGGAGAAGGAGGAGGAAGAGAAGGAGGAGGAGGAGGAGGAAGAGAAGGAGGAGGAGGAGGAGGAGATGATTAGGAATTAAAGCACTGTGAAAGTTTGGGCTGGGTATTGTGGAAACTCCAGGCACTGCACCCTGGCTAATCTCTTGTTCTAAGTGTAGGAGAGAGGGATACTTGACCTACATTATATCTATATTTGTTCTTTTCTTTAACAGTGAAATGACTATTTCAGAAATGGAAAATATAAATTAATCAGGAGATGTCTGGGTTCCTATGATCTCTGAGGGGCCTCTAGTCAAGGAGTGTGGGTGCTACCAACAGTGTTGGGACTGATGCCTAATTTATTGTCATATTTACACTTGTCATTTGGACTGGAAGAAAAAGAACCCTTGCCCTAGATAGACCTTTACCTGATACCTTCAAAGACTGTCACAGAATTAATGTGCTATGATAGTTAAGTCTAGGTGCCAATTTAACTGAGTCATAGTACCCAGATATTTGGTCAAACATTGCCCTGTAAGTTTTAATTAAATTATTTTTAGATCACATTAGCATTGAAATAAGTGGATTTTGAGTAAAGCAGGTTATCACCCATAATGTGAATAGGGCTCATCCAATTAGTTAAAGGTCTTAGTAGGTTAGAGACCCACGAGAAGGAATCGGGTCAGCTGGTGCCGTTGGATGAGAACCATGGTGCTTCCACGGGGATGCAGCTGCCAGACCACTCATCAGATTGTGATCTGCCAACTCTCTATAGTCTTGTAAACAATGTTTCAAAATAAATGAAGTGCACATATAGACACATCCTGTTCTGTCTGTGGAGAGCTTCAACAGATCTATCTCTCAAGCGCCTCCACTTTATTCATTGTGGCTCTAGACCTGCTATTCCAAAGTTGACCTCCAATTTAAGACATTAAGAATTTGTGTCTTCATTTTCATTTTTAGTTTCTCACTCCTGAGAGACAATGTGGTATTTATTATTATTGTTGTCATTATTTTTATGGTACTGGGGATTGAACTCAGGACCTTGAGCTTGCCAGGCAAGTGCTTATTCTACTGAGCTATCTCCCTGGCCCAACAATGTGATATGTAAACATGTGTGTCTGATTTATTTCACTTAAAATTATGATCTCAAAGTGCATATACTTCCCTAGGAAGAATCAAATTGTACAATAGAAACTGTAAAATATGTAGCTATTGTTCAAAAAGGAAGAGGAATTAA
>NW_004524598.1:20009676-20016936 GCF_000260255.1 Octodon degus | reverse complement strand
TTCTTTCTTTCTTTCTTTCTTTCTTTCTTTCTTTCTTTCTTTCTTTCTTTCTTTCTTATTTTTTGTATGTGGAATCAAACTCAAGACCTTGCACTTGCCAGGCAGGTGCTTATGCTGCTGAGCTGTATTCCCAGTCCCTAAACTCAGGATTTTTAAAATTAAAATTATAACAAAGCAGTCAATATTCTCAAAGAATTTTCCTGAAAAACAGTAACATTTCCCTTTTCATTTTCCATCTTTAATCACTCACAGATTCAGTTTCTGTTTCTAGAGGTTTTGATTTCTGCTACCTCCATTTTCCAAACTGTAGGGTTATGAAACTTCCCACACATGTATAGCTTTGAATGTGTCGTGCTGGAGAGGGATTGAGTTAGGAGCCGGCCACACAGATGGGCAAAGGCGCCGCACGCACCTAAGGCAGAGGGGAGTGTGCGTGTGTGCTGGGACAGTTGACGAAAGAGCAGTCAAGCAGAAGAGGAAAAATCTGTATGACTTTGGACATCTAATCAAACTCTGTGAAGTTTAATTAAGTTATTTATAGATAGCATTAATATTTCTTTTTAATTAATTTATTTATTTGTATTTTTAGGGAAAGGTCTACAGGGCGTCCAGGGTCTCACTACTAGATCAGACTCGTAGTGATCCGCCTGTTTACAGCCTCCCAAGAGCTGGGATTACAGGTGCGCCACCACGCCCAGTCTCAATTGCGGTCTCAGCGAGCCCCGGGGGTCGGGCTGGCACAGCAAGTCGGGGAATCGAACTCCTGACCCCTGAGCCTGCTTGCAGGCTCTTTAATCTACTGGGCTACTGGCCACCTCAACATTTAAATAATTGGATTTTGAGTAAAGCATATTATCCCAGAATGAAGTCCAATATCTTCTGGGCATATACATGGGAATGGAGCTTCCATTTAGTTATTTTATTTTGCATACTTAAATCTAAGGATTCCTCACCACACACTTTCACTTTCAAAATTTGCAACTGTATATTCACATATTGGCACACAGAAGTATGTCAATAAATATTTCAAACTTAATAACTACACAAAAAGTTTTAATATATTATTATTATTATTATTATTATTATTATTAGTAGTAGTAGTAGTAGTAGTAGTAGTAACATACATTACTTTGGAGATGCCTGCTCTTCCTAGTACTTTTTTTTGGGGGGGGTACCAGGGATTGAACTCAGGACGCTGTGCTTGCCAGGCAAGCACTTGATTCTACTGAGCCATCTCCCTGGTCCCTCCAAGTACTTCTTTAAGCTTTTTAAGCTGTGTGAAGAAGATGCATCAAAACTACTCACTAACACCAATTCTGCATTATTTTTCTGGTTCAGGCAGGGATGGCCCTTGTGCATGCATCTGTCCTTTTTGTTCTTTTAAGAATATCATTAATGGGGCCAGGGAGATGGCTCAGTAGAATAAGCGCTTTCCTGGCAAGAGCAAGGGCCTGAGTTCAATCCCCAGTCCCCCCCAAAAGAATATCATTAATACTCCCCCCACTCTTTTAAAGTAATCTGACTGGACTTGAACATACATTGACGTGGCCCCTATGGCCACCTTTCTTTTCCAAATTCCCTCTATCTTTTCTAACTACTTCCAGAAATTTGTGAATCAAAACGCAGAGATTCTGAGCCCTAAAGTAAGGTAGCTACTGTAGGAGAATCATGCAGTGTCATTTTATAGAGTTATGGTTAAATTATCAGTGAGACAGGATGAAGAAAGCAAAAACATTTCCAGGAGCAAAATAATTAATTTTCACCTAAGTGGGTCTGAATAGTAAGCAAAGAAGAATTCCCGGGATCATATTATTGATCTGTTTCATGTTTCTAATGGCTGTTAATATTCTTGAAAGGATTTTTTAAATCCTCTTTATCAAAAAGTAGTTTTGACAGGACTGACCCTTCGAGTGGCTCTTCTTGGTATTGCGGTGTTGTACAACTAGATGGCTTTAAATGTGAAACATAGCTGCTAAGAACATAGTCTTGGCTGCATCCTCTCATTAATCAAGGCCATTCAACTCTGGATATTGGCATCATCTTGGAGCTTTTATAAGAAAAATTGAATCGGTTACAGTCCTCAGAAATCACTCAGTATGAGAAAGCTACTAAGTGAATTATTGCAATCATATATTTGTTAAAAGAGAATTTTAGGGGATATATAATTAGCTAGTAAGTATTTATTACTAAATTAATAAATATTCCTTCAAAATTGATTTTATGAATTGGTGATTTTGTAACAAAAGCTCAGGTGTGTGTTTTCAGGTATTGGAAACAGTAATTATAATGCTTTCCGGGGTTCTCATGGGTTTTGAGCTCATTTTCCTCTTAGCAAAGGCAGCCTCACCCCTTTCTGTCTCTCCTGAGTCACTGCAAACCCTGGCAAGCTCTGGCTCATGCCCCACACAGTGGGGAAGGATTCCAGGCCACCAGTAGCTGTCTGAGGGTCTGCGGCAACGGTGCCTCCTGAGATCTCATCACACTGTGTCCTCTTAAATCAGCAGGCTTGGGGCCCCGATGCGGTTGCTCTAATCACTCTTGGCAATGGCCAGCAGCTGCTGAACGGAGAGCACAGTGCTGAGTTTCTAAGGAAATTAAGGACATACGCCATGTCAGATAGCACGTTACGCTAAACAGAATTTTGCTGGATATGATGCGATTTATACTATAAAGTTCATGAAATTAAAGGTAATATTAGTGGACACAGTGAGTTGGGTGGACTGTCCTGTCTGTGCTATAGCATGTGCAAGTGTTGTGTTTAAATTTCAACGGTCACCAAGGTGTGTGTAAGGCAGTCACACTAGGCAATCTAAGTGTTTACATATATGAGAACAAATTCATAATTTTTTATGCACTTAGTACAGTGTCTACAAGGTCTCACTACACAGAACAGACTTGTAGTGATCCTCTTGTTTTCAGCCTCCCAAGCACTGGGATTACAGGCACACACCACCACACCCAGTCTCAGTTGCTGTCTCCCACGTGCCGGGAGGGGGTGGCAGGGGGCAGCATGGCAAGCTGAGGACCTAACCCAGGCCCCCGCACCTGCCTCAACAGGCGCTTTAGTCTGCTGAGCCATCTGGCTGAAAATTCTTAAATGGAAATCCTTTGAAATTGAATGTAAATCTTATATTTTATATGCCTAGTAGTTCCTATATTTAGTAAGATTCATAATGATATGTGTACTGAAGTTACTAGTTGGTTACTTAACTGGAGTACGTATTGTAATAACAAGAACAGCACAGGTAGTTGCTCTTTCTCCTTTGTTTACTGCATCTCAAATTCTTTGCAGAATTTACTTAGTCTTTACAATGTTTGCATGAGATAGAGGAAATCTTTTCCTTCTCTTTAAATATGAGGAAAATGGGTCATGGAGAAAAAAAGTAGCTTTCAGCTAGAAAGCTAAGAACAAAAAATTGGGGAGTTGTTTAAAAGTTAAGAAAAAGTATTTCTAAAGCGCAGTTGAATGATTTCACAATCTTTTCCTTTTAAAATCATGAATCCTCTAAAGAATGAAAAAAAAAATGACTATAACTGTGTTTTGCTTAGCTATTAATAGAGTACTTCATACCACAGTAGAAAAACAGGGGCGCTGCTGTTAGCCGTCAGAGCTGCTAACTCTTTGCAGGGCAAAGCCACGTGCCTGGGCCCTGAGTAAAATTGTGCTGCTAGACGCCAGCAGGACCCGGAAGCTGGAAAGTCGAGCTCTCACAACTTACTAAGGAAGACGGAGCCACTTTGCTCTCTCAACAGTCCCACAAAGATTGTGTTACGTTACAGTGTATCACACTTGCTTATTTTAAGGGGGTTGAGCTATCATACAAGTATCGAGTCCATGCGTACAGAATTGGCGATGTTTAACCCACATCTACTTGACTGTAAGCAAATGTGATTTGAAAGAAAAGAAGTATAGAGAATGCTTGGGTAGAGAAAAGAAGCTGTACTTGAGAACTTACTCGTTGTAGAACCTCTGGCTTACAGGATTAGTTCATTTTATTTTTCTTATTTTTAATTTTTTTAGTATTTAGTACAGAGTCTACAGGGTCTCACTACACAGATCAGACTCATAGTGATACTCCCGTTTACAGCCTCCCAAGAGCTGGGATTACAGGCACTTGCCACCGTTCCCAGTCTCAATCTGTCTCAGCATGCCCTGGGGGGTGGGGCCAGCAAGGCAAGCCAGTGATTGAGCCCCTGGCCCCTGCCTCTGCCTAAGCAGGTGCTTTAGTCCGCTGAGCTATCTGACTGGCCCTCCATTTTTTTCTTTTAAATTTTTACTCACTTATTTGGTGGATGGTGGATGGTGGATGGTGGATGGTTTTGCTACGCAGTTCAGATTCGTATTGATTCTCCTGTCTTAGCCTCCCCAGTGCTGGAATTGCATTTGTGCACGCCTGGTTTCAGTGGCCGGCTTGGCTCATCCGGGGTTGGTGTGGCACGTGGTACCAGAGATCGAATCTGGGTCCTTTCACTTAGATCACCGAGCTTCCTCCCTGGCCCGCAAGCTTGGTTCTTAGAGGTGATATGACATCAGTCCAATGACGAGCTGCCTGCATGTGTGACATAATTTGAATTCAAGAAAAAGTCTGAAGTCTTACATTCTTTCCTGGGACTCACAGGGACGTGCGAGTCATTTTGCTGCTTGCTGCTGCTGCTGTTTCAGGAGTCGGCTGATGCACAGCCCTTGGGATCGTGTAGCTTGGAGCTGTGGGAGGAAAGCGTGGCTCCCCAGCGTGGCCGCCCACGGATGGAGGCTAGCAGGAACGCTAAGCGGGCGTGGGGAGTATAATCCTTGGGATTATAGGCACGCGTTACAGACACCCAAGAAAGGCGCTCAGAGGGACGTCTGGGATGCTGCACAGGAAAGCTTTATAACTTCGTTGAGTTGTTAACTTTTTGGTTGATATTTACAGAAGAAAAGACTAATTTATTTTTCATTATTATAAAACATTTAGCGTACAGTTCTGACATAGTATTTTTTTCTTGTACATTCTGATGGCAAGAACATTTAAGGTGTACTGTGTTAGCAAATTAAAATTATACAAAGCAGTATGAATAACTATAGTCACACTGTTATGCACTACACTTCCAGTATTCACTTGGCATAATTAAAATTTTGAATTATTTTATTCTTGTTTTTCAAAAATTTTAGTTGGCCAAAGAGCTCAGCAGATTAGAAGTGCCTGCAATCAGGCACAGGGGCCGGGGGTTCGATTCCCAGGTCTCCTGTGCTGGTCCCTGCCCCACTCAGGGGATGTGCTGAGATAGCAATTGAGACTGGGCGTGGTAACGCGTGCCTATAATCCCAGCTCTTGGGAGGCTGTAAATAGACAGATCACCACAAGTCCGATCCAGCAGTGTGACCCCGAACACACTGTAGACCCTTCCCTAAAAAAAATACAAAAAAAAAAAGTCTTTTCTTGTCTGCTTTTCGACACAAATTTTAGAATCAGCTATTAGAATTAATGAAAAGAAATCCCACTTAGATTTTTGAATGGAATTTTATTTTATTAATACAGTAGGTAAGAATTGACATCTTTATATTATTAAATCATCTTTTTCCTCAATGTGTTATGTCTCTTCAGTATTTTAATTTTCTTAGGTTTATTCACTATTATTTCTGTTTTTTTTTTTTTTTTTTGTGTGTGTGTGTGTGTGTGTGTGTAGGGTGTCACTGTGCAACCCAGACTCATAGTGATCCTCCTGATTTCTGCCTCTCTAGTGCTGGGATTACAGGCATGTGCTACCACGCCCGGACTACGTGGATGGCTCAGCATGTCCTGGGAGTGGGGCTGTTGTGGAAGGTGGTGCCAGGGATTGAATCCTGGTCTCTGCACTTACCCAAGCAAGTGCCTAGTCCACTGAGCTACACCACAGGCCCTTATTCACTATTATTTTTACTGTCAGCATGAACAAGTGCAAGCTAAGACTCATGCCTAAATGTTTAATTATTGTATGGAATTGTAATGAATAGATATTTGGAAAAGAATAGAAATTTAAAAACCAATTTTTATTGCTAGTGAATATAAATATGAGATTACTTTAATTGAAAACTACAACTCGTATGCATGTATGAGGCGCCATGTGATGTCTTATTTTATATGCACAGCAGCCCTCTGTTGCCTGTTAGGGATAGTTCGAAACCCTTAGTGTATGCCAGAAATGGTGGATAGTACTAAAACCCGTATAGTATAGACTATGTTTTTATGCATACATTTAAATGAGGTAAAGTTTAATCTATAAATAACAGAACAAGAGATTAACAATAAACAATAGTAAATCAGAATAACCATGACACACTGTAATCAGAGTCACATAAGTGAACTCCTCTTTATCAAAAAGTCCTGCTGTGTCATGGTCATGCTTCTCCGAGATGCTGAGAGGTGAGACACTGCCTTTGGGATTCGACTGAAGGTGCGTGATGCAGGCGCGTGGCACCAGGCTAAGACAGCCCTGGGGTTCTGCCCACGAATCGGAAGGAGGACCGTCTCGGCCAGGCAGTCCTGGGCCACTGACCAGTGACGATAGCCTGGTGGGGCAGGGTTAGCCCGAGGCTGGTTAGGTGCCACGCAACAACGGGGAGCGGACGTGGAGTGAGGGGTGCCCTTGGGCGTGTGGGGACGGCGAAGTCGGGCTACCTTACGTAGCACTGGTCCTACATTCCTCTTTTTGGTGAGGAGAAGACTTACAATCTAGCCTCAGTATCTTCCAATTATAGGAGATGATGATTGCTTTTCTTATATTGAGGGTGCATCTTGTGCCTTTATTTTATTAGTGCATGTTTGCAGTCCAGCATTTTACAGTCATCTGGGGGAGCGGTATGCGTCCGTAATACACCTGCGTCTTTTCATCATCCCCTTTCTTCCTTCCCGCCCTTCCTCCCTCCCTCCCTTCCTTCTTTCCTTCCTCGTCCTCTCATTTCCCTTTCCCAATTTTCATTCTTGTTGCCATTAATAATCTTAGTTAGTGGTCACGGCACACACTCTTCACATTTATTTATTGAGGTCATTTGCTAAGTGGCCGCCCTTCACTCAGCCTGTTTCCCAATCCATTCTCTTACCTCTCCTCCTTGGTCCCCCAGACCCCTTCCCATCTGCAAGAGAACCGATTCTTTTCTCCTTCTTTACTGCCTTTCGTTCTCTTGGTTTGTGCTTTGTCTTATTCAGATGAGAGGTACTGGACGTTACTCAAGCTTGTGTACCTGCTATCTTTTACTCAATATTATATTTTCCAGGTGCATGCATTTTTCCAAAAAAAAAA
>NW_004524598.1:20003026-20008770 GCF_000260255.1 Octodon degus | reverse complement strand
TTTTATGTGTTGTATCTTGCTACATTACTGATTTTAGTTATTAATTCTACTAGTTTTTTTTTTGAGGGGGAAAGTTCTTTGGTTTTCTATATAGAATGTCATGTTAAAGTTCTACCTTATATATATTTTTTCTGATTGTTCTAATATTTCCTTTTTGTATCTTATTTAATTTTTTTCTGACTAATATTTCAAGTTCTGTATTTCATAGAAATAGTAATGGTGGGTACCTTTGTATTGATTCTGATTTTATAGGTAATGCTTCTATTTTTTGTATTTAGTACAAGGTCTACAGGGTCTCACTATGTAGATCAAACTTGTAGTGATTCTCCTGTTTTCAGCCTCCGAAGCACTGATCGGGGCTGGCCCGGCACACAAGAGATTGAACCCCGGCTGCTGTGCTCTGCCTAAGCAGGTGCTTTAGTCTGCTGAGCTATTTGGCTGGCCCAATTCCATTTTCTGATGTCCTCATAAATCTCCTTTTTCAGAATAAAGTAGTTTTCTTTGTAGAGGTCTTTCATTTCATTGGTTATGTTAATTTCCAGGTTTTTCTTGAGGCTGCTATGAATGGTATTGCTTTCACAATCCTTCCAATGAGTTCATTTTCAGTGTACAGAATGCTAATCAGTTTTATGTGTTGTATCTTGCTACATTACTGATTTTAGTTATTAATTCTACTAGTTTTTTTTTTGAGGGGGAAAGTTCTTTGGTTTTCTATATAGAGTGTCATGTTAAAGTTCTACCTTATATATATTTTTTCTGATTGTTCTAATATTTCCTTTTTGTATCTTATTTAATTTTTTCTGACTAATATTTCAAGTTCTGTATTTCATAGAAATAGTAATGGTGGGTACCTTTGTATTGATTCTGATTTTATAGGTAATGCTTCTATTTTTTTTTTGTATTTAGTATAATGCTGGCTGTAGGTTTGTCATAACTGGCTGTAGGTTTGTCATAAATAGATTTTATTAAATTGAGGTATGGTCCTTCACCTATTTGGTTCAGTGTCTTTATCATAAGGGGATTCTTTTGCTTGTCTTTTTCATCTTAAAGTAAAGAGAAATAAGCAATAAAAACAATGGTATAGAGGTATAAAAAGTAAAGCCATATTGCTGTAAAAGGCTCAAGTCAACAACTTTGGAAATTGCCAGCCCTATGTGTAACCCGCTACTATTATGGACTACTGGTGTATATTGGATTATTTTGCTGAATTCACGCACCTACAATATTTAGATGGCAATGGAATACCCATCTTTGACAAAACTAAACAAAATAGGGGATACAAATGAAGGACCATCTTGTATCTTTATATGCAAAATAGTTAGGATAGATATACAGCTACTTTTAATTTGATGAGAAGAAAGATTTGTACTAATAGTGTTTGGACAGGATATCATGTCTGCATCTTTTACTATGAATAACAATGAAGAGGACAACAATATGCAATGTATTAAGTATTGAAACTGTCCTACTAATCGGTTTTGAAACTGTCTCATTGGTATTTGTTTCTCAATAAAATTAATAAAAAATAAAGAAATAAAAAATAATAAGAATTAAAAAACAAAACAAAAAATATCTGTATAAAATTTCAAAACATTATATAGGAGAGTAGCAAAAATGGTCAGTATATTGTGTTATCTTCAAAGTAGTTGCTCATATTACAAGATATAGACACGAAGAACTATTCAAACATGCAATTAAAACCCATACTCTTAATTGAAATAAATCAGACCCACATGTGCAACCATCATATTGCCTTACTAGTCTAAGAACCTGAAAGAGTACATAAAATGTGCAAGGAACAATAGAAACTGTGAAAGGGAAAGAATCTGTTCAAAAGGAAATAGCCCTAACATGAATAGAAGGGTGGGGAGGGGAGAGATATATTTATGTACATGTACAGGATGCCTTGGACAATTGTCCTGAGGATTGCTGCTGATCTGTGCAAAGGAGCAGTGAATGCTAAATGTTCATTTTCATTTTTTCCTCTTAGATTCTTATAACTTCTTAACTTTCCCCCCAATTTGCATGCATGTATCTTGTAACATAAACAACTAAGTTGAAGATAGCACTATGCAATACAACAAATTCATATTATTTTGTTTAGTGAAATTCTGAATCATTTCTAACTTTTTTATCAGTATTATTTTATATTCTCCTTAAAAAGTAAAGAATTGATCAAGTAATATAAGCCTATACTTTTCCTTTAAGTGAGTGAGTAACAATTAGTAGTATTGCTAACTTAACTATCTTGAGTACAAATATATATACAGATGACATCGTGCTTTGATGTCAAGTGGCCATTTCAAAGACATTTAATATTCTTTGTTGGAACCATCCTCTCTTTTTTCTTTCCCCTCCTTGATAGTATAACAGTGCAGAGATCCTCTTCTTCAGCTCCGGGCTGTCAAAATGTTCTGTTCTGGTGAAGAAGCTAGGGTGGCTTGAAGTGAAAAATGCTAGCAGTTCAGTCATACAGAGAGTTGCACTTGGCAAGAAAGAAGATCTCCTGGACTTTACAAAGATTTCTATTGTGAACCAAATTTTGAATTAAGTGGACAATATTGCTTTATGACTAGACAACAGCAAATTGCAGTGTGGCATTAGCCTTCAACTGGATCAGGTAAAAGGACACAATACATATACATGGTTTTAGGAGGTGGCAGTGTGTTTCCAACAGCAGAATCAGATGTAACAGATCTAAGGAAAAGTAACGACGCACACGCAATCCAATGTAAGCACTAGTCAATTGCTTGGCACCTTCTTTCCATTTTCCAGGTCAGAGATAAGGAATGTTTCATCTGTAGAATTTTCAAGCAATATTGCTTAGGGTTGCTTACAGTCTACTGCGCTTATACATTTTAGCTACAAACTTGAGAAGCCCGCTTTTCATTTAAGGCTATTTCAAAGATATCTCAAAATAATTGGAAAAACAAAACAACCTGAAACATTAAAGAAAGAGCAAATGAAATTCATCAACAAATAATGATATCATGGCTTTGAAGGAAGAGAGAGAGAGAGAGAGAGAGAGAGAGAGAGAGAGAGAGAGAGAGAGAGAAAGAGAGAGAGACTCAGTTCTTACTGAAATTCTCATACTATACAGGTAGCATAATCTTTTTGAACATGTTTTCTTTCTTTTCTTTTAATAATTTTATTGAGAAACAAACAGCAATGAGACAGTTTCAAAACCGATCAGTAGGACAATTTCAATGATAAATACATTGCACATTGTTGTCTCAGTGGCTATTCATTGTACAAGATGCAGACATGGCATTCCATCCACAAACACTATTAGAACAAATTTTATTCATTGAATTAAGAGAATGTAGCTGTATATCTATCCTAACTATTTTGAATATACCGATACAAAATGGTCATTCATTTGTATCTTCTTTTTTTGTTTAGTTTTGTCAGAGAAGGGCATTCCATTGTCATTTAAGTATTGTAGGTGTGTGAATTCAGCAAAATATTCCAATATAGTCCAGTAGTCTATAATAGTAGTGGGTCATCTGCAGGACTGGCAATGTCAGAAGTTGTTGACCTGAGCCCTTTACAGCCCAGCATATCAACATGTGTTCATTCCTTATACCTCATTTTTATACCTTTCTGCCAGATGGTTAAGACCAAGATAAAACAAGATCTATATAACAAGAAATATAACTTGTGTCTGATAAAGTCAGTGAAGTCCCCTCAGGATTTATCCTGAAACCCTGTACCACACTTTGTAGGTCTTTGTCAGTGTCAGCCATGTGGATGAATTATAGGCATTGCTTAACCAATTTGCTCTCTATGAAAGCCTGAAAGAATGTTTTCTCTCCATGAGATTCTGCTTAGGCACATTCTACATCATCGATTACATTCTTCTGTGGCCCCATACTCTCCTTGATCAGAAAATTTGGGACACAACTGAGTTAAATAATGTCACAGTATAGGTTCTCCTGTGTCCTGAGTTCTCACTGACCTTGAAAGGCTAGGGCCAAAATGTTGGCTGACCTTGCAGCCCTACTTTTTCTCTAATTTTTGGTCTGCAAACTTAGGTTATTAACCCTCCAGAAGAGAAGCTTACTCCTACCCAACAACATATGCGGTTGGTTTTAACCTAACTATCTGAATATCAAACATCTTAGACATAACATGGAACAGGTATTTTCCATCAAGTATTGATATGTTAAACTTTAAGTCTCTACAGAATACAAAGAAAAAATTTAAAAAATTAAAAAATTAAAAATATGAATAAACAATTACGCATTTTACACAGAAATTTAGAAATCTAACCATATACAGCATTGTAGCAGGACAGTCCTGTGACATTTGTTTCATGTCTACATTTTTCTTATTTTAGCATAACTGAGGATTCAACTCAGACCTTTGGGGCATCCCTATTTTTCCTTTATTACCCTCATTTTTTTAAACAAATATTTACTTGAGAGACAGTGTGGAAATAATTGGTATGTCATAATAAGCAGTATGTATATAGAAGACCATAATGACAGACATTCTAGGCATGATCCTTCTATTACACATTGCTATCTTCAATGCAGTTGATTAGTTCACAGGTATCAGCATAGATAGTCAGGGTGAGAATCCTACCAAGTAACTGCTAGTTTCAAAAACCTGCTGATGTTTATCAGGATCATTGTTGTACCCATCTTGTGCATATAAATGCATGGCTTTGGCCCTGTTATGTTTCCTAGTTTTTCCCTTGCCCTCTCTTCATTGAGTAATCCTCAAGTTCTTGCTTTCCTTTTAATTGTGTTATGCCTTTCTATTTGTATTTCTTCTTTTGAGTTCTTATACTAGGGAGAATATATGATACTTACACATGTGGGTCTGGTGTATTTCACTTCTGAGTATAACTTCAAGTGGCATCCATTTAAACACAAATACTTTAAGTTTATCATTCTTTATAATTGAGTAATATTCCATTGTATAAAACTATCTCATCTTTTTAATCCATTCTTCAGGTGATGGGCATCTTGGTTATTTCCAAGATTTGACTATAACATATTGTGCTGTTATAAACATAGGAACACATATATCCCTATGATATGACATTTTCAGTTCCTTCGGGAAAATTCCCAGTATGGGGATAGCTGGCCTGAATGTGACTTCCAGTTGTAGATTTTAAGGAGTTCCCACACAGATTTCTATAATGGTTGCAGCAGTCTACATTTCTACCAGCAAGGAGAAGGGTTCCCTTTTCCCCACAGCCTCTCCAACATTTGTTATTAGTTGATTTGTTTATGATAGCCATTCTTTGTGGGGCGAGATGGTATCTCAGTGCTGTTTTAATTTGTATTTCATAGATGGTTAGAGATGTGGAACATTTTTTCATATATTTATCAGCTTCTTCTTAATTTCATCTTGAGAAGTGTGTGTTCATCTTGGTTGCCCATTTAAAGATGGAGTCTTTAAATTTTGAGGTCATAATGGCTTCTAGCTCTATAAATTCTACAGAGCAGACCTTTGTGTGAGTGCTTATTAATTAAGATTTTTTCCAAATTTCTGGGTTGCCTTTTCACTCTGTTGGTAATTTCTTTTGACATGAAAAAACTTCTCAATAAGAGGAGATCCAAGTTGTTAATTCTTTCAAGCATTTTCCATGCGATTTGATTTTTGTTCATGAACACTTTGCCTACCCCTAAGTCTTCAAGAGTTCCTCCTACTTTCTCTTCCAGGAGATTTAGTGTCTCTGCTTTAATGTTTAACCCATTTTGACTTTAGCTTAGTGCATGGTGATAGACCTG
>NW_004524598.1:19997151-20002926 GCF_000260255.1 Octodon degus | reverse complement strand
GTCTGATAAAGTCAGTCAAGTCCCCTCAGGATTTATCCTGAAACCCTGTACCACACTTTGTAGGTTTTTGTTAGTGTCAGTCATGTAGATGAATTATAGACATTGTTAACCAATTTGCTCTCTATGAAAGCCTGAAAGAATGTTTTCTCTCCATTAGATTCTGCTTAGGCACATTCTACATCATTGATTACATTCTTCTGTGGCCCCATACTCTCCTTGATCAGAAAATTTGGGACACAACTGAGTTACATAATGTCACAGTATAGGTTCTCCTGTGTCCTGAATTCTCACTGACCTTGAAAGGCTAGGGCCAAAATATTGGCTGACCTTGCAGCCCTTCTTTTTCTCTAATTTTTGGTCTGCAAACTTAAGCTATTAACCCTCCAGAAGAGACGCTTATTACTACCCAACAACATATGTGTTTGGTTTTAACCTAACTATCTGAATATCAAACATCTTAGACATAACATGGAACAGGTATTTTCCATCAAGTATTGATATGCTAAACTTGAAGTCTCTACAGAATACGAAGAAAAAATTTAAAAAATTAAAAATATGAATAAACAGTTACATATTTTACACAGAAATTTAGAAATCTAACCATATACAGCATTGTAGCAGGACAGTCCTGTGACATTTGTTTCTTATCTCTATTTTTCATTTATTTTTTTAAATTTTTTTTGCCATAACTGAGGATTGAACTCAGACCTTTGGGGCACCCCTATTTTTCATTTATTACCTTCATTTTTTAAACAAATATTTACTTGAGAGACAGTATGGCAATAATTGTTATGTTATAATAAGCAGTTTGTATATAGAAGACCATAATGACAGGCATTCCAGGCATGACCCTTCTATTACACATTGCTATCTTCAATGCAGTTGATTAGTTCACATGTATCAGCATACATAGTTAGTCAGGGTGAGAATCCTACCAAGTACCTACTAGTTTCAAAAACTTGCTGATGTTTCTCAGGATCATTGCCTTACCCATCTTGTGCTTATAAATGTATGGCTTTGGCCCTGTTATATTTCCTAGTTTTTCCCTTGCCCTCTCTTCATTGACTAATCCTCAAGTTCTTGCTTTCCTTTTAATTGTGCTATGCCTTTCTATTTGTATTTCTTCTTTGGAGTTCCTATACTAGGGAGAATATATGATACTTACACATGTGGTTCTGGTGTATTTCACTTCAGAGTACATCTTCAAGTGGCATCCATTTAAACACAAATGCTTCAAGTTTATCATTCTTTATAGTTGAGTAATATTCCATTGTATAAAAATATCTCATCTTTTTTATCCATTCCTCAGGTGATGGGCATCTTGGTTGTTTCCAAGATTTGACTATAACATATTGTGCTGCTATAAACATAGGCGCACATATAACCCTATGATATGACATTTTCAGTTCCTTCGGGAAAATTCCCAGTATGGGGATAGCTGGCCTGAATGCGACTTCCAGTTGTAGATTTTGAGGAGTTCTCACACTGATTTCTATAATGGTTGCACCAGTCTACATTTCCACCAGCAAGGAGAAGGGTTCCCTTTTCCCCAAAGCCTCTCCAACATTTGTTATTAGTTGATTTGTTTATGATAGCCATTATTCATGGGGTGAGATGGTATCTCAGTGCTGTTTTAATTTGTATTTCATGGATGGCTAGAGATGTGGAACATTTTTTTATATATTTATTAGCTTCTTTAATTTCATCTTGAGAAGTGTGTGTTCATCTTGGTTGCCCATTTCTGGATGGGGTCTTTAAAATTTGAGGTCATAATGGCTTCTAGCTCTTTATAAATTCTACAGAGCAGATCTTTGTCTGAATGCTTATTAATTAAGATTTTTTTCCAACTTTGTGGGTTGCCTTTTCACTTTGTTGTTAATTTCTTTTGACGTGAAAAAACTTGTCAATAGGAGGAAGTGCAAGTTGTTAATTCTTTCAAGCATTTCCAGTGCCATTTGATTTTTGTTCATGAACACTTTGCCTACCCCTAAGTCTTCAAGAGTTCCTCCTACTTTCTCTTCCAGGAGATTTAGTGTTTCTGTTTTAATGTTTAATCTGTTTTGACTTTAGCTTAGAGCATGGTGATAGACCTGGGTCAAGTTTTAGTTTTCAGCATGTAGAGAGTCAGTTTTTCCAGCACCATTTGTTAAAGAGGCTATCTTTCTTCCAGTGAGTATGTTTGGCCCCTTTGTCAAAGATAAGGTGACTGAGTGTGTTCGTAGGGGCTTCAGTATTTTCTAATCTATTCCATTGATCCTCAGGTCTATTTTGTTGCCAGTACCATGCTGATTTTATCACAGTAGCCTTGTAGTATAATTTCAAGTCAGGAATTGTAATGCCTCCTGCCTTTTCTTTATTCCCCAGAATTGCCTTTGCTATTCTAGGACTTTTCTAGTTTCAAATAAATTTTAGTAATGATGTCTCTAGCTCCGTGAGGTATGTTGGTGGTAGTCTGATAGGGATTGCATTAAATCTGTACAGCCCTTTTGGGAGTATGGCCATCTTCACAATGTTGGTTCTTCCTATCCAGGAGCATGGAATATCTTTCCATTTTCTGAAATCCTCTATGATCACTTTTTTCAAAGTAGTGTAATTTTTCTTGAAAAAATCATTGACTTCTTTAGTTAGATAAATTCCAATGTATTTCATTTTTCTCAGTACTATCGTAAAAGGTATTGTTTCACTAATTTCCCTTTCAGTGTGTTTGTTGTCTGTGTAGAGGAATGTTATTGAATTTTGGGTATTGACTTCGTAATCTGCTATGCTACTGAATTTCTGAATTAATTCTAGTAGCTTCTTGGTGGAGTTTTTTTGGTCTTCCAAAAAAGTATCATGTCATCTGCAAATAATGATAATTTAACTTTTTATTTACCTATTCTTATTCCTTTTATTTCTCCCTCTTGTCTAATAGCTCTAGCTAATGATTCTAGAACTATATTGAATAGGAGGAGTGATAGAGGACATCCTTGTCTTTTACCAGATCCTAGAGTAAAAGATTTCAGTTTTTCCCATTTAGAATTATATTAACCACTGGGTTGTCATAAATGGCTTTTTATCATATTGAAGTAGAGACCTTCTATTCCAATTTTCTGTAGGCCTTTGAACATGAATGATTGTTGGACTTTATCAAAGGCCTTTTCTGCATCAATTGAGATGATCATGTGGTTTTTAGTTTTTGCTCTATTGATATAGTGTATTACATTTATAGATTTGCATATATTGAACCATGCTTGCATACCTGGGTTGAATCATACTTGGTCACGGTATATAATCTTGATGATTTGTTGTATTCTATTTGCTAGGATTTTATTGAGGATTTTTTATCTATGTTCATAAGGGAGATTGGCCTGTAGTTCTCTATTTTAGTTGCAACTTTCCCTGGTTTTGGCATCAGTATAATACTTGCCTCCAGGAATAATTTTGGGAGGATCGCTTCCTTTTCAATTTCATTGAAGAGTTTGAGGAGTATAGGGATTATATCTGCCATAAGTTTTTTGTAGAATTTAGCTGTGAATCCACCAGGAC
The DNA here is from genome assembly GCF_000260255.1 of Octodon degus. Classification (NCBI taxonomy): domain Eukaryota; kingdom Metazoa; phylum Chordata; class Mammalia; order Rodentia; family Octodontidae; genus Octodon; species Octodon degus. Next base: position 19,999,401 of record NW_004524598.1, on the reverse strand, counting down.
TTGGACTTTTGTTGGACGGTAGGTTTTTCGTTACCTTTTATATTTCATTGACTGTTATTGGGTAATTGAGATTTGTTATATCTTCTTGATTCAGTTTTGGTAATTTGTACCTTTCTAGGAATCTGTCCATTTCGTCTATGTCTTCTACTGTGTGAGAGTAAAGACTCTCAATGTAGCTATTGACAATCTTCTGAATTTCCACTGGGTCTGTGGTAGTCACTGTTTTCATTCCTTATTGCTTGTATTTGAATTTTTTCTTTCCTCTTTTTTATGAAGGTACCTAGGGGCTTATTGGTTTCATTTAAACTTTCAAAGAACTAACTTTTGTTTCATTAATTTTTGAACTGTTTTCTTCATCTCAGTTGAATTAATTTCTGCTCTAACCTTTATGATTTCTTTGGCCTTTGGGTTCTGGGTTTGTTTGCTCTTCCTTTTCTAGATGTTGGAGGTACAATATTAGGGTGTTTATTTGTTCCCGTTCTGTTTTCCTAATGTGTTAGTTCACAGCTATAAATTTCCTGCTGAGAAATGCTTTCATTGCATCCCATAAATTCTGATGATTTGTGCTTGAATTTTCACTGAATTGTAGATATTTTTGAATTTCTTGTTTAATTTCACCTATGACCCGTTGTTTGCTGAGTATGGCATTGTTTAATTCCCATGTATTTAGGGGCTTTTCTTGTTTTTTGACTCATTTATTTCCAGTTTCATTGCACTATGGTCAGATAATATGTATGGGATAATTTGTGTTTTCTTGTATATACTTAAACTTGACCCATGGACCAATATGTGGTATATTTTAGAAAATAACCCATGTGCAGTTGAAAGAAATGTGTGTTCAGTTGTCGTTGGGTGGAACACTCTGTATATATCCACTAAGTCCATTTGTTCCAAGCCCTGGTTCAATTTGGCTACTTCTTTGCTGATTTTTTTTTCTGCTTGACCTATCTTTTTGGAATAAGGGGATGTTAAAGTCTCCTGTTAAGATTGTGGTATTGAATATTAGATTTTTCATGTGCATTAAGATTTGTCTTATACAGTTGGGTACTCCCATGTTTGGTGTGTATATATTTAAGATTGTTACTTCTTCTTCTTGAATTTTTCCCCTAACCAGTATATAGTGGCCTTCTTTATTTCGCTTGATCATTCTTGGTTTGAAGTTGAGACTGTCTGAGAACAAGATTTCTACCACTGCTTGTTTTCTGAGGTGCTGGGGCATGTAGTGTTATTTTTCATCCTTTCACTTTAAAGCTATGAATTTTTTATGAGTTAAGTGTCTTTCTTGTATACAGCATATTATTGGATTGTGTTTCCTAATCCACTGTGTCACTCTGTTTCTTTGAATTGGTGAATTGATTCTATTTACATTGATGGTTAAACATGAGATGTATTGCTTTATGATAGCCATGTTATTTACCTGCTATTATTTCCTCCTTTTTCTCCTGTGTTTAACTGTTTACCATATTTAGTGGGTTCCTTCTGTTCTTGTTCATGGAGATCTCATCATTTTGGTTCCTCTCTAGAACATCTTTTAGTAGTCTGTGTAGCCTTGGTTTTGTCATCATGAAATTCTTTAGTTATTCTTTGTCATGGAAGTATTTCACTTCTCCATCAAACTTGAAAGAGAGTTTTGCAGGTTATAGTAGTCTGTGCTGCAATTTGTTTTCATAGAGAACTTGAAATACTCTGCTCCATGCTCTTCTTGCCTTCATGGTTTGTGAAGAGAAGTTGGCCATAATTCTGATGGGTATTCCTTTAAATGTGATCTGTTTCTTTTCTTTAGCAGCTTTTACTATATTGTTCTTGTGCTGGAATTCTGGTATCTTGACTATTATATGTCTCGGTGTATTTTTAATTGGGTTGAAGTTATTTGGAGTTCTGTACGCTTTGGTTACTGGATGTCAGATTGTTTGGTCATGTTTCAGAAGTTTTCTGCTGTTACTTCTGCCCATATTTTTTTAATATCATTTGTATTGACACCTTCTTTCTCATTGATGCCTATTAGTCTCACATTATTCATCTTTGCATCATCTTACAGGTGATGAATTATTTTTCCTGCATCCTAGTTGTTGTTGTTGTTTTTTTTTTTTGGCGGAACCGGGGATTGAACTCAGGCCCTTGCACTTGCCAGGGAAGCACTTATTCCACTGAGCCATCTCCCCGGCCCCAAAAATCTTTATCTTTTTTTTAACATTTATTTAGAGTGTGTGTGTGTGTGTGTGTGTGTGTGTGTGTGGCCAGCTCAGCCCA
>NW_004524598.1:19994881-19997051 GCF_000260255.1 Octodon degus | reverse complement strand
TAGAATTATATTAACCACTGGGTTGTCATAAATGGCTTTTTATCATATTGAAGTAGAAACCTTCTATTCCAATTTTCTGTAGGCCTTTGAACATGAATGAGTGTTGGACTTTATCAAAAGCCTTTTCTGCATCAATTGAGATGATCATGTGGTTTTTAGTTTTTGCTCTATTGATATAGTGTATTACATTTATAGATTTGCATATATTGAACCATCCTTGTATACCTGGGTTGAATCATACTTGGTCATGGTATATAATCTTTATGATTTGTTGTATTCTATTTGCTAGGATTTTATTGAGGATTTTTTATCCATGTTTATAAGGGAGATTGGCCTGTATTTCTCTTCTTTAGTTGCAACTTTCCCTGGTTTTGGCAACAGTATAATACTTGCCTCCAGGAATGATTTTGGGAGGATCGCTCCTTTTTCAATTTCATTGAAGAGTTTGAGGAGTATAGGGATTATATCTCCCATAAGTTTCTTGTAGAATTCAGCTGTGAATCCATCAGGACCTGGACTTTTGTTGGACAGTAGTTTTTTTATTGCATTTTATATTTCATTGGCTGTTATTGGGTAATTGAGATTTGTTATATCTTCTTGATTCAGCTTTGGTAATTTGTACCTTTCTAGGAATCTGTCTATTTCGTCTGTGTCTTCTATTGTGTGAGAGTAAAGACTCTCAGTGTAGCTACTGACAATCTTCCGAATTTCCATTGGGTCTGTGGTAGTTACACCATTTTCATTCCTTATTGCTTGTATTTGAATATTTTCTTTCCTCTTTTTGATGAAAGTAGCTAGGGGCTTATTGGTTTTATTTAACCTTTCAAAGAACTAGCTTTTTGTTTCGTTAATTTTTGAACTGTTTTCTTCATCTCAATTGAATTAATTTCTGCTCTAACCTTTATGATTTCTTTGGCCTTTGGGCTCTGGGTTTGTTTGCTCTTCCTTTTCTAGATGTTGGAGGTGCAATATTGGGGTGTTTATTTGTTCCCATTCTGTTTTCCTAATGTGTTAGTTCACAGCTATAAATTTCCCTCTGAGAAATGCTTTCATTGCATCCCATAAATTCCAATGATTTGTGCTTGAATTTTCACTGAATTGTAGATATTTTTGAATTTCTTGCTTAAATTCATCTATGACCCATTGTTTGCTGAGTATGGTATTGTTTAATTCCAATGTATTTAGGGGTTTTTCTTGTTTCTTGACTCATTTATTTCCAGTTTCATTGCACTATGGTCAGATAATATGTATGGGATAATTTGTGATTTCTTGTATATGCTTAAACTTGACCTATGTACCAATATGTGGTATATTTTAGAAAATGACCCATGTGCAGCTGAAAAAACTGTGTGTTCAGTTGTCACTGGGTGGAACACTCTGTATATGTCCACTAAGTCCATTTGTTCCAAGCCCTGGTTCAATTCGCCTACTTCTTTGCTGATTTTTTTTTTCTGCTTGACCTATCTTTTTGGAATAAAGGGATGTTAAGGTCTCCTGTTAAGATTGTGGTATTGAATATTAGAATTTTTATGTGCATTAATATTTGTCTGATATAGTTGGGTGCTCCCTTGTTTGGTATGTATATATTTAAGATTGTTACTTCTTCTTCTTCTTCTTGAATTTTTCCCCTAACTAGTATATAGTGGCCTTCTTTATTTCGCTTGATCATTCTTGGTTTGAAGTTGAGACTGTCTGAGAACAGGATTTCTGCCACTGCTTTTTTTCTGAGATGCTGGGGCATGTAGTGTTGTTTTCCATCTTTTGACTTTAAAGCTATGAATTTTTTATGAGTTATGTGTGTTTCTTGTATACAGCATATTTTTGGATTGTGTTTCCCAATCCACTGTGTCACTCTGTTTCTTTGAATTGGTGAATTGAGTCTATTTACATTGATGGTTAAACATGAGATGTATTGATTTATGATAGCCATGTTATTTACCTGCTGTTATTTCCTCCTTTTTCTCCTGTGTTTAATTCTTTACCATATTTAGTGGGTTCCTTCTGTTATTGTTCATGGAGATCTTATCATTTTGGTCCCTCTCTAGAACATCTTTTAGTAGTCTCTGTAGCCTTGGCTTTGTTATCATGAAATTCTTTAGTTATTCTTTGTCATGGAAGTATTTCACTTCTCCATCAAACTTGAAAGAGAGTTTTGCAGTTTAGTAGTCTG
>NW_004524598.1:19992441-19994177 GCF_000260255.1 Octodon degus | reverse complement strand
TTTTGCAGAACCGGGGATTGAACTCAGGCCCTTGCGCTTTCCAATCAAGCACTTATTCAATTGAACTATCTCCCCGGTCCCCTTCAGAGCTTATTTCTGATCTGAGTTCTTCTATATGTTTCTGTGTTTGATTCTTTACTGCAGATGCTATTAATGCAGATATTTCTTTTTCAATTTCAGAGATTAATTCTGTATTCTTTTTTTTTTTTTTTTTTTTTGGTGGAACCAGGGATTGAACTCAGGCCCTTGTGCTTGCCAGGGAAGCACCTATTCCACTGAGCCATCTCCCCAGCCCCCAGAGATTAATTCTGATTTGAGTTCCTGTGTACCTTTCTGCTGTTCTTTCTTTTCCTCAGATGCTATTAATGGAGACATTTCATCTTTGCTAGTGTCCTCTGCACTTGTTCTGGGTGGGCTCAGGATCTGAGATTGCATTTTTCTCCTTCTCTTTGTCATTTTATATAGCATTGTCCTCTGACCTTTGGTGTACAGACTTGGTGCAGTTATAACCTTAACACCTACTGGAATTGGGGTGCAGATCTAATAAGTTTGAGTTAATCCAGTTGTGCCTGACTTGAGTCTGGCTACTGTGCTCAACTCCTTCCTGCTGCAGTCCTTGGAGGGGAACTTGTTGTGCCCCTCTGGGAAGATATTCTGCTTCTGTATTAGCTGGGTGGTTTTGGCCCCTGGCCTCTCTGTAGGGACTTCAGCTGCAGGGTTTCAACCCACTCCTTCATGCCAGGCCTGGGCCAGGACTGTAAGGGGTACAGGGGCACAGGAGTGCACAGAAGTTCTCCAACACACTCACTGGGCCTGGGCTTGGGTGGGTCTGGAGGGATCCCAAGAGCGTGGTGGAATTTCTCACTCACAAGGTGGGCTTGAACTGGCTCTGGAGCAGTGAAGTGGCCCCAAGAGCACTGCAAAACGTCTCCCTCATGTGGCAGGCCTGGGCTTGGCCCAGAGAGGTCCAGCAGGCCCAGGGCAGTGCAGAAGCTCTCGCACATACTCGCAGAGCCTAGGCTTGGGCAGGACTTTGCACATTTTTCCTTTTTAAATAGAATATGTGACTTAAATTAAGAATAAATGTTTGGACCTGAAACAGAATACTAATGGACTTCTTTTTTCCCATAATTTTATTGAGAAACAAATAGCAATGAAACAGTTTCAAATCAAATTGGTAGGACAGTTTCAATAATTCACACATTGCATACATTCTTCCTAGTGGTCATTTGCTGTACAAGATGCAGAAACGATATTCTATTTACAAACACTATTGGAACAAATCCCTCTATTCATTAAGAGAATGTAACTATATATCTATCCTAACCATTTTGAATATATGTATAAAAAATGGTCATTCATCTTTATCCCTTTTTTTTAACTTTTTTTTTTTTTTTGGCAGAACTGGGGATTGAACTCTGGCCCTTGCGCTTACCAGGGAAATGCTTATTCCACTGAGCCATCTCCCTAGCCCCTATACATCACTTTTTTGTTCAGTTCTATCATTTAAATATTATAGGTGTGTGAACTCAGCAAACTATTCCAAAATAGTCCAGTAGTCCATAATAGTATTGGGTCTTCCACTTGACTGGCAATGTCAGAAGTTGTTGACCTGAGACCCCTAAAACTTAACATAACATCATGACTTTATTTCTTGTACTTTGTTTTATACTTTTCTGCTGGATGATTAAGACCACATTGAACCAAGACCTATGTAACAAGAATTGTAGCTTTTG
>NW_004524598.1:19981511-19992341 GCF_000260255.1 Octodon degus | reverse complement strand
TGTTTCTCTTTCTTTCTTTCTTTCTTTCTTTCTTTCTTTCTTTCTTTCTTTCTTTCTTTCTTTCTTTCTTTTTTTTTTTTTTTTCAGAACCGGGGATTGAACTCAGGCCCTTGCACTTTCCAATCAAGCACTTATTCTATTGAGCTATCTCCCTGGCCCCCTTCAGAGCTTATTTCTGATCTGATTTCTTCTATATGTTTCTGTGTTTGATTCTTTACTGCAGATGCTATTAATGCAGAAATTTCTTTTTCAATTTCAGAGATTAATTCTGATCTAAGTTCCTGTATACTTTTCTGCTGTTCTTTCTTTTCCTCAGATGCTATTAATGGAAACATTTCATCTTTGCTAGTGTCCTCTGCACTTGTTCTGGGTGGGCTCAGGATCTGAGATTGCATTTTGCTCCTTCTCTTTGTCATTTTGTATAGCATTGTCCTCTGAGCTTTGATGTACAGCCTTGATGCAGTTATATCCTTAACACCTACTGGAATTGGGGTGTAGATCTAATAAGTTTGAGTTAATCCAGTTGTGCCTGACTGAGGTATGGCTACTGTGCTCAACTCCTTTCTGCTGCAGCCCTTGGAGGGGAACTTGTTATGCCCCTCTGGGAAGATATTCTGCTTCTGCATTAGCTGGGTGGTTTTGGCCCCTGGTCTCTCCGCAGAGACTTTAGCTGCAGAGTTTCAACCCAGGCCTTTATGCCAGGCCTGGGCTGGGTCTGTAGGGGTCCAGAGGACAGGAGCGCGCAGAAGTTCTCCCACACGCTCACCGGGCCTGGGCTTGGGTGGCTCTGGAGGGATCCTGAGAGCATGGTAGAATTTCTCACTCACAAAGTGGGCTTGGCCTGGCTCTGGAGCAGTGAAGTGACCCCAAGAGCACTGCAAAACGTCTCCCTCATGAGGTGGGTCTGGGCTGGGTCTAGAGAGGTCCAGAAGGCCCAGGGCAGTGCAGAAGCTCTTGCACATACTCACAGGGCCTAGGCTTGGACAGGTCTTTGCATATTTTTCTTTCTAAATAGAATATGTGACTTAAATTAAGAATAAATGTTGGGACCTGAAACTGAGAATACTAATGGACTTCTTTTTTTTTCCCATAATTTTATTGAGAAACAAATAGCAATGAGACAGTTTTCAATCAAATTGGTAGGACAGTTCCAATAATTAACACATTGCATACTGTCTTCCTAGTGGTTAATTGCTGTACAAGATGCAGACATGATATCTTATTTACAAACACTATTAGAACAAATCCCGCTATTCATTAAGAGAATGTAACTATATATCTATCCTAACCATTTTGCATATACGTATACAAAATGGTCATTCATCTATGTTCCTTTTTTTGTTCAGTTCCATCATTTAAATATTATAGGTGTGTGAACTCAGCAAAATATTCCAAAATAGTCCAGTAGTCCATAATAGTACTGTATCTTCTACTTGACTGGCAATGTCAGAAGTTGTTGACCTGAGTCTCCTAAAGCTTAACATAACTTCATGGCTTTATTTCTTGTACTTTGTTTCATACATTTCTGCTGGATGGTTAAGACCAAGTTGAACCAAGATCTATGTAACAAGAATTGTAGCTTTTGGATCTAATAAGGTCAGTCAAATCTCCTCACGATTTATCCTGAGACCCTGTACGTCAGATTGCAGATCCTTTGTCAGTGTCAGCCATGTGGATGAGTCACGGCCATTGTTTGGCCAATTTGCTCTCTATTAGTGAACTTATGCTTCTGTTTTATCTCATGTAACATTATGTTCTAAAGTTGTATTCATTTGCCTATGAATGTCTCGAGTTTATTTTTATGTCAGATCACTTCATTATATATAAATGCCACATTTTCTTTATCAATCACCTATTGATTTACACATTAACTGTTTTTAAAATCTAACTATTGCAAATTGTACTGCTATAAATACAGGTATGCATGCATCCCTGTAGCATGGTTATTTTAACTATTTGAGGAATATTTGGAAAAGAAATAACAGGGTCAAATGGAATTTCTACTTTTAGTTTTCTGAGGAATATCCATACCTATTTCCATGTGATTGTTCAAGTTTATATTGAGAAAAACAATGTAGAAAATTTCCTTTTCTGCACATCTTCACCAGAACTTGTTAATATTTGATTGCTTCATGATAGTAATTTTTCTGGAGTAAAATGATATTTCAATGTATTTTAATTTTCATTCTCTTATTTGCAATTATGTTGAACGTTTTCCCATGTATTCATTGATCATTTGTACATCTGAGAAATTTCTCTCCATTTCACATGCTTGAATTTTTATTAAGTCTTATGGGGGCATGAACTAATTCTCAGACAGAGGTCTAACTTCTAAAATATATCAAGAACTCAAACAAAATGTTCTAAGTCTAGCGTACAGAAAGGACAATGTCAAATAGTCCACAAATGTGTAACACACATCTCCTAGCCAGTGAATCAAGTTAATTAAAATAAAGATTCTGTATTTTCCAAAAATAAGTAAAAAATGTTTCCATCAAACTTTATAAAATAGTCAAAGAAAAATAGATTTCTATCTGAATGTATCAGTCCATGTGGTCTTCATTGCGAGATTTTGCTTTCTGGGTCTCAGAAGTTTATAAAGTTCACCTTTTCAAAGGATGATTCTTCAAAAACTTGTTGGTGTGTGTAGCCGGGCATGGTCATGCACTACTGTCAATGGCTTATATTACACTGGTGTCTTCAGATCCCTGGAAGCGGGACTGTTGCCCCTTTTTGTTGCTCAGAGGAATGTCTACACTTCTGTGGTGCCAATTATGGGGTGGCAGAAACAACTTTGGAAGAGTACAGGAAGCTCCTCAGACTGCCATCCAATAGGTTTCATATCATACAAACTAAAGGAAACAAGGTTTATATGTCCTAAATAGTTGTTTGTGATACAGTTTCTTAGGTTAGAGTCAGTGAGATGCAGGAAAAGCTCACATTTTTTTATGAGAAGAACATATTTATTGGGGTAAAGAAAGCTTCTGTTCAAGAGAGGGACTGAGGGGGTCTGAGTGGGTGGACCTCAGGAAGCTGTCTCTTCCAGGGATTTCATAGTGGAACACCATGTGCTGAGGTGGGTCTAAGGTTGTGGAGAACATGGGAACTCACTTAGGTTGGCAATAGGTGGGACAAAACTGGTCAACCGGTGAGATTACAAGCACCGTTGCTCAGGTAAAATTGATTAAATCCAGTATCAAATGGGGAAATGTGTCATGTACCAATTAGGCATGAATACAGGACAAGGTCTTTTCTTATTGGGGGTTGGGTTAGTGACTCATTTGGGCTCTTTCCAGGTGATTGATACCTATTTAGAATATCAATCCCTGATTCCCATTCCTAGGGTGGTATGTAGCTATATTTGCTTCCTCTTTGTCTTGCACTCTAGCCTATAGGGGGTGTCTGTCTTTTCCAACTTACAAAGTCACCTTGTCTTCCATATTGTCTCCTTCATGGCATGGTCCTGTCTGACTTCTTATAATATTTCTATCTAATTCATCTGCCTACAACATTCCCCCCTCTGAAGAAGTAACCCAAAGTGCAATGAGGGAGCCATGGGCGATAACTGCTCTGGCTTCTTTAGGCTGAAAGGGGTCGTAGTTGTGAACTGGCAGTCACAGATATTCTCCAGAAATTCTACCAAAAGGTCCTCAATAGACACCAGGTATTTTTATCTTGGGGAGGCAGAAAAACCTTTTAAGTCTGGAGGAGACAAAGCCAAAGAAACAGTTAAACATGTATGGGCCAGATAATAACATCAACAGGATAATTATGAATACAATCAAAGATGATTTTTACCAAGTAGACTGTAATGACTTCCCATAAAAATGACAAAGATAGGGTTCCAGGGACCTCTGTATTTTATATAGCATTGATTTGATACCTAATATTTTGAATAGCTATCAAGACATTATTAAAAGGATCTGGAATGTAATAACCTTTTTTTTTTTTTTTTTTTTTTTTGGCAGAGCCGGGGATTGAACTCAGGCCCTTGTGCTTACCAGGGAAGCACTTATTCCACTGAGCCATCTCCCTGGCCCCTTGTAATAACCTTTTTTAAGTTTGTAATTATAAAATGACTAGTCAGAATGTTTTGTAGGTTTATTAGCAGAGATCTCTTAAATGTGCAATTTAATCACTTTTTTATCTTCCATGGCCATTGGGTATTGTCCCAATTAAACTGGCCAACTCTTATTACTGGGGGCACATGAATTATAAGATGTAGGGAAAACACTGAGTACTCTCCAGTTTGCAAGTAGGGCCACTGTCTGGGTAACTACTGACACATCTGCATGAGCATCTAGTTTAACAAAAGGCTTTCTCCTTATATTGGCCATCAACACGGGTTCCCTCAGGCTGGGAGGGGAAGATCTATGACCATCTCAATCTAAAACATCCTCTGACTCCATCATGAGCACTTTATTTTTTTCCTTCTCTAGCAGCTTTGGACATTTTTGCTTGAAATGCTCCTTCTCTCTGTCTAGATCCAGAGAAGCATAACTTTTTCCCCATTTCCTGTCTGGTCTTCGTTCCTATAGTCTGCTAGTATTACTATTCTCATTTTTTTTTTTGTCTATAATTCCATTCTATATCCTTTCTACTATGAAGCATCTCAACTCAGACAAATTCATTCCAGCAAACCTTTCTAACTTCTGCAGCTTGTGTCAGATATCTGCAGCCCACTGAGCAAGGTACAACTTTTTGGTTTTAAGTCCTCCTGCAGGCAGCCCTGTCCAAGGAATGTGAAGACAACTTCCCTGTAGTGGATTTTCTGACATAGGATTAGCCAGGTAGAGGAAGCATCTTTTAGGGCAATCAGCCCTGCCCAAGGAATGTGAAGATAACTTCCATTGCAGTGAGGCAAGAAACATCAGGAAGACTCAGCTCACATGGGCTATATGAGGTGGATATAGTCATTAAGGTCATAATATGTCTCTGTATACAAAATCTGGTAGATCCCAGTGAAAGGAATCTAAATGTAATCAAGGATGTTTGCTATGGCTGGCCAAATAGCTCAGTGAACTAAAGCACCTGCAAACAGGTACAGGGGCCAGGGCTTTGATCCCCAGGCCTGCCATGCTGACCCCACCCCCGGGGCAAGCTGAGGTGGCAACTGAGACTGGGCATGGTGGCCCACACCTGTAATCTCAGCTCTTCAGAGGTTGTAAACAGGCAGATCACTACGAGTCCTATCTAGTAGTGAGACCCCGAACACCCTGTAGACCCTTCCCCCCCCCCCCAAAAAAAAAAGAAAAAGTATTTGCTATAGGTTTTATCTGTATGACTACCTGGGTTTTGGTATCTTCTAAGATATACATTTTTTGAGAAATTAGAGCTTGTATAATCAAAGTATGAACATTCAAGCTAACAGGTAAGATAGAAACCTTTTTAAAGGAACAGCAATTGTAATCCACTGGCTTTAGACACCTTTATAGAGTCTGATCGTTTGCTATAAGTCCCTCTAGCTTTAGTTAAGAGAAGTCACACCTGTATTAACTATGAGCATGAAATACTTGAATTACATTAGAAGTAAGCCAGATGAACTTATACATTTCACTTCCCTTCAGGGCATGGCAGTCAGGGCATGGCTTGTGGCCTCTGAAGGCAGTCACTCTTATGATGGCCTGGCTTCTGACAGAAGCAGCTTTGATCCTCATCAGCAGATGAACTTCATTGTCATTGAGCTCTTCTTGGAGCCCAAAGAGTCAGACTTAGGATCTGTTTTGAGGCTGCATAAAAGGCAGCCATTTTTATCTCTTTATTTTTTCTCCCAGGTTTTCTCTCAGTCCTGATTACATGACACTAAGAAATAGTTTTTATTAAAGTATCAAGAGAGTTGTCTGGAGCAAAAACTATATATTTTGTAGCTCTTTTCTAACATTTAGAGCTGACTGAGTAATGAGTTTAACTGTAGGAATAATCTATCCCTCTATTGAGTTAGGATCTAGGGAACTATGTCTTACATTTGTCTCTATTAAACATTCTAAGAAATCAGAGGGGTGTTTGCCTTTCTACTGGTAAATAGCTAAAATTTAGAATAGCTAGAAGGCTTGGTTCTAGTTTTTAGACCTTCAAGAATACACATTTGAAAGAAAATGTCTTCTATTCAATCTCCTATCTCGCTATTAGGCCAGTAGGGTTCTGAATGCTTGGGCTTCAGTGGGATCAGGTAGTTCCACTGGCTGCCTATCTCTTGGCTCTTTATAACTATATGATATTTATCTCAAAATGCAATAGCTTGTAATGCTGCCTTTTACTAGAAGTCAAATATTGGTTTAAGATTAACATTGCATGTCTCCAATCTAGTTTATAAGTCTGAATAAATATTCTAAAGACATCAATGTACTTGTCAAGGTCATCTAAAGATTTTTTAAGACCTGACTTAAAAGGTCACAGAGAAGGTGCATGAACTCTGGAAGTTCAAAATTGTCTATTTACTTCTTTAAAGGATATCCTTGAGGAACTTGCATAAATTCATGTAAGGATGAGTTCAGCCTTGTATAGGGCTGGATTACAGTTAGTCTAGAAGCCCTATCCTTGAGAAAGGGAAATAGGGGAAAACTTACTTTCAGTAATGGTGGGTGAGGCTGTGATTAATACTGTCTTGTTTTTAGGTGCCAAAGGTTAGGGAGGAGCAGCCTTAGGCTCTGGGATAGTGAATGCCGTAGGCACCTGAACAGCCTGGTTCTACTTCTTGTAACTCACATCTACATTTCAAAACTAGATAATAATGACTTTCTTAAGGCAAACAAAATCTGAGCATAAAACTTTTTCTTTAACATTTTTCTATTTACAGTATTGTTCTAGTTGCAAAATAGTACCATAATTGATACTTTCCTCTGCATTCCATTCTGGCTCTAGGGGGAATGCAGTCCATGCACATGTTTTTCAGTCTATGCAGAAAAATATTAAACCACTCTTTTTCAGTGTGTATGGATCAAACATCTTCCAGTGCATAATGATGTACTCTAAAGGAGTAAGAGACTTTGACTGTGAAATTCCAATAATCTGGAATGCAAAAAGGGAGTTCTGGACATCTCCACCTTACCTCTAATTGATTTCCCCTTAAGGCGTTTCCTGAGTAGACCATTCCAGAGTGGCTGAATGCTCTTGGAGTGAGAGGAGACAAGATCTGACCAGCCTATCCACCCTCGAACTGGCTCATGACTTTTGTCTCCCAAGCATCTTGAACTGTGTGAACTATGCAGTTACACTTATTGAATATTTGTAAATATGTTACAATTGGTCTGGTGACAGTAATGTCTACCGAAGGAAGCATAACTATTGTATAAAAAGGCGCATTGGAAGCAGAGCACTTTCCCTACCATGCTGTAAAAGAGATCACTTTTGGAAGTAGACAAGAGAAACCTGATTGAAAGAACTTTTCCCTGGACCCTAGGGTGAACAAATCTTCAAGACACTTGAGTTCTTCCATCTAGTCACCAGGGCAACCTTTCCTAGAAGGACTAGCTATACTAAATCTTTGGAGCTCACAGGTAAAACTTACATTTATCATCTAGCAATCATATTTTACATGTTGGTAAAAACGCATTACTTTAAGGCTGATAAAAAGCTCTTTCTTATTCTTAGTTAACATGTAAGACACAGATGTAAATCATTCCCCTGACAGGATGTAAACTATTGAAAGCTGATTGAGCTTAATTTTTTTCTTTTTTCCCCTTTCTTTCTTTTTCTTTTATCTTTTTTTTCAGAACCGGGGGTTGAACTCAGGCCTTTGTGCTTGCCAGGCAAACGCTTATTCTACTTAGCTATCTCCCCAGCCCCTTGAGCCTAATTTCTGAAGGAGTGACTCATTAAGCTGTTCTACTGGAAAGCTCAGGTAGAATTCCTAGAAAAAAAAAAAAGTACAATAGGTAAGTGAAGATCTTCCAGGGGTCAAGAGCCAGTTTTCACCAAGCGCTTTTAGGTATCCACCAGAGAGTAGCCCTGGCCATGACAAATCAGACATTCTCAGTTTCTATTGGCCCACCATGCCAGTCTCATTCACTGTCTCAGCATGCGCTGGAGGTGAGGCTGGCATGGCAGGCCCAGGGATCGAACACCCTGCCCCTGTGCCTTCTTGCAGACACTTGAATCCACTAAGCTATTTGGCCAGCCCTACAACTTATCCCTTATGTACCTAAATAATTAGACCTAGGAGAAAGTGTTGGAGATTCTCTCTCATACTAAATGTGATTTGGTCCCAAAAGTGTACTGCTTTTGGAGATAGCTCCTTTTGATGTCACCCAGAAGTCAATTCTCTCCAGTAGGTCTCAGGTTTAACCTCCAAAAGGAGACCTGCACAGAACACTTAGCTGGAATATGGCTTTTATATATGTCCTCCTGGAAGGGCATAGTCCTCATTGTCTCATCTGACCTGGAGACGGGGTGTGTGTCTCTTTTCTATAATGACTTCCTTGTCTTTGGTGTTAACATATGCTCATTTTCTAAGGTCTTCACTTAGTTGGAACAGTCTATCATTTTCCTAATTTTCCATGCCTCTAAAAAAGAAAGTACAAAGAGGTTGAAAAATTAGGAGTAAGGTCAAAGAAAGGAAACTGAAGCAGAGCAGGCCTGACATTTCCTCTAGCATGTAGAGGGGTATCAGAGCCAGTCTGTCCCAGTGAACCCTGTCCTTCAATTCCTTAAGAACAGTTACCAACCTAAGGTCATTTAGTTGGCAAAAGGAATCTTGTGTTTTATATACAGGCATGCATATTTTAAGTCTGAGCTAGATTTAAAAATCACATTTTACAGCTGCTAGGAGGCTTTCTAACTTTACTCTCTCTAGCACCATTGTCTAAATTCAAGCAAGGATTACCAGTACATTTAGCAACTAGTTCAAATGCAACATGTACAAGTACACAACAGTCATAAAATGTCCCATTAAAGAAATATCATAATGTTATAACATTTCCATGTTTTAACTTAGATTTACCAACATTTTGACCAAAATTTTAACAAAACTATATAAGAGACAACGCATAGGCAATTGTAAGCAATTTTAACAGAACTTTATGAAACTGTCTGAGGCAAAACATGAACAATTATGAGCAATGGAAAAGACATATCAACATTTGAAGAATAAAATTTACTACCTAAACGGGTCCCAATTTAGGATCTATGAAAGAAAAGCAAACTCATACCTCCATCCAGTGTACTTGTTGTGAGTACCAGGAAGATAGTTCAGTGGCTTCAGTGGCTGGCAAGTGCAAGGTTCTGAGTTCATTTGCAATACTGAAAACAAACAAACAAACAAACAAACAAAAACACAACAGTGTTCTCAGTGGGAACCTCCAAATGACACAGGGATAAAAACTGATCTCGGGTGGATGAACTCCAAATGATATAGGGGAAAAATGAAACTCCACTTGAAAAGTACCTGGGATGAGTTCATGTTCTCTAAAAACTGTGATGAGTTAATGTAAAACTAAATGTAAAAAATTATTCTGTTCAACTTTCTGTGACCCTGCTTTTTTATAAAACCACAAGGAGGCTTGGTGTACTGTTGATAAATCAATAGACTAAGAGTTCCCAGGAATAAACCTACAAAATAAATCAAAATAAAGGTCAAAATGCTTCTAACTGAGGCCAGGGAGATAGCTCAGTGGAATAAGCAATTGGCCTGGCAAGCTCAAGGACCTGAGTTCAGTCCCCGGTTCCGAAAAAAAAAATGCTTCTAACTCTACAACATAACTGAAGTGTTGCTAACCAATGGAAAATTATTGTTGCGGTAGTCAAGACCATGTGTATGCAGATGTATGTTAAACGTGCACTACACAATGCTCTCAGAAATAATGTATACCTAGTAGTGGTTACGCTGTCCCTAAGTGTACTGTTCCATGTTAAATGACAAACTTGTTTGCCAAATAGGATGCGGTTTCTACTTTACAACATCTATACTTCTAAGGCTCCTGGCCATTTGTTGCATCCTACGTGAGTATGGTCAAGTGATCCTGGGCCCGGTAATAAAGGCTCATAAATTTTAATATTGGATTCTGGTCTGGTTTCTATATTGAGAACCCATAACTTTTGGGGGACCATCCAAAATCCCATTAATTGGGATCAAATAGAAACCAGTTTTTTTTTTTTTTTTTTTTTTTTTCAATTGTGAACTGTATCAGGGAGATTTTTAAGCCCCAGTCTGAAAAATATACAGGTGTCTGAAAGTCTTCAAATTCTTTATTGATTTGGACAATATGAGTCATTTGGAACCTCTTGCCAGTAAGACTTTTTGTTCTTTTTGAGTGCCCTTTGGCGAGTCACAGGAAGAGATGGAGACAACATAAATCCCCTGTACTCTGCTCACCTCCATGAGGTAGACCAGAGGATTGAATTTGTCTTTCATTTCATTTTGTCTTTGTTTCTTGTCTGTTGTGTCATTTTGTAATTAGGAGTCAGACTGTTTGTGCTTCTTTGTTGCCATTGCAATGTATTCTTGACCTTTTCCATGATTTCAGGCAACAAACCTTTGGATCCCCATGGGCAGGACGCTCGTACAAAAGGCCCACCAGCCTCCATGACTGGGAGTCACTTCTTGGTGGTTTTTGGCTCCACAAGTTGATTTCAGCTAACTGCCCCCAAAGTGGCTGAAGGAACAGAATTCCATGGTGTGGAAAAAAATAACAGAATTTTTCTCCAACCTAGGTAAGAATTGATTGGCTTCTGCTCTTTTCTTAAGGCTGATGTTGGTGGAAGTGAAAGTGCTGACACAACTTTCAATTCCAGATGTGAAAGTTGTGTCAATCTATCTTGGATGAGTAATCTTGAGATACTACTGACACATTGTTTCTCACACTGAAAACGTCTGTTTTCTTATAGATAAGTATT
>NW_004524598.1:19961330-19980921 GCF_000260255.1 Octodon degus | reverse complement strand
ACAGAGCAAACCCACTGTCCTGGGCTACATGATTCAGAGCTTTAATGGGTCCAAAGGTGAAAGTGGAAAATGCTTTTGGCATTCCTGTTGTCTCATCCTGGGCACTGTGGCGTCCAGGGGAGCTTCAGCCATGGGTGCTGCAGCTGCTGCTCTTGCCTTGCCTTCTGGGTTTTCCTCCCTCTCTTTACCTCCTTCTCTCACTGTTGAGCTAATGGCCGTGTAACAAGAGCCCACAGAGTTCACCAGCTCAGCTCACAGGCCCTTATCTGTCCTGCCCTTTCTAGGGAGGTTTGCCACTCACCTCTCCCTTCCTCCCAGCCTCCTCTACAGCTGTTCTCCTGCTGAAGCCATAAGGAGGGATTCCAAGTCCCCTCCCCCAGCCTGTGCTTCTTCTGGTGGTTTTCTGCAAACTGGAAAAGTAAAAAGTCTTCAGGAATAAGTTGTTGCTTCATAGTAGAGAAAGTACAAAACAAAAATATAGACAGAAAAAAAGAGACATTTGTTTAATCTGTACATTTTTATGGATTTGTACAATATTTTTAGGCTTTAAATGTAGACTCTAAAGCATGTTTTCTCCTGAGTTGTCAGCTGAACTAAGTGATGCCAATATATATATATTTCAAGCTAACATGAGCAAAAACTTATGTGACATGTATGATAACCAAACTAGACATTTCATCATGACTTTCATGTTATGCTGCTAGGTATATATAACTATTGATGTCAAATATTCAATGTAAAAGCATGTGTTGCCTGTTAACGCTCTACAGAGATTTAACTACTAAAACGTTCATGGTTGATAAAAATAACAGTTCTCTGATTGCACTTTATATTTAAGGTGCTTAAGTCTGCTCCCACCTAACTGGATCTGGTATGCTGCGTTGGATTTAGATAGATTCTTTTGTCCCAGGGATTGCTTGCCTTTAACAGGAGGATCCAGAAAGGGGAGACACAAGTGCCACAGATGTGGACATGACATCTCAAGGATTCAAAATTTGCTTTACTGTTCTTGGAAAAGTTTTATCAAAGAATCTGGTGTCTTTTGGTAATAACAATCCTAACTTTTCTCTCTCACAGTACATAGATGATTTGTTGGTAGCCAGAGGAGTCCAGGACCAAAAAGAGATACAAGAGTACCTGGGAATGGTGGGCTTTTGTTGTTTTTTTAGGTGTCAAGTTTTGCCTCTGTTGCAAAACCCTTACACAAAACTACGAAGGGAAGTAGTAACCTCTTACTTGGATTGGAATTCAGAACAGCAAAAGCATTTAGGGATAAAAGAAAAAACTCTTAAAGGGGTCCAACTCTGGCCCTACCATACACCACTGAGCCCTTTCAGCTGTTCGTTCATGAAAAAAAGAAGGTGCAAGGAGACACTTAACTCAAATCTTAGGGCCATGAAAGCGTCTCCTGGCCTATCTGTATGAAGACTGAGCTATGTGGCTGCTGGGTGGCCATCATACTTGCAGGCTGCTACAACAGCTGCTGTGTTAATAAAAGAAGCTGACAAACTAACTCTAGAACAGAAGTTGAGTGTGTTTGTGCCCTATGCGGTGAGGACACCTCTGTAGGGCCCTGGTAAAAGGTGTCTTTCCAGCACTAGGCTGGCTCAGTACCCTCCTTAAGACTCACATCTTACTCTTGAGACTCTATAGGCCATTGATCCTGTATCCCTCCTTCCAATGTCATCAGAACCCTGGGAGCAAGATGGTGTCTGCCAACAGGGAAGCTTCCCTTTTGAGTTTTTTGTTTTTTGCGCAGAACCAGGGATTGAACTCAGACTTTTGAGGATGTTGAAGTGGAGACTTCAGTGATGTCAAGTTGAAACAAAAATATTTTTTGGTGCTAAGTTACACCTTCTCAGGATGGATAAAGGCCCTGTCCATCAGAACTGAGACCTCCTGAGAGGTGATAAAAACACTAACAAAATTAATAATCCCCTGGTATGGGCTCCCCATTAAGATAGGCTCAGATAATGGACCTGCTTTCATAGGTAGAGTAGTTCAAAGCCTTTCCAGTGTTTTGGGACCAACATGAAAACTAGATAGTGTTTACTGACCCCAAATCTTGGGCCAAGTAGAGCGGCAAAACTACACACTGAAAAACACCCTGTCTAAGACAGATGTGAGGTGGGTGTCTATGCTTCTGATGGCCCTGCTGTTGTCATGCTGCACCCCATACAAGCATGGACTCACTCCTTTTAAAATTCTACTTGGAAGTCTGCCACCCTTGGTGCCAATATTGGAGGGACTATGAAAGATTGGGACTCTGAGCCTGTAACAGCAACTGCAGGCCTTGCGAAGGGATTTGCAGGGACTCTGGAGAAAGAGCCACTCCAGCCCAGATGGGAGGGGCCACAAGATATCATCCTGACTGCACACTCACTTTTGTTAAAGTTACAGGTTGCAACCTGTGGTTTCATCACTCACGAGTAAACAAGTTCGTAGCCAAAGTACCACCAGCCCTGACTTCCCACAGGCCCTACACACCTTGAAGTTCTAAATGACTCAGGTAAAACAAACAAAGAGACAAACAAGCAAAAATTCTCCAATTGCCCAGGGAAACTACCTGGCCAACATCATAGCTTGAGAGGTAACACAAAAACCAGTGGGGCCGCTAGAGATCCTGCCTGTCCTCCTGCCTCGAGTTCTAAAACACCCCACCTGCTCAGATTCTGATCTCATTCTGGCCAACAGTGTAAAGAGCATACTGACACCAGAGGGCTAGCTGATGCTACTCGACTCAAGAGTTCTCCTGGAGACACAAAGCAGGAAACTAGTCCAACGGAGACATTGTTATGGAGATTTTATTTCATCCCCAAGTTTGATCAGCTGATGAAGGAAGTCAGCCAGAGATGTCTCCTTGGATAAATGACTTGTTATTTGCCTTAGTTGGAACTGTTTTGTTTCTCTTAGGCCTAACTGTAGGAACCTACATTATTAACTGTTTTGAAAATTATATGCAAGACCTGTAAAATTGATAATATTAAGATCAAATTCTGAAGCTTTGACAGAACCCAAGAGCCAATTTGCTGACTGAATCAAGGATTTGAATCATGTACAAAAGCCAGTGGGGAATGTGATGAGTTAATGTCAAACTAATTGTAAGATTTTACTCTGTTCAACTTTCCATGACCTTGTTTCTTTGTAGGACTGCAAGGAGGCTTGGCATACCATTGATAAATCATCAATAGACTGAGATTTCTCAGAATAGAACTACAAAATAAATCAAAATAAAGGTCAAAATGCTGCTAATTGTATAAAATAACTGAAGTGTTGCTAACCACCTGAAAAGCACTGCTGTGGTAGTCATGACCACACATGCGCAGACGTACATCAAACGAGAACTAAGTGATGCTCCCAGAAAGCATGTATGCTGAGCAATGTTTGCGCTCTCCCTACAGTTCTATGTCAAATGACAAATTTGTTTGCCAAACAGGATGTGGTTTCTAGCTTTAAAAGCTCTATACTTCTCAGGCTCCTGGCTGTTTGTCCTCTCCTATGTGAGCATGGTCAAGTGGGCCCAGGCCCGGTAATAAAGGCTCAAAAATTTTAATATTGGATTGTGGTCTGGTTTCTATATTGAGAATCCATAACAAAACCGAAGAATGAATTTTAGGAACTAATGCA
Organism: Octodon degus; assembly: GCF_000260255.1. Lineage (NCBI taxonomy): Eukaryota > Metazoa > Chordata > Mammalia > Rodentia > Octodontidae > Octodon > Octodon degus. The sequence goes on along the minus strand of NW_004524598.1, from coordinate 19,977,294 downwards.
GTTTATGAGAAGAATATATTTATTGGGGGAAAAAAAGCTTCTTACAAGAGAGGGACAGAAGTGGGGCCCTGAGTGGGTGATTCCCCCAAGCTCACATTTAGGTGTGACAGGACACTGCCTGCAAGAGGCATCTCCCACCACGCGCCTTGAATAAATTCCTTTAAAATAAAAAGTCATACAGGGCTGACCAGATAACTTAAAGCACCTGCTTAGGTAGACACAGGGATCAGAGGTTCGATCCCGGGCATGCCATGCCAGACCAGATCTCTAGGCACGCTGAGCGGGTGATTGAGACTGGGTGTGGTGGTGCACGCCTCTAATCCCAGCACTTGGGAGGCTGAAAACAGGAGAATCACTACAAGTCCGATCTACATAGTGAGACCCTGTACACCCTGTAGACCCTACCCTAAATTCAATAAATAAATAAAAAGAAAAGTCATACACTAAAGGTATCCCTGAATGGAGTCACTTTTTAACAGACTGAACTGGCTCTGGTTTGGAACCATAGTGGCAGTGGGCTTTTGATCAGCTTGCAGGACTGCTGCATTAGCACTGTGTGTAGACCATGAGGCTGGCCCTTGGGTCCTGGCCCCTGTGGGTACCCCAGGGTTTCCTATTCAGGCCAGAGCATGGATCTTGACCTCCTTCTCCCTGCCACCGAGGCAGCTGGTTCTCAGAAAAGTGGAATTCCATCTTCCTTTCTCCCTGAAACTTTTTCAGCCCTGGCTACGGGACTTTCTCTGTTACACACAGAACATGGTAAGGCTCTTCTCTTTCTTCTGGTCAGGGGAAAGCACAGCCCTTGGGCTCCTTTCAGGAAAGGAGCAAATTTATGGAATGAGTGCCTGGAGAGCCAGCGCTAGGCTGGTGCTGGTTCTGGGGGTGCTGCTTGGTGGCAGGGCCCCCAGCGGTGGTGTGTTGCTTTGACGTTCCCTTTGCTGTCTTCTGAGCTCTTAATGTGGTGAGTTTCTTTTGGTTGTCTGAGATTTGCATTCTCATCTTGCAGCACTCCTGCACCCACCAGCTCTCTTCTGCCCTAGCCTATGCCTCTTCAACTCCTCCTCTTGTTCTCTGGCTCAAAACAGGTATTTTTTGTCCTTGCTCCTGCTCAGGGAGTGAAGCATTTCTGATGCATGTATCTCACCCCTCCTTCTTGACTGCAGCTCTGCCTCATCTGTGTCCATGCAGGAGTGAGGGATCCAGCAGAAAGCGTTTCCTCTGCTGTCATCTGACTTAGTGTTTCTGTCAGTTCCTAGAGATGAATCAATTCTTTGAGTCCAGTCTGGACTGTCTAGGTCCTCCAAGCTAACCCTGAACACACACCTCCCTGATAGTGCTCTTGTCCAGCTTTCCAGCTATTGTTTTCATGCACTGAACCAGCAGACTGCATTCTCCACGGCCTCAGAGGCTGCCTTTGTCTTCATGGTGTCCTATGTGTGTCTTGTAGCAGCTTGGGCCCCAGTAGGGGTGCAGACCCTGTAGAACAACACTGAGCTTTTGCTGCCTCTACTTACCCTGCTTCATGAGGTCTAAGAGCCCTATGAAGGGTCTCCCTGAGATTTCAGTGCCCTCATAATGTTGCCAAAAACAGGATTATGTTTCACTTAAGTCCAGTTCCTCTTCGCTGTAGGGTTTCCCAAGGTCCTTCAGGAACTTTCCTTGGAATTTGTAAATATTACGAGTTTTTCCCAAAATAATGGCTTACTTTGCAGTAACAGACATTGCTGTGGCCTTGCTACACTATTAAATGCAGACCCCCTTGTGCTACTCAACGTAACTATGGCGGCTTCTGACTCCTCATGGAGGACTGTCTCCAGGTGGCACATAGTCTGCAGGTTTGTCACAGATGGCTTTTGTCAAGTTGATGTAAAGACCATGTGTTCTGGCTTTCTGTAGGGAATTTATCTGTAGGGAGCTGCTGCAGCTAGAAATTGATCACTCGTGTAGGGACAAGGCAAGGCATGTCCAAGAATAAAGAGCTCCTGAGGCAAGGCCCCATGAACAGGCTGCTTCAGTCCAAAGAACACCAATCCCTGAGACAATCTAAGCAATTTGTTTCTAGGCAAAAATGGTATCATATGACTTCCAACCGCCAAATGTATAAATGAACCTGTGATGGTGGTTGAGCGGTTCCTTTCCTCCCATCCACAGAGAGGGCTTTATTTGACCTCAGCTTTCTGTCTCGTATTTATTTCTCTAACCTCTCACCAGACTTCCTCCTGGGAACTCTGGGAGCTGTGTAGGCTGTGTCTTTGGTGCTTGAACAGAGATCGGATAAGAGGAAATGGTGGGTGAGGGGACCCTTCTCATTGTGCCCACAATAAGGGGGGACAGGCAGTGATGGCATCAATATTAATCACAGAGGTTGGTTGATGTTGATATCATGAGTTGTAAGCTTTGGGGGCAAACAGAGAAGTGGGCTCCTAAGAAACAAAAGGGAGAGAGGTATATTGCTGTGGTCATGGGTGAAACACGGAGGAAACAACTATGAAAGAACCTGTATATAGAAATGATGTATGTAGGTATATATAGAAACGTGTTTGTACTCTTGATTTCTCTATTTGTTTTCTTTCTGTGGATTTTGACTAGAGGGGGTCTGGCAAGCACAAAAGATTCGGCTCAGAGCATTATTTTATTTTATTTTTTTAATTTTTTTGCAGAACCAGGGATTGGACTCAGGCCTTGCACTTGCCAGGGAAGGGCTTATTCCACTGAGCCATCTCCCCAGCCCCATCAAAGCATGATTGTAAAATCAAATCCCAAGTGGGAAAAAGATGGCAGCGTAACAGAAACCCTGATAGAGCTTAAGGCCTCCAGCTTTGCTGCATTAGTTATGGAGCAGCACATGATGGGGACAAAAGGGACCAGCCTTTTCCCACTAGAGAAGTGTTTCACTGTGAATACCATTTTGTAGCACCCGATAACCTCAACTGAGCCACAAGCAGAAATCCCTGCTTTGTCAGCTCAGAGAAATTTTGCTGAGTCACAGCTTGGAAATTCCCCTTCTCTGGGAATAGAGAAGTGGTTTTTTTTTTTTTTTTTTTTTTTTTTTTTTTTTCCTCTTTCCATTGCATTTGGGGTTAAAAGCAGTCAGATGGACAAAAGAGTCCCTGAGGGCTTCCAAAATGTCTGCTCTGCTGCTGAAGTTTGAGCTCCCATTAACCTGGCACATGTTATCCATCTTCATGAAGCGGTACCCTTTAAGACCTAAGAAGGATTACAACAAGTTAGTGCTGGCTATGGGTCTGCAGCCTCTTTTACCTTAGGTTTAACAGAACATATAGGACAACAGATTATTGCCCCAAATGATTGGAAAGAAATAACTAAAGCATGTTTAGATTCAGGGAATTATTTATTGAGGAAGGGAAATTCTTTTAATTTCGGTGTGGACCAGGTTGCCTGCACAGCAGGCTCAGCACAGCTCTGTGGGTGGGAGGGACACAGGCTGAATGCAGAGAGAGCTCCACCTTCCAGCCCTAGGCAGACTCAGATGGGTTGCCCCAGAGACCCTCATACCCATGGGCCTTACCCAGCTGTGACCACTAATGCATGCCACCAGCCAGCAGCCTGACTCTCCAGGGCCAGGAAGGCAGGATGTGACCCCAGCTCACCAAGCCACCCAGGCTCTCCCCACTCCCCATATGCACGCTTCATGTGCCACAAGTTTCTGTGGTTACGGCAGTGACGAATGACTCCCGGCAGAAGCTGGGCAGTGTAACCTGCTTAAGCTGGGGTGGCAGTGGCAGAGGTTGCTGCCCCAGCCTGAGCCTCGGGCTGGCTGCCTGTACTTGGACCCTGAGCAGTAGTGGGCTCCACAGAAGCCAGAGAAGGAGCCCCAGTAGCCCAAATAAGAGGAGGGAAAAACCAGGGGAAAAAAGGAGTGGCCTTGGCTGCAGAGGTGATGACAGCCACATCTCCTGGGGTGAGTTGTGCAGTAGAATTAACACATCTCCAGCAGTGAGGAAGGCACTGACCACCTTGTGTTCACCACCACCTAACATTGGTGCTGAAGGGAGAGGGCGAGAGGAGACAGCTTCTCCCTCAGGCACGCGAGCCTCTTCTGGGAAGGAAGCTCATCTACAGCCCTGAGGCTGTGAGGCAGGAACCACAGCCACAGGAGGGAGCAGGAGCCCAGGGAGCCTGAACACAAGATACAGAACATGGGATGTTTTCTGTACTTCATGCTGACAATGGTTTAGGCTAGACAAGTGCCGCCTTCCAAACATTTTGTAAAATTTTTCATACTGTCCTTACCATGAAAATTGCTTATAACCCTCAGGTCTAAAAACTGCTGCATGTGCTCACTGCATATTCAAAATTCAGTTACAAAAACAAAAGGGGTATCAATCTTTCCTTACAAAATTCACACATCATAATAGAGCTCACTTGGCAGTACATACTATTACAATTTAAAATTATACTGTGGACAACAAAAAGACAATTTAATCAGGTGAAACAAATAAAGTTAGGAAGATACTCTGCCCACTACTCACCGGGTACAGGGTGCGCTTGTGTCTTTCCAGAGAATGAACACACTGTGGCTGTACCATGGGCCCAGAGAATAGGGGGAGTCGATAGCACCTTTCAAGAGGCTGGTGCTCAGTCTTCTGAGTGTGTTGCCTCGGAGACTTGCTGACAAGGATCAAGAAAGACCTGACTTGGAGTAAGTTGAAGGCAATGACCCAGAATGCCCAGGAGGTGGGAACCTAAAATGGGAATCAAGGGTCTGAGTAGGTAACACAGTATATAGAAATAATTAATCTGAATGTTATCAGTATTCTTTTTTTTTGTTTTTTTGTTTTTTTTTATCAGTATTCTTAAAGAGAATAAAATACAAAAAGTTATAGATGAAATATTTTGTTTCTTCCTCATTCTTTTTTTTTTTTTTTTTGTGAAACAGGGGATTGAACTCAGGCTCTTGCACTTGCCTGGGAAGTGCTTATTCTACTGAGCCATCTCCCTGGCCCCTCCTTCCTAATTTTTATACATGATCTCTTGTCAATTGAGGTACAACAAAATCTGATTAGTTAACTTATAGTTATAAATTCCTAAAATTTTAAAGAAATTACCATATGTCAATTTGATAAAAAGAAAAAACTGAGTGTACTCTGACTTCATAAGATATTTGTGTCTTTGGCCAATGTTAAGTTATGTATTTATTTCTTTGACTGTTTGTCATATCCATGAGCAACTTTTTTTAAATTGAGCTCAACAATTTTTATCTTTTCCTTTTTTCTTTAGTATTTTTGGATCATTTGCTCAAAATTTATTCTGCTTTTAGATTTAAAAGCATACTTACACCCGATTTGACAGCTGTGCAAAAGGCTATCAATTTTTTTTTTCTCTTTTTTTGTACCACGAGTTGAACTCAGGACCTCGTACTTACTAAACAGGATCTTATATTACTGATCCATATCCCCAGCCCACAGCTTTCTCATAAGATATCCAAAATTGTTAGGATAATTAAGCAGAAATTCCTTAGCATGGGGAAAGATAATTGGACTGGACTCCAATGGATGAATAAGAAAGAAGAAGCCTGGAATAACAGTAACCAGTTCTTGTTTATTGATGGGAGGTCCTAATAATCTCTATAGCCCTATGGGAGACACCTCAATAGTTGTTATTGGAAATATATTATTTCAATATGTTTATATGGCTGACTCAAAGGATTAAGCTTTCTAGACAACAAGAATTTTGATTTAAATATGTTCTTGTACAAAAGTTTTCACATGGATATGATGGTTGGATGTTGTTAACCTTATGGTATATGAAGTGTATTCATCCCTTCAGATGCACAGGTCTTCCAAAATGTAAAATAAGTATTGTTTATTGTGATAGACTTTTTCTTCAGATTCAGAGCTCTGCTATTAACGAAAACATTATGCGATGTACATCCCACTAAATGTCAACAAGTTAGGTAAATGTTTCTGAGGCATTAGATTGAGATGATTGATTAAAAGGTTATGCTATATCAAAATTTAAGCATGCCACAGAATGTCACCATGATTGTCATGTTATGATAGTATGTTTGGCTTTTAATTTCTAATTTCTGGGTAAAATATGTCGTTAACATTCTATAAGAATTGTAATATTAGGATATCCAGAGTTGTTAGAAAACGACAGTTCTAATTTGTGGTCTAAGTTACTTAACATTTAGATATGATAATGATATTAAACATGCTGCATTCATTATAATATAATGATATTAATTTCTTCTGGATATTCAACAACTGAAGTTTGGAGACTAAAATTTAGAGATTGATGGTCTAAGAAAGACAATATTTTGTCCCTAACCCTCTGAGGTCATTGTGGCCCTAGGACATCAGAGAACCTTGGCTCCACATCCTGGAACTTTTCAGTCCATGATCTTCTGATCAAGGAGATTGTGCCACCACAAAGCAAAGTGATTCAATGATGCATAGTGCACTAAGGAGAGTCACTAAGGGAGAAGAAAATCTCCCTAACTTTCACAGAAAGCAACTTGGTCAAGCAATGGCCATGGCTCACCCAGTCTTCTGACACTGATAGAAGTACTAAGAGGTGTTGTACATACTTCCAAGGTAAGTCCTTAGGAGATTTAACTAACCTTGGTATATCATAACATATTAATCAATACAGGTCTCACTTTAACTTGGTCTTGAACATTTGACAGAAAGTATAACCATAAGAAAGAAAATTCTCTGCAGCAGCCTTCAGATGCAGCTCCTCCAACTTCAGAGGGTCACGCATCACTTGCAAATGCAAAACAGAAAAGGGGGAGATGTAGTGAGCTGCTGAAGCTGGGAACAGATCATACTGTGGGGGCAAGGCACGGCCTGTCCACAGCAGACCACATTAACAAGCTGCTTTAGTTCAGAGAACACCAAAACCCAAGAAGAGACACGCAGTTGGTTTCTGGGAAAAAAAATGATGTCACATGACATCATATTACCAATGTATGAGTAAACATGTGATTCCTAACATCCCATCCAGGGATAGGGCACCACCTGACCTCAGCTTGATGTCTCTTGCCTTTATTTCTCTATCTTTTCACAACCTTTTCCCTGGGAACTTCTAAAGCTGTAGAGAGTGTGGCATTTGTTATGAATGGGGGTTGGACTTCAACAAATGCTTTTTCTGTATCTCCTGAAATGATCATGTGATTTTCATCTTTGGCTCTTTTGGTATGGTATATTACATTTATCAATTTGCATATGTTGAGCTATCCCTGCCTCCCTGGGATATATCCTACTTTGTCATGCTGTATAATTTTCTTGATGGTTGGCAACATTCTGTTTGCTAATATCTTAATAGAGAACTTTTCACATTTATATCCATTATGTTGATTTTCCTGTACTTCTTTTCTTTTTCTTTTTTTTGGGGGGGGTCTTTTTCTGGTTTTGATATCAGGATGACACTTGTTTTCAAGAATGACTTTGGATTCACTGCTTCCCTTTCAATTTCATTAAAGAGTTTCAGCACGTGTAGTGTTAGAACTTTTCTAAACTATTTGTAGAATTTAACAATGAATCCACAAGGCATGGGATTTTCTTTGTTGGTGAATTTTAATTACATCTTTAATCTGTTAGAATTTTTATATCTTCTTATTTTCGTCTTGGCAGTTTATATGTGTCTAGGAAGCTGTCCATTTCTTCTCTGTTTTCCATCATATTAGAGTGCAGGTTCTCAGAGTAGGTACTGGCAATCTTCTACATTGGATCTACTGTAATTTTACCCCTTTTGTTTTTAATTGTTTGAATTTGAGTCTTTTCTTTCCTCTGTTTTTGGTAATGTTGTATAGGGTTCAATCAATTTTATTTAATCTTTCAAACCACCAGTTCTTCAATTCATTCTTTATATTGCTTTCTGAATCTCAACTGCATTAATTTTTACTCTTATATTTATAATTTCCTCTGTCATGCAAGCAGTGATTTTGATTTGTTGTTTTGTTTCTGCATGTCTGCTGTTCAACATTAAGTTATTTATTTGTTCTCATTCTATTTTCCTGAACAAGAATTTCCTTTGTAAGACTGCTTTTATTGTGTCTCATAAGTTCTGGTATATTGATTTTATTATTTGATTTTACATACTATTTTATTTTTAAAAGTTCCTCTATGACCTATTGTTTTTTTCAGGAGGGTGTTGTTTAATCTCCATGTGTTTATTTAGTTCTTGTGGTTACTTTTGTCCTTGATTTCCAATTATATTTCACCATGGTTTGGAAATATACATGGGATAATTTCAGTTCTTCTGCATTTACTTAAGCATGCTCTATGGGCAAGATGTGGTCTTTTTTATTTTTGTTTTTTGGCAGAACTGTGTATTGAACTCAGGTCCTTGCTCTTGCCAGGCAAGCACTTATTCTACTGAGCTAGCTCCCCAACCCCTGTGGTCTACTTTAGAAAACATCCTATGTGCAGCTGAAAAGAATGTAAATGCTGATGCTGTGGAGTGGACATCTGTAGTATCTACTAAGATATTTGTTCACAGGTTTGTTTTAATTTTTATATTTATTTGTTGATTTTTTTGCCTAGTTGATCTATGTATTTGTGAGAGTAGAGTACTAAGGTCCCCCATTGCAATTCCATTAATGTGTGTTTTATTTTTCATGATTGTTAACATTTGCTTTCTGAAGTTGAGTACACTTATATTTAGTGAATATATATATTTATGATTGCTATTTCTTCTTGGAGTCTTCCTTTTACAAGTTTTGTAGTCATCTTCTTTGTCTCTTTTGATTATTCTTGCTTGAAGTTCATATTGTCTGAAAATAGAATAGTTCTTCCTGCTTTGTTTGGGATCCTGTCACATGGAGTTTTGCACCCAATGAGTTTCAGGCTATGAAATTATTTTCTAGTAAAATGTGTTTCTTAAATACAGCATATTGTTGGATCTTGTTTCTTGATCCATTCTGCCAGTCTATTTCTGTCAATTGTTGAATTTATACCATTTAGATTGATCGTTATAACACTTATGTGCTGTCTTATCTTTCTCATATTATTTTCCTATTGTTGATTCCTTGTCCTTGTACTCTATTTGATTGTGTGTGTTGGCTGGTGGCTTCTTTCTATTGTTATACTTGTGCTTATGGTCTTCATTTTAATATAGCCTTCAGATGATTAAGAAGACTTTCTTTGTTAGACATGAATTTCTTCAGCTGTTCTCTGTCATGGAAATATTTTGTTTCTCTACTGATTCTGAGTGGTAGTTTTGTGACATACATCAGTCTGGGTTGGAGGTTGTTTTCTTTTATGTCTTAAAACACATTACTTCAAGATCTTCCTGATTTTGGAGTTTGTGTGGAGAAGTCTGCTCTGATTCTGGGGGGCTTGCCTTCAAAGGTGATCTGTTTCTTTTCTCTAACCACTCTTAATATTCTGTTCTTGAGCTGAATTTCTGAAACCCGAACTGTTGTATGCCTGGGTGTGGATTTATTGTGCTGTGGCTGGTTAGAATTATATGTGTTTTATTTATTTGTATGTCAAATTCTCCATCCATGTTTGGGAAGTTTTCTGCCATTATTTCTGTAAAGATATTTTCTCATGTTAGTTGTTCTGTTTCCAGCTTTCTCCTTTACTCCAATCAGTTTCATGTTGTTCTTTTCTGCTTCATTCATAGTAGCTATTGACAACCTTGTCTCCTAGATCTACTGTTCTCTCCTTGCCTTCATTCACTCTTTTGTGTATATGTTCAATGGAGATTTTAGTCTCCTGGATTTCTGTTTAGATCTGTTTCACAGATTCATTTTCTTTTTTATACTGGACATGCATGTTTTCCATCATTTTCCTAAGCTTTTCTATTTGCTTTATGTGTGTCTGTCCTAATGTCTTTCATTCTTCATCATCATTTATTTTTTTTTCCTGAGAGATTTTTTTCTCTAGTTTCTTCAATTTGTTTTTTTTTGACTTATGTTGGCATCATTTCAGGTAGTTTTAATGCTTGGCTTCTGATTTTTCTATTTCATTGCACTCTGGACTTGTACTTTGGTCTGAGGGTCTGGGGTTGCAGTTTGATTATGAGTCTTGACCTTTTCTATTTTTGTTGTTTTTTTTATTAATGATTACTGGTTTCTTATGTTAGCATTATCTCTAGTATCAAGGCTTCTCTAGGAAATACCTTTTCTTCTGGGATGTCTTCTAGATCCAGGTGGTTCTTGGTCTTTCCATATATCCGAAGATCCTAATTTATTAAGGGTGAAGATTTGCCATCTGTTTGGCTCAGAACTTAATCTATTGATGCTGGACTGAGGTGATGGCTATGTACCCATACAATCACAGTGTTGTCAAACAAGGGAGAAAAACTGGTTCTAACATGGATAACATCCTGGCTAGAGAAGTACAGTTAGCAACAATGATAGAACTAAGCAAAGCTTAACTTCTAACAAACTGTGGTAACTAGTGACCCAATACATCAAATGTAAGAGCACATCCTATAGTTACATAACAAAATCCAGTGTGGATAAGGAATTTACATGCCGTGATTTTCCCCTCAATGAAACGATTGTGCCCTGTTCCAGAGGTTGAGAGATTAAGAGGGACAGGGGACAAGACAGAGAAATGAGTGAGGACAAACTAGTAGAAGAAAGAGCGAAGGACAAGTGTTGATCACCTAAGTTTTTGGAAACTGGAGGACAAGAGAGAGAATGAAAGAAAAAATGAAGGAGTATTTCACTGAGCCAGAAAGAGAAAAGGTGATATAAAATCGCATGAAAATAGTATGAAATCAATGGAGACAGCTGAGGAATAAGAAAGAAGTCAAGTAGAAGAAAAGAAAAAGGGAGGTAAGAAACCTAAATAGTGAATAGAGACAAAAATGAAAACAAAGCAAAATAACTACAACACAGCAAAACAGAAATAATCCAGACAGAAAAAGGAAAAGCAATCAGACTAACAAAGAAAAAGAAAATCAGTAAATTCCTCTGGTGTCCACAGTTCTGTGGAACTCTCTCAGCTGGATCCGAGAAAAGCGCTGTGTACTCCAGCCTAATTTGCAGAGGGATTTGTGCCGGGTTTGGGTCTGATCTTGTCTTCTGGATGTTGTTTGGGACTGGTGTTCTGTTACTGGAGTTCTCTCAGAGACCTTAGGTGAAAATGGTGGCTCTGTCTGCTTGCTTCTGTTACACATGTCCATGTCCTAAGGCAGAACTAAGATCACCTAATTTACCAGCTGCTGATTCATGCTTTCACTGCTGCTTTGGAATTTTTCACGTCACTGTTGCCCCCAGGAGTGTGTGTGTCCACACCTGGGCCTGTTCTGAACTTCTCTGGTCCTTAAAAGTTTGCTATCCATTTTTTTTCTGAGAATGGCTTTAATGAATTCCACACATGTTGATATACTTTGTTTTCATATTTTATGTAATCCACATTGTCCTGTAGCTTATCTTGTTATTTTTTCATTTAATGTATAAATTATTTAGAAATATGGCATAATTTTTAAAAAAATATATTGATTTTTCTACTTGTATTTTTTTAATCAGTAATTTAATTCTGCCATTGTTACAAATAGGTTATCTAATTACATTTAAATTTACTATGTTTTATTTTTTATATTGGGGACTAAACCCAAAGCTTTCAGTGAGGACTCAGGACATAGAAGAACTTATATTGTAACATCATGTAACTCAGTTGTGTCCCAAATTTACTTCTCAAGGAGATTATGGGGCCACAGAGGAAAGTGATCAATGACATAGAGTGTGCCTAAGGAGAGTCACATGGAGAGAAAATATTCTCTCAGGCTTTCACAGAGAGCAAATTGGCCAAGCAATGGCTGTGACTCATCCATATGGCTGACACTGACAAAGGATCTGCAAACTGCTGTACCTGGTTTCAGGGTAAGTCCTGAGGGGACTTGACTGACATTACCAGATACAAAAGTTACATTTATTGTTATATATGTCTTGTTATATCTTGGTCTTAACCATCCAGCAGAAAAGTATAAAAATGAGGTATTAAAAAGTAAAGCCTTACTAATTTTCTGAGCTGTAAAAGGCTCAAGTCAACAACTTCTGACATTGCCAGTCCTATGGATAACCCACTACTATTATGGACTACTGGACTGCATTGGATTATTTTGCTGAATTCACGTACCTACAATATTTAAATGGCAAGGAAATACCCATCATCTCTGACAAAACTAAAGGAATGGGGATACAAATGAAGGACCATTTTGTATCTGTATATACAAAATAGTTAAGATAGATATACAGCTACTATCTCTTAATTCAATGAGAAGAAAGATTTGTACTAACAGTGTTTGGACAGGATAGCCTGTCTGCTTCTTGTACTATGAATAACCACTACAAAGACAACAATATGCAATGTATTAATTGTTGAAATTATCCTACTAATTGGCTTTGAAACTGTCTCATGGCTATTTGTTTCTCAATAAAATTAATAAAAATAAATAAAGTTTAATATATCAATACTTGATTAAAAAAGCAGGGCTTTATGTGAGTTAGATAATTACACTGCTGCTCAGCTATATTTCAATCATTATAGGATTTTTAAAAATGTATTTAGTACAGGGTTTGCAGGTTCTCACACACAACTCATAGTGATGCTCCTGTTTTCAGCCTCCCAAGCACTGGGATTACAGGTGTGCACCCCCATGCCCAGTCTCAATTGCCATATCAGTGAGCCCTGGGGGCCAGGCCAGCACAGAATGCCAGGGGTCAAACCATGGTCCCTGTATCTGCTTAAGCAGGTGCTTTAATCTGCTGAGCTATCTGGCCAGCCCTGTAGGATTTCATTCTTAATTGCATTCATTAATTGATTTTTATTTAGTGATGACATGAAACCAGGGCCTGATCAAGGTTAAGAAGACCCTTTGCCACTGAACTACAATACCTGCCCCATCATATTCTTGATCTGTTTTATTGACTCTCTATTCCATGATGCTTTTCCTTTTCCTTTTCCTTATTTATTTATTTATTTATTTATTCGTATTTGGAATCAAATTCGTGACCTCATGCTTGCCAGGCAGGCACTGTGCTGCTGAGCTGTCTTCCCCAGCCTTTGTCTTGAAAAGAATGTGTGTTATGACAATTTTGGGTGAAGTATTGTATTAGTGTCAATCAGGCCAGGCTGATGATATGGCTGTCCAAGTCTTTGGCATCTGTGCTTTCCTCTATTTATGCTACTGTCGTGTATTCTGTTGACTACACTGTCTGATAATTATATACTTCACCTTAGTTTAATTTTGTTTAGTGTTTTTACAGTATATAGCTTTCTATACTACTTTGAATGTAATATATATGTGCTCAAAATAAGTTTTCTTTAGTTACATAGGGTGACATTTCCTTAGTCTAAAATAATAGCTATTTTCTCTCATTTGAAGTGCTTGGTCTGCGCATGTTGAACATAATCATGAGTATGATTGAATTACTGAATATTGCCAGCTATTTTCCATTGTGTCATTTTTCTTTGCTTTTTTACCTGTTTTGCCTTTCTTTTAGATAGTTTATGTGCTGGTGCAGTGAGCACTATTTAGATTATTATATAATTCTTTTTTATGCATTTAGTACAGAGTCTACATGGTCTCACCACACAGATTGGATTCATAGTAATTCTCCTGTGTTCAGACTTCCAAGTGATGGGATTATAGGTGAACTCCACCACACCCAGTCTCAGTCACAGTTTCAGCACACCCCAGGGACGAGGCTGGCAAGGGACACCGGGGATTGAACACTGGTCCCTGTGCCTGCCTAAGCAGGTGCTTTAGTCTGCTGGTCCTTTATTACATAATTCTATTATACCTCCATTCTTGGCCCATCATTTATAGCTCAATTTTTCTTTTTTTCTTTCCATAATTTTATTGATATACAAATAGCAATGAGACAGTTTCAAATCAAATTGGTAGGACAGTTTCAAGAATTACAAATTGCATACATTCCTCCCAGTGGTTAATTGCTGTATAAGATGCGGACATGATATCCTATCTACAAACACCATTAGAACAAATCACTCTATTCATTAAGAGAATGTAACTATATAACTATCCTAACCACTTTGAATGCACAGATACAAAATGGACATTCATCTGTATACCATTTTTTTGGTAAGTTCCATTATTTGAATATTATAGGTAGGTTAACTCAGCAAAATAATCCAAAAGAGTTCATTAGTCCCTAATAGTATTGGGTCTTCCACTTCACTGGCAATGTCAGAAAGTGTTAACCTGAGTCCCCTATAGCTCAACATAACAGCATGGCTTTACATCTTATATTTCGTTTTTATACTTTTCTGCTGGGTGGTTAAGACCAAGGTAAAGCAGGACCTATGCAACAAGAGTTGTAGCTTTTGGGTCAGATAAGGTCAGTGAAATCCCCTCAGGATTTATCTTGAGATCCTGTACCTCAGATTGTTTGTCAGTGTCAGCCATGTGAATGAGTCACAGGCATTGCTTGGCCAATGTGCTTTCTGTGAAAACCTGAGAGAATGTTTTCTCTCCATGTGACTCTCCTTAGGCACACTCTACATTGTCGATCACTTTCCTCTTTGGCCCCATAATCTCCTTGATCAGAAAATTTGGGACCGAGTTACATGGCATTACAGTACAAGTTCTCATAAGTCCTAAGTCTTAATTGACCTTAGAAGGCTAGGGCCAAAATGTTGGCTTTCCTTGTAGCCCTCCTTTTTCTCTAATTTTGGTATGCAAACTTAGTTGTTAACACTACAGAAGAGAAGCTTATTGTTATTACCTTACAACCTAGGCTGTTAAGCTTAACCTCACTATCTGTTTGCATATCAAACATCTTAGGCATAATATGGAACAGGTATTTTTCATCAAGTATTGATATGTTGAACTTTAAGTCCCTACAGAATATGATAAAAAACATTTAGAAATTAGAATATATTTTAAAAATAGACATAAAAAATTATATACTTCTCATGTTTACACGTAAGTCCAAAAATCTCACCATATACAACCTTGAAGCAGGACAGTCCCACAGGATATCACTACGTAGATTGGATTCATAGTGATTCTCCTGTTTTCAGCCTCCCAAGCACTGGGATTACAGGAGCATTTCTCCACATCCAGTCTTAATCACTGTCTTAGCAAGCCCCAGGGATGGGGCTGGCATGGCATGCTGGGGATTGAACTCTGGTTGCTGTGATCTATCTAAGCTGGTGCTTTAGTCTGCTGAGCTATGAGGCCATGTCTTGAGTTGGACATTTTATATAGGAGGTGTAAGTAGACCTTACATCTCTCTCTCTCTTTCTGTCTCTTCTCAAATTAGTGCATTAATTTTCCTTGAATTAGTGCATTAGGTAGAACTTACAACATCATGTTCATAAAGACATACACAGTTCTCATAGCAGAGCATGATGGTCTGGGCCTGTAATTCCAGCACTCTAGAAGGAGAACTATAGAAAATTTGAGGCTGGTATGAGCTACATAGTGAGTCCAAGGACAGTCTGAACAATACAGTGATGCTGTCTGAAAAGTATATATATATTCTCAATATATATGCTTTTTATCTATAAATAAAAAGTTCTATAAATTACCTGACATTTCTATTTTATGAAGTTTTAAGAATCGTAAATTGGCAATTTGTTAAATGCTTTTATCTCCACCAGCTATATCTTTGAATGACTTTTCTTCTTTAGTCTGTTGGCATGGGGAGTTATATGATTCATATTTGAATATTAATTAAAATTTCCACATCGAGATGCAATTGTGCTTGGTCATGGTATATAATTATTTCAGTATGTTGTTAAATTTTTTTGTCAATATTTAGTAAGGAGTTATGTGTCTGTATTCTGATGTAAACTTGATAGGTAGAGAGAAATATAGTTTGTTTTTTAAACTCTGTCAGATTTTGATTTCAGATTAATACTAACTCTATAAAATAAATTTTTAGTTATTTCTTTTCCTTCTCTTTTTGAGAAAGAATTATGTAGAATTGATGTAAAAACTGTACATGTCTCAGTGAAACCATGTGGTTCTAGTATTTTTTTTTCTTTTTCTTATTTGAATTTTAAAA
>NW_004524598.1:19958152-19959527 GCF_000260255.1 Octodon degus | reverse complement strand
CCATCCAGAAGACAAGCTTATTGTTATTACCATACAATTTAGGCTTTTAAGCTTAACCTCATTATCTACCTGAATATGAAACATCTTAGGCATAACATAGAACAGGTATTTTTCATCAAGTATTGATATTTTGAACTTTAAGTCCCTACAGAATATGATGAAAAAACATTTAAAAATTAGAACATATTTTAAAAAATAGACATAAAGAATTATATAATTCTTATGCTTACACATAAGTCCAAAAATCTCACCATATACCATCTTGAAGCAGCACAGTCCCACAATATTTCTTTTCCTTTCTCTTGCCTTCATTTGCCACTCCCTTCTTTTTGAACAATCATCTATCTGAGAGACAGCACAGCAGCAACTTCATGTCATGACAAGCAGCCTGTATTCAGAAGACCAGAATGACAGGCACTCCAAACATGAAACTATTATTGCAGATTACCATCTTCAGTGCAGTTGCTTAGATCAAAGGTATCAGTATACATAGTTAGTCAGGGTGAGAATCCTTCCAATTAACTGCTAGATTCAAAAATCTTCTGGAGATTCTCAGGATCATTGCTTTGCCCATCTTCTACATATAACTGTATGGCTTGTCACTGTCATGTTTCCTAGCTCTTCTCCTTTCCCTCTCTTGATTAGTTAGTCCTCGAGATCCTGCTTTCCTATTACTTGTATTATACCTTTCTATTTGTATTTCTTCTTTTGAGTGCTTATACTAGGGAAACTATGTGATATTGATAAACGTGTGTCTGATTTATTTCAGTTACGAGCATATCTTCAAATGGCATCCACTTCAATATAAAGGCTCTGAGTTTATCATTCTTAATAGCTGAATAATACTCCATTGTGTAAAAATACAACATCTTTTTCAACCATTCCTCAGGTGATGGGCTTCTTGGTTGTTTCCAAGATTTGGCTATCACAAATTGTGCTGCTATAAACATAGGCACATATATATTCCTATGATATGATGTTTTCAGATCCTCCGGAAAAATTCCCAGTAGAGGAATATCTTTTTGAAATGAGATTTCCAGTCCAACCTTTCTAAGGAGTCTTCACACTGATTTCCATAATGATTGCACCAGTCTACATTCCCACCAGCAGTGAAGAAGGGTTCTCTTTTCCCCACAACCTCTCAAACATTTGTTATTGGGTGATTTCTTTATGATAGCCATTCTTTCTGGGTGAGATGATACCGCAATGTTGTTTTAATTTGCATTTCGTGGGCGGCTAGTGATGTGGAGCAGTTTTTCATATATTTATTTGCTTCTTTACTTTCATCCTCTGAGAAGTGTGTGTTCATCCCAGACGCCCATTTCTGGATTGGTTCTTTAAATTTTGGGGGCCCTAGTGTTTTTTAGTTCTTTAT
>NW_004524598.1:19956247-19956916 GCF_000260255.1 Octodon degus | reverse complement strand
TTTTGGGTCTTCCAAGTAAAGTATCATGTCATCTGCAAATAAAGATAATTTAACTTCTTCTTTACCTATTATTATTCCTTTTATTTCTTTCTCTTTTCTAATGGCTGTAGCTAATGATTCCAGAACTCTATTGAATAGGTGTGGTGATAGAGGATATCCTGGTCTTGTACCAGATCTAAGAGTAAAAGATTTCAGTTTTTCCCCATTTAAGATTATGTTATCCGTTGGATTTTCATAAATGACTTTTACCAGATTGAAGTAGAGGCCATCTATTCCAATTTTCTGTAGGCCTTTGAACATGAATGAGTGTTGGACTTTGTCAAAAGCCTTTTCTGCGTCAATTGAGATGATCATGTGGTTTTGTTTTCGCTCTATGGATATAGTTCATTACATTTATAGCTTTTCTAATATTGAACCATCCTTGCATCCACGGGATGAATCCTGCTTGGTTGTGGTGTATGATTTTCTTGATGATTTGCTGTATTCTATGTGCTAGAATTTTATTGAGGATTTTGGCATCTATGTTCATGAGGGAGATTGGCCTGTAGCTCTCTTTCTTAATTGCATCTTTCCTTGGTTTTGGTATCAGTATAACACTTGCCTCCAGGAATGATTTTGGGAGGATTGCTTCCTTTTCAATTTCATGGAAGAGTTTGAGGAGTATAGGGA
>NW_004524598.1:19953135-19954989 GCF_000260255.1 Octodon degus | reverse complement strand
TTTTTTCTGAGGTGCTGGGCCATGTAGTATTGTGCTCCATCCTTTGACTTTCAGCCTATGAATGTCTTTATGAATTAAGTGTGTTTCTCATATACAGCATAATATTGGATTTTGTTTCCTAATCCACTGTGCCAGTGTATTTCTATAATTGGTGAATTGATTCCATTTACACTGATGGTTGTTTTAGTTGATATATTGTGTCAACTTGGCTGAATCAGCTCGGGCAGCCTGGGGGCCTCACCCTGCAGGTTTGCAGGGCCCAGGAATTGAGAAAGGCTTCCTGCCACCCTGCCAGACTTCCTACCTCCTGCCACACTGACCTACTTCTGTGGAGAATTCTCAGTCTTCAGAGGAGCTTGATCTCTGTGGCTGTGCCACTTTGGAGGAGCTCCGATCTTTGCCGTGTAGCACTGGTCTTCTCAGTCAGAGCAGAAGGAAGAGAGAGGATTGATGGAAGCTGCGCTGCTGCAGATGCTGCTCCTCCTCTGCTCTTCATTGTTTTCTGCCGCATGAACTGCTGTTGTTTGCCTTGGAGCCAGCGGAATACGGACTGAACCCTCCAGTAACTGTGAGCTAAATAAACCTTTCCTTCCATCATTTTGAGTGTCGGTATTTGCCCCAGCAATGAGTAAAAAGTAACTAAAACAATGATAATAATTGAGATGTGTTGACTTACGATTGACATGTTATTTACCTGTTGTCATTACTCCCTTTTCTCCTGTGTTTAATTGCTTGCCCTATTTAGTTGTTTGCTTCTGATCTCATTCGTGGAGTTGTGATCATTTTAGTCCTTACCTAGAACATCTTTCAGTAGCCTGTGTAGAGTTGGCTTTGTCATCATGAAAGTCTTTAGCTGTTCTTTGTCATGAAAATATTTTACTTCTCCATCAAACTTGAAAGAGAGTTTTGCAGGGTATAGTAGTCTGGGTTGGAATTTGTTTTCATGGAGGACTTGAAGTCGTCTGCTCCATGCTGTTCTTGGCTTCATGGTTTGTGAAAATAAGTCGACTGTAATTCTGATGGGTTTTCCTTTGAATGTAATCTGCTTCTTTTCTCTAGCGGCTTTCAGTATATTATTCTTGTGCTGAATTTCTGGGATGTTGACTATTATATGTCTCAGTGTTTTTTTAATTGGGTTGAGGTGACTTGGCTTTCTGCATGCTTCAGTTACCTGAATGTCAGATTGTTTCCTCATATTTGGGAAGTTTTCTGCTACTATTTCTGCCCATATATTTTCATGTCATTTGTATTGATTCCTTCTTTCTCATTGATGCCTATTAGTCTCTCATTGTTCATCTGTGCATCATCTTGCAGGTGATGGATTATTCTTTCCTGCATCCTAGTTATTTTTGAGAGATCCTTTCTTACCTTTTCGCTAGCTGCACCAGCATCTTCAAGATCTGAATCTCTGTCTTCATTTTCACTTAAATGGTTTTGCAAGCTTGTTATTGAGATTTTAATTTCCTCTATGTCTCTTTGACTCTGCTTCATGTGATCTATTTTTTCCTGTATTGTTCATTCAAGGAATCCGTCATTTTTCTAATCTCCTCTATTTTATTTTTTATCAATGTCTTCTTTAGAAGCAGTTATAAATTCTTTTACTGCACTGCTTTTTTCAGATTGGGTTTCTTCCCTATGTTTCTGTAATTGATTCTTTACTTCAGATGCTATGAGTTCTGAGAACTCTTTTTTTTATTTCAGAAAAGAATTGCATTCTGACTTCCTCTATAACTTTCTGCTGTTGCTTATTTACTATTGACGGTATTAATTCGTACATTTGAGCTGATCTAGTGTCCTCTGCACTTGTTCTGGGTGGGCATTGGGTTTCCTCCATATGTTTCTGCATTTGATTCT
>NW_004524598.1:19946198-19952055 GCF_000260255.1 Octodon degus | reverse complement strand
AATAGAATTTCCTGTCTCAGTATCTGGCCTGCTGTTTCCGCTCTGGCAGGGGAGAAAGCGTTTGTTGTGTTCAGGAATTGAAGTCCTTGCCATTCTCTGGGAAGGGTAATGGTCTAAGCAACCAGAATACTGTTCACTGGCCTGGTCAGAGGTGGCCAACAGTTATTTCTCTGTTATGTAGCTGGATTAGAGAAATCGTTATCCAGATTTTATCTATCTTGGTAGATCTCTCCTTTCTAGGTCCTTGGGATAGAAAACCAAGGGTTTCAATTATGACTTATTTTGTCCATGGCCATTTCCATTTGCTTAGGGTGCTCTCTTCTTTGGCTCTTTGTTGTGGACTTAATGCATAAAGAAAACTCATGGGAAGTCACAATCATGTTGATCCTTGAATACCAGGGCCCCTAGATAGCGCACCATGTCTTCTTTATGCTTCATAGTCCTTATGGGTTAGGAGTTTTAGTTACATTCAGCAAAAGGAAAAGTTTCATATACTAGGAAATGTAAATCTAATTCATGTTTTGACTGAAATGAAATTTTAAAATATATATTTCTATTTGTCTTTATTTATATTCTGAATTGTAGGTCTCAATTACTTGTTCAGATTTCCAAATTAAATCATGCAAAATTGGTCAAAAATTATAAAAATAGGGGCTGGGGAGATAGCTCAATAGAATAAGTTCTTGCCTGGCAAGTGCAAAAGCCTGAGTCCAATGCCCAGTTCTGCCAATATATATATATATATATATATGGTGTTCAGGGTCTCTAAAAACAAGAGAGAAAATAAAATTTCAATATTAACTATTCTTTTAAGCAGACCAGCAGAATTAAGCAGTACAGCTCTCCAAGATATGCTATTTATATATATTTTCCCTTCCTTCTTTCTTTTCTCTTTTCCCTCAGCTCATTTATTCCTTCCCTTTTGACACTTTCTTTCTCTTTCATGGTATCTATTGTACCCTTCAGATTTTATTTACTCTTGCAGGTTCTTCCACTAGGGAGACCATATGATGTTTATATATTCATTTTTTTATTTATTTCACTTATGAGTATGATCTCTAGTTGCATTCATTTATACAAGCCTCAAGTTTATCATTTTTATAGCTGAGTAATACTCCATTGTATAAAAATACCACATCTTTTTTTTATCCATTTCCCAGGTGATGGGCATTTGGGCTGTTTCCAAGATTTATCGATTGAAAATCATGCTGCTATAAACACGGGTGCACATAGATCACTGTGGTATAATGTTTTTAGTTCTTTTTGAAAAATGCCCAGACGGGGAATATCTTGGCTGGACTGAATAAAGTTAAACAGTCAAGGAAGTATTTAAAGCTATTACAGTATGAGGAGAAAAAAAGACAAATTAAGGTATATTATGTGCAAATGTGATTTCCCTTTGAAGAATGTAATCATTGTATATACCTAAACTGTAAAAATAAACTTAAAGAAACTTTATTATTATTATTTTTCTGTATTTTAGGGAAGGGTCTACAGGGTGTTCAGGGTCTCACTACTAGATCAGACTCTTAGTGAGCCGCCTGTTTACAGCCTCCCAACAGCTGGGATTACAGGCATGCACCACCACTCCCAGTCTCAGTTGCCCTTTCAGCACACCCCCAGCTTGGCAGGCCTGGGGATTGAACCCCCGGTCCCTGCGTCTCCTTGCAGGTGCTTTAATCTGCTGAGCTATTTGGCCGGCCCAGAAACTTTTAAAAATACAGTGAACTATGGGTAGCGACCAACTCAGTATCACTGCTTGAGGATTGTTCTTCCTAAGTGGTAAAGAAAATCTATTTTTGCTCACAGTTCTAGAAGTTCATGGCGAAGAGGAGCCATATTTAGTATTGATCTGTCTAGAAAAATCCCAGGGTAATGTAGGACACTAAACGGAGGCTGGAAGAGTAAGGAGTGAGTGTGTGTGTGTTTGAATGTGTCTACTAGTCTTTTCCTCGCATTAGTTTTTTGTGGTAATGGAAGTTGAATCCAACATCTTCACAATGAGCTACATTCCCAGTAATTTTTCATTTTTATTTCAAGACAAGCTCTTGCTAAATTACTCAGGTGTGGTTTGAAATTACAATCCTCCTGCCCCAGTTTAACAGATTGATAGGATTACAGACACAGGCTACCACACCCATTCTTTTTTCTTTCTTCCTATGAAGTCACCAATATTCTCTAGTGCAGCTGTAATAGCTCTAGCTCATTTTAGTCAATTCTCAAAGCCAGTAAAGCTATTTTAGGAGCTAAATGTATGCCTTGCAGGGGTAGGAGGAGTGACAAGACGTGCAGTTTTGCCAATAGACATCATTCAGTGAAGAAACAGGTGTCACTGTGTGTTTATAACAGCTTTATGACAATTTAGAGCAGAGTACGCCCTGAACTTAGATTTCCATCTTCCCCTATGAAGAACTAGGTTTCTTTCTTTATGATAATGTTACAAAAAGATGACTTCTAGGTCTTTGAGAAACACATTCTTGGCTTCTTTTTTTTTTAGTTGTTATGAGCAGAATATACTTATTGAGAGAAAGAAAGCTCCTGTCCAAGAGAGGGACAGGAGGGGGCCCGAGTGGGTAGTTCCCTGGGAAGCTATCTCTTCCAGGGACTTTTATAGTGTAAAACCATGTGAGACTGAGGTAGAAAGAATGGGAACTCGCTTAGGTGGGCAGCAGGTGGGACAAAACTATGGTCAACCAATGGGATTACATATGGGATAGGGTCTTTTCCTGTTGGGGGTTGGAATGCGGGATAGGGTCTCTTTCTGTTGGGGGTTGGGCTAGTGACTTACTTGGGTCTTTCCATGTGATTGATACCTATTTAGAATATCAATCCCAGTGCTACTGATTTAGCATTTGTTTGGCTTTTAGGTCTTTAGGTCTGGTTCACAGCAGGAGCATCCGACCCTCCCACAGTTGTGAGGCATCTCATCTTCTGTGCTGTCTCCTTTGAGGGCCTGGCCCTGTCTGACTGCCTATAATATTTCTGTCTAACACTCTTTGTTTCTGAACCCAGCAACAAACCTTGAAAAGATTTTGCATCTTAAAGGAGGTGCAAAAGAATTGATAATCACATGTTTTCTAAAATAAATGTTCTGCATAAAATGGGGTCTGAAGCCTCAAGTAAGGAAGAAGCTGGTCCAAAACTTCAACTGAGAGTAATATTAAGACTGTCTGTTACCTGTAAATGCTGTTGGGTGCTGTCTACTCATAAGCCTCCTGACTTTCCCTTTTCTCCTATCTCTCCAATGCACATATCATGGTTTACACAGAAACATGGTCATTCATTTCTTTTTTATTTTCTAAGTTGAAGTGATTCTTTTAATGTGTACCTGAGAAGAAACATGCTACATACAATGGCCAGGTCAAGAAAAACTAAGGACAACAGCAAACCAGATAGGGGAGTATTTAACAGTGTCCTCTCCTTGGTCATGCTCTCTGCTTTATGGTTTCTGTCTTGGGTCTAGACCTTGGATGGGTGCCTTCTGGTAGATGCCGCCTCTGTGAATGAGAGTCCGTTGCTATTTATGCTACCTGATCTAGTTTACTGATAATACAGGTAGCAAACCTCCATTTTATGAGGAATTACTTCTATTTTGGCATTTTGCAAGATCAGCCTTGTAGAGTGAGTTTGCAAAAGGCCAATATACATCACTATTCGTACAGTGTTCTAAAGATTAAGAAAGAAATGTGCATACCATAGACTGAAGAGTCCTAACATCCTGTACTTTGCTTTTCACATATTTGTTTTCCATATTTCCTATTGGAAACAGTCAAGTTGTTTTTAAATAGACAGAGGAAATTTAGTAAACGATGATGATATATTTTAAAGTTTTAGAGACCTAGTTCCCCTTAAGAAAGGAAGAAAAGAAGCAGACTATGTGTATTTACCTCTTATTGAACTATTCAATATGGATATTGGCAGCCTTAAAAAAACAAACATCACACATATCTCAGAGGCCACATTCGTCTTTCAGAAGCTAGAAAAGAAGTGCATTGTCTTTAAGTAGAGCGCTTGAGTGGTGTCAAAAGTTGCTTTTGATCTCTGCCTTTCTTGGACTTGCTTAAGAAGTGAACGATGCATGGAAAGCGTTCTTCTTGCACAAAGGCAAGTTCTCGTAAACTTGTGAGCTCCAAAGCTAACCGTGCAAAGCGATACATTTGTGTGTTTCAAGTGGCTCTCATCCAGCAATTATTATAAAGACAGGGGACTCTTTATCATGTGTGGGATTTATATTACAATATTTAAAAGCAGCCTGATAACGGGCATTGCTTTATTCTCTCCATCTAAAGGACCCTCACCAGGGACGTGTAACTTAAAGGTGACAACTTAAAAGGCCACAGTGTAGTCTTGAAGAAATTGTGGAAAGATAAAGACAAGGGATTTGACTCTTAGTCTAGATTCTGTGACAACCTTGGTGCCAAAGCTTGGAAAAAATTCTTTTATTTCTTTAAACTTGATTTACTTTCTTTGAAAAAATAATGCACAGCGATTTTATTATGCTAACATTAGGAAAACAGCAGTCGTTTACTTTGTGTTTTAATCATACTAAAACAACTTTTCTGCATGTAAAATCTCCAATCATGATTCATCTCATATATGTATGGAAAAATAACAAATACTATAATGAAAATTTATCAATACAATAGCAGCTTATCTCAGTGGAAGCGCAGCAAATTAGATCATCTCTGTTAAATTTTCCAGTTTCAAAATATCTTAGGTATGCTGAGAAAAGATAGTATATAAATGTAAAGTATTATGGTATAGTACTGTGTGACATTGTCATCATAATATCTATATTATTGGACAGTCTTCAAATATTTTGCTGTTTTATTTTGAAGATCACGCAGCGAGTGTGTGGTATGAGCAGGAATTTGGACCTGTATGTACATGGAATCTGAATGCCTTGCCTTTATGTGGAGACAGCCCATGACTTGCAGTCATTTCAACTTCATGACAATATAAAAGTTTACCCATAAAACCATTCTGTTTTCTATGGTCAGTACAGTAATGAGTAAATTTTGTGAAATATTTAACACTTCCTTATAAAACAACTTTTGTATTAGATGATTTTGCCCAATTCTTGTATACCAAAAGTGGTCTAGAAAATTTTAATGTAGCTTAGGCTATGATATTATGTTTGGTAGCTTAAATATATTAGATATATTTTAACCTAAGATATTTTCAACTTAATGTTTTCAAGAAGCCTTGTTTGCATACAAGTTCCTTGTGTGGAAAGGACTGGCATATCATGTGCTCATCTGGGATATGAGAACAATAAGAAACCAAAGATTTATCTTTTTCAAAGTACACTAATATTCAGGTAAAAGCAGGTAAAAAGAAAGCATATTCTAGAACATGTTTAGTTTTAAATGCTGCCTCATGTTGTTTCTTACAATTATATGTTTGGATATTAAAAGATGTCTTTGTAATAGACGTTCAAAGATTTCAATATATATCAGTACCCTTTCTCCACAAAATACTAGACTTAAGGAGTGAAACACTTCTGTCACTTGACATACCCTTCTCCTAGTCTTGGCATTCTTTTTTGTCATATGGGGAATTGAATCTAGGATATATTCTCAGAGTTACATCCCTAACTTTTGAAAAAATTTAGTTTGAAGCAAAGTCTCACTAAATGGATAACACGAAATGGACCTGAACTTGTGATCTCCTTCTCTCCACATCCTAGTGTGTTAGGATTACAAGGTTGTGCCACCATGCACAGCTTGACCTTGTTTTTATTACCAATATATTGGTGAAGTTGAAATGAATATGAATTACATACAGTTCTTCTATTATAAAATAACCTTCCTTTTGTCATTTTAGAGTACAGTGACTCTGTTAATCGAGAAATGGC
>NW_004524598.1:19929480-19944164 GCF_000260255.1 Octodon degus | reverse complement strand
TCTTCATCTTCCTCTTCCTCTTTTTCTTCATCTTCTTCTCTTCCTCTTCCTTCTTTTTGACTTCTCAACTCCCTCCCTCTTTCTCTTTCTGTCTCTCTTTCTCTGTCTCTCTGTCCCTCTGTCTCTGTCTCTCTGTCTCTGGCTCTGTTGCTCTCTCACTCTCTGCCATCCCTCCCCACCTCTCTCCCCTTTTCTGGTTGTTATGAATTTTGTAGCATTCTTCTGTTGTTTCACTTATGTCTTGGCAAGTAAAAATAAACATTTCCTTCTTATAAATGTTTTTTTTTAATGCCAGCCACAGGAAAGTGATTAATGAAAGTTAAAACAACACTGAGATTCCATTTAACCCCAGAAAGAATGGCTAACATCATGAATTAAGCCAATAACACATGCTGGAGGGGCTATAGAGAAAAAGAAACACCTCTCTACTGTTGGTGGGAGTGCAGACTGATATAACCAATATGGAAATCAGTATGGGTATTCCTTCAAAAGCTAGGGAGATCCCATTCAAGCCAGCTATTCCCCTCCTGGGTATTTTTCTAGAACAACTGAAAACCACACACCACAGTGATATATGTGCATCCATGTTTATAGCAGGACAATTTGTCATAGCTACATCCTGGAAACAACACAGATGCCCATCAACTGAAGAATAGATAAAGAAGGTATGGTATTTTTACACAACAGTGTATTATTCAGGTATATAAGAGGATTAATTTGAGTCTTTTGTTGGTAAATGGATGCAACTAGAGAACATACTTTTAAGTGAAATAAATCAGACCCACATGTGCAAACATCATATTGTCTCTTCAGTGTGAGACCCTAAAAGAAAAAAATGGAAAGTGAGGGTACATTAGATATTGGAAAAAAGAGAATAAATTTATTCAAAAGGAAGAGTTAAATGTTTGTTTATCATATTCTTTAGGGACTTAAAGTTCAACATATCAATATTTGATGAAAAATACCTGTTACATATTATGCCTAAGATGTTTGATATGCAGACAGGTAGTGAGGTTAAGCTTAACAGCCTAAGTTGTGTAGTAATAACAATAATCTTGTCTTCTGGATGGTTAACAACCTAAGTTTGCAGACCAAAATTAGATGAAAAGGAGGGCTGCAAGGAAAGCCAACATTTTGGCGCTAGCCTTCCAAGGTCAATTAAGACTCAGGACATATGAGAACTTGTACTGTAATGTCATGTAACTCAGTAGTGTCCCAAATTTTCTGATCAAGAAGATTATGGGGCCAAAGAGGAAAGTGATCGATGATGTAGAGGGTGCCTAAGGAGAGTCACATGGAGAGAAAACATTCTCTCAGGCTTTCACAGAAAGCATATTGGCCAAGCAATGGCCGTGACTCATCCACATGGCTGACACTGACAAACAATCTGAGGTACAGGATCTCAAGATAAATCCTGAGGAGATTTCATTGACCTTCTCAGACCCAAAAGCTACAACTCTTGTTGCATAGGTCCTGCTTTACCTTGGTCTTAACCACCCAGCAGAAAAGTATAAAAACGAAATATAAGATGTAAAGCCATGCTGTTATGTTGAGCTGTAGAGGACTCAGGTCAACAATTTCTGACATTGCCAGTTAAACAGAAGACCCATTGCTATTATGGGTTGCTGAACTCTTAAATTATTTTGCTGAGTTAACACACCTATAATATTAAAATAACCGAACTTAACGAAAAAAGGGGATACAGATGAATGTCCATTTTGTATCTGTGCATTCAAAGTGGTTAGGATAGTTATATAGTTACATTCTCTTAATGAATAGAGTGATTTGTTCTAATGGTGTTTGTAGATAGGATATCATGTCCGCATCTTGTACAGCAATTAACCACTGGGAGGAATGTATGCAGTGTGTTAATTATTGAAACTGTCCTACCAATTTGATTTGAAACTGTCTCATTGCTATTTGTTTATCAATAAAATTATGGGAAAAAAGGAAGAGTTACTCAGTTGAAGAGAAAGACAGTAGAGAAGGGGGGAGATGTGGGGGAGGGAGATTCAACTATGTATACAAGCAAGATGGTTTGGACAACTGTACTGCACATTTCTGCTGGTCTATGGAAAGAAGCAGATAATACTTAATTTGTTTGTCCCCTTTTTTCAACTGTTTGTACTTTTTCTCTTTTTAATTTCTTCTACATTTCATCCATTCTCCAATTTTACATGCTTATATCTGGTAATATGAATAAGTGTTTGGAAGACAACACTATGTATTACAACAAATACTCTGAAATTCATATTACTTTGTTAAGTGAAATTCTGTATCACTTGTAATATTTTCTGTTTTAATTCTAATCTGTACTCTCTTCAAATATATATGCACTTACTTTCCTCTGGGTAGATATAACAGAAAAATCACATTTAAAAGTGCTTTAGAGTGCAGAAATAATCATTAGAAAAAGAGTAGCAGTAATAGTAACAACAGTTTTAGTAATACCTTCAGGGATATCAAAATAGTCATTATTTTAAGCACATGAATCAGTAAGGATTATAAAAAAGGTGCACTATATAAAATAATGTATGTCATGTGCCGTATTTCTGTAGTTCTTTAGCATATCATGCTGACATAATTAACTTCTCAGGGCTGGGGACACAGCACAGTAGACAAAGCACCTGCTTGGTAGGCTCAGGGTCCTGAGTTCAATCCCCAGTACTGCAGGAAAACAAAAACAAAAACAAAAAAGCCAAAAAAAAAAAAGAAAAGAAAAGAAAAGAAAAGAAAAGAAAAGAAAAGAAAAGAAAAGAAAAACAAAAAACTTCTCTAAAATGACTAAAATTGGTTTGGCTTGGCTGAAGATTTTCCAGAAGAAAAAAAATTATTATTAGACTTGAGAAGAGAAAAATTTTTGTCCTGTTTTACAAAATAATTAGCTGTTAACTGATGAAATGCTAATAGAAATTTCTCCTAAACCATATTCTTTATTTTATTTTTTGGTGGAACTGAGGATTGAACTCTGGCTCTTGTGCTTGCCAGGGAAGCACTTATTCCACTGCGCCATCTCCCCAGCCCTCTTTATTTTAAAAATGTTATATTAAATGAAGTTTGGAGCTTGGGATGTTATTGAATCAGTTCCTTGCTCCTTCTCCAAATTGTTCAAAATAATATTTTTTAAAAAAATTCTTGACATAACTTTTTTTTTGCTTCAGGTCCATTTAGTTTGTTTATTGTTTATCTTCCAGCTTTTTGCCTTTTTCCTGTGCTAAATAAATCTGTCCTCCTGTAGCCATCCTCAGCTAGCGAAAGAGGACTTAGCTGGTCACTGTTCAATGACCTGAAGATAGCTTTACCATAGTCTTAATTTCTAGCCTGGGTGAGTAGTGTTACCATATCACAAACTGCATTTTCTGAAACCTTAAATGACATTGAGCTGATGGCCTTTGACTTTCTCAGGCCCCTTAATCACATTTTAGGTAGCTATCTGGGTTAGTGTGTCTCAGATTTAGGCTATTTGCTTCAGAATTGCTGGGAGCTTGTGGACTCTCAAGCCTGAACGAGTCTACATCTGTGTGCTTATGTGGCTGTGTCTGCAGTACTGTGAATTGACGGACGCACTCGCACACGGAGGCAAGCTCTCTGCCACAAAACTGCACCCACAGTCCAGAGTCTGCGTAGTCTTTAGTCCTGCATTCCCTGTACCTCCGTGTACAAACTAAAATTTGGTAAGCACTGGTGCAGGTGATGGAATAACCAATATATGATTCTTATTTCTTAGACAGGGACAATGCTTTTGTATATGGTTTGTATGCTACATTATACTAAAATAAGACTTATTTTGGAGCAAGGATTGTACTTTATTTTTTAAAAAAGTGTGTGCTCTGTCCATGCTACAGCTATGAGTAGGGAACTGACACCACGGAAGTACATCACAGGCAGCCCAGTGAGCCAGATGGAAGACTTGGTGAAAATGGGTAAAATGAACAAAAAGTCTGACTGAAGAGTCTTATTGCGCTATGATGTTTACAGGGTGATAAAAATAGTGAAATGACAAAGCCAGGTTAGAAACTAGAATAAAGACTTTATTCTATAAAACACTAATCGCTGTATTTTTAAGAACCCTTAGACCTGTCACTGTTGAGAGTTAGTCAAGCTTTCAAAGCACGTTAACAGTGGATCTAGGAAGGAAACTAAAAACTTCAAACTCCTAAATTATTCTTCTTTCACTATAACCTCTCAGACTTTTTTCCTCTTTGATGCCGCATTACAAAGTAAGTATGCAGCACTGTTTTTACAAATATGCCATCATTTATTTAAATAATGTTTGTTCTGTAGTAAGTGTGGCAATTTGTGTAGCTCTGGTTCAGTAATTTTAGGTGCGGTTGCATTAAATATAAATTTATATTAAATGGAAAAGCACCAACAAACAAGTGACAATTGTTTATAATGTCTTTTCATAAGTCCTCAAAGATTTTTTTTTTGTCAGTGTGGGAAAAATTCCCTGTTGCTTGAAATTTCCTTTTCTTCACACACCTGCAGAAGGTAGTAGCTCGTGATTTGAGGGCATGTAGTATTGGTATTTTAGGATTACTGATCAATTTTCAATAGACAGCAATATCCTTGATAAAATTGGTTCTTTTCTTTTTTTACCCTATTTTCTAGCCACAGAAATATCCAGTTCTGTGAATTATCATTATTATTATTATTATAAATGTATTTGTTACAAGGTCTCACTATGCAGCTCGGGCTCATAGTGATCCTCCTGTTTTCAGCCTCACCAGTGCTGGGATTACAGGTGTGCGCCACCACGCCCTGTCTCACCGGGCGGCTCAGCGCACCCCAGGAGCGGGGCTGGCAGGGTATGTGGTACTGGGGATCAAACTGTAGTCCCTGCGCTTTCCTAAGTGGGCACTTAGTCCACTGAGCTATCTCACCAGCCCCTCTGTGAATTGTGGAGCATGTAATTGTTTCCTTGGCATCTTTCTCAAACACACATGGGAGTTTTTCTTTTTCTTTTTTTTTCAATGTTGTGTACAAGACAGGAAAAGGTGAGGATGAAACCTCAAATGTGACTCTGAAATTCGGGTGTAAAGAGTGAAATTAGTCTTCCCAGTGTCCAAATTTTCTAAAAAATCTTCATTCTAACTCTCAAGCATCGGTAATTTCACGGTTGATGTTTGGGGTCTTTAAGAGACTGGAGTTCCTAGGAAATACGTAGGTGGAGAAAACAATAGAGAATTAAAATTGCTACTGCGTCGCCAGCTTCTATAACTGAAAAATAATATTACCATCTTCCGTGACTCTTGCCCAACGTTTCAAGACTTGTGAAACTACCAGAGTGCCCTAGACAGTTGCAACCCCCCTTGAGATATTTAAACTAGTTTCCCTGTTAAAAAATGAGAGTTTATTATGACTTTGTTCAATAAAATGATGGGTTAATTATTTGATGTTCACATCCTTCACAGCCAGCTAATAAATGGAATTACATCATGGCATTCTAAGTTTAAAACCTCTTAGGTGAGACACAGATGAGGCATGCAAAATATGAGTATTTAAATTGGTAGTTGAGAATAAATGTGAAGGTTGCACCTGGAGAAATGGGCTCCTAGATAAAAATACAGCAAGTCAGACTGCTATCTATGTGAGAGTAATTATATCATGTCGTTTACATGCAAATATATTTAAGCTACGGAAATAACTCTAAATTATTCGTAGCATAAGGTTGACTTTGTATTGCTATTATCCCCTACATAAAATATATGTTATAAATCATGCTTTTAATGTAGAAGAAAATAGCAGAGGTGAAAATACAGTTTTCTCCTAGATGTGCAAATTACAATTGAATATTCCACATTTCGAGAGGTAGTTCTCAATTACAGCATATTGAAATTACTTGATAATCCATTATATGTAAGTAGTTTAAGTGAAATGTGTCTCTTCACAACAAATTAACTTTTTTCAAAAGATGTATTTCTACTCTTTGTGTAAGGCAATAACTATTTATTTATAAACTATAAAACATATAGCATTGTCATGCCTACAGCGCTCAGAAATTACTAGGCTACGTTCGTTAAAGAGAAGTAATTACTTTCCAGATATCCTGTCTACAATCTTTTATTGACCTCATAATGCAACTGTTATGCTTAATAGATTGATACAGCTGCTTGTGCAATTCCCCTTGCAACATATGAGTTTGCTGTGCAAATTCAACACTAATCCAGACAGGCGCACCCGCTGAACAAGCCCAGCAGACAGCAAAAGGAAGGCTGCCTCAAAAGGATCAGTTGACAGCTCCAAGAACATCAAGGAAGACAAAAACAATACAATGTTTTTTATGGTAATTGATTTGTAATTATTACTGTCCACATTTGGCCTGCTTGGGAAATAACAGTTTTTGAGGATCACCCCTAAGAACACTTGACTTCTGGTCGAGAGGATATCTGTAGTGTTTGAGAGCATTTTCTCAGACATGCAACAAAAATGTCCCTAGATCACTTCAGGAACACAGAAGCAGCAGCAGCAGCAGCAGCAGCAGCAGCGATAATATGGAAATGCGGTTTCCTTCCTTGGGGTCTATTTTATATTTGCACGCTTGACGTTGAGTCATAAGTTTGTTATTCAGTTAATTTTTTCTAGCATGAAAAAAGAGAGTTAGACTATAGACTTCAATGGAAGAGCAAGCAAAACTGAACAATCTGTTATTGTATGATCTCAGATTACAGGAATTTGGAAACGGCTATTGCTTTCCATTAACCTTGTAAATAACCAGATTTATTAAAAATGATGAACTTTTGAATCTCCACATGATGTGTCTAGGTACATAAACAAGTATATATAATTATAATTGTGTATATTGATGAGCTCAGGTGAGCAGGATGAGAAATTAGAAAAGATGCTTAAAATCCACTTCAAAATTAAATGACATAAATTTTCTATTTACACTGAATCGGAATCAACTCTAGTTTTAGAAATATGCTATAGCGTTAGTTTGTTTTTCCTTATAGTTCTACTATAGATACAAATGGTATTTTGAGGGAGAGGTACTATCTGATGTGACATATTTTAAATATAAATTGGATTTATTTTTAAGAAGCTTTTTTTTTTAAAAAAAGGAGCAAAATACTCAATATCCAGCCTATCGTTTTAGTATTTGTGTCTAACACGTGAGACAAGCGAAGTTATGAAATAGCACTTAATCAAGATGATGTGTTGATTAGACCCATGATTTTGATACTCGGCCACTGTAAAATTAGACAATAAGTTTGTTCTGGAAAAATGCTAATCAATGTTCTCCACTTAGCTTTAGTATCATATGGTGGTATCATTTTTTATTAATACAATACAAATATCCAGCACAGTGCTACCCTTTCATTGCTTGCGGCTTGGAATCAAAATGTCACAGTAAATCTTATTTCCGCTAATAGACGGAGACTTGTACGTTACATTAGTAAAAGTGAGCAGCAGTGTGCTGTTACACGCAAGCGGCAGAAGTGGGCACACAGCAGCACGCTGACACACAGCGTGGCTCTCCTCGGTCCCTGAAGGGTAACGAAGGGGGAGAGGTACAGCCGGGTATTTTATTAGCAATGTGGGCTAAGTTCAACCTTCCTGCAACTTCTCTCTATGTGTTGTCAAAATATCACATTATACAATTCACTGGATTTGAACTTTTTGCTAAAGACCCATTAGGTTCCCAAGAGATGCCTGACATTAATTGTTTAGCGAAAGCACCCTTAGGCTATCACCAGGGAAGCACATTAAATGCATAAAAAGCGAGGCTGACAGAGATCCCAGTAGAACACCAGGCCTCTACGAGGCGCAGATCTTCTCCAGGAGGAATCCTGCAAGACAAGGCTGAGACTGCACTTAGGCAGGCTGGCTTTCTCCTCTATTTTCTGCTGCCACAAACTTACTATTTGTATGGGAGAAAAATAAATGATGCTAATGATCACATATATATATATATGATTGCTCTATAGCTGCACATAGAACTCATTTATATGTCTTGGTTCTGAGCCTTGGTATAGTTTTCAAGTAGAAGAATTACAGAAGTAGAGGCGAAAGGTGTGATCCGCCTGTTAATGCCCTTAAAGAGCCATGACAACCGCGCAGGGAGCAAAGGTTTTCGAGTAAGAGGAGGAAGTCGAGGCGGTGAAGTCGTAGGCTGATGGCCAATAGACTCACACAGGAAACAAAGTCAAGTCACGAAATGAGTGACAGTAAGCTCTGCCAAAATATGTTTTTGTGTCTGTCTGCCACATTGCTTCTGAAAATGTTTCTTTTTCTGAAAATAGCAGATTTTTATCACTCCCATTTAATTACAATTGCTGGTGAAACTATTGTACATCTATTATGCACTATTATGTTTGTTTATTTCACATTATTTTGTTTAGAACGTTTCGAAAAGAGAAATTTTAAAAAAGCAAACAAAATATGTGCTTGGGGTCTTAAATCTTTTTTGGGGTCTGCGTTACTATGAAATTCCCACTAGAGGGGGCACTAGTAAAACAAGAAGCAAGATTTTTAACCTGTATTCTTGTTTTTAGAGGTGAAAATGTTTCATCCTTCCCCTAGTAGACCTGGATAAAAGTATTTTGAGGCTGATATGCGAAAATGATAAAGATGCCGTGCGGCAAGAATCTTGAGCTCTTTAAACGACTTCCAGTAAGATTAGCTTTTGCAATTTTAACATTGATAAGTTTTAGCCAAATATCAGCCAAATGAACGAAAATTCCTGGTTAAATATAGATGGAATCTCATCTATACTTGATTTATGACTGCTGAAAGGTGAGGTCTAACGAACAGCTTTTTCATCCGTGTGACTTTTTTAAATGACTCTAATCATTAATAAGAAACTGAATGATGAAAATTAGCTGTCAGATTAAATTTACCCGAGGTAGAGGCATGATCTTCGCTTTGCTTTATTGTTTCATTTACAGAAAAAGAGCTAATAGAAAAATATGTTATCTACATGCAATCGTTTTTAAGTGTCAACACTGTAGGTATTGTTTTGATGCTGTGTTTTATAACAATTAGCTCTCTGAGTAAGTCGTCTGTATTTATGTCACTTACAGAACGAAGTGAGGTGACAGCTGGTGGCACTGACGAGGCAGAGGCCCCACAGCTCCGAGGGAGCCCCACGCTCCGGGCAAAAGCGTCCCCGTCGCTGTTGGTCCACGAGACTTCTGCATCCGCACGGTGAGGCCTGTCTAGGAAAAGCTCCAATCCATCCCCTCTGAAACGTCTACACT
Organism: Octodon degus; assembly: GCF_000260255.1. Taxonomy (NCBI): domain Eukaryota; kingdom Metazoa; phylum Chordata; class Mammalia; order Rodentia; family Octodontidae; genus Octodon; species Octodon degus. The sequence continues at coordinate 19,934,964 of NW_004524598.1, read as the reverse complement.
TCCTACTTCGTAACACTGATGAAAAGCTGAACTATCAAAAGTTGCAAAATGCAAGATTTAATCAAATCATCTGTCCTAAGTCTTTCTTATAATGCCTGGCAGAATGTGTGTTTAGTAGATTTGCAGAAAAATCTTTGGGTGATTACCTTTCATTCAAAGTATTTCATTTCCTAACTGTCCTACCAATTTGATTTGAAACTATCTCATTGTTATTTGTTTATCAATAAAATTATGGGGGAAAAATCCAAAGTATTTCATTTCCTGTTTCTGAGAACACAATGTCTAGATTTCCTTGTTTTTCTGCCTTTCTTAGTGTTCCTATCCAGATGTGTCTTGACTTTTCCTGACTGAATCTTTCTAGAGTAAAGTATTTACTTCATATGTGAAGATACTGTCTACCCTGGAACACAGACTGGCCTGGATGGATCGTTCCTCAACTTTGTTTTTGGTAAGCTGCCAGCATTTGCTACAAACGTCACAAGTGTGCTTTTGAAAATGAAAGACTACGTTCCCTTGGTATCTAAATTTCATTGTCACTTAGAAATAGTTCCAAGGAAAATAACCATCCTGTGTGGTACACCAGAGTCATTGGACCATTTGACCTAGAATGTTCTCAGGAATTAGCTAGCACAGTCGCTGCAAATGAGAGGAAAGGGGAATGCTCCAGGGGTTCAATGATTGTCCAAGGTCACCAGCGAGTTCTACCCGAGCCAGAGCTCAAGTCTTGTCTCTATTCTTCTCTCCCATAATTTTTTAAATAACTTAAATTCTAGGACTAATCATCTTATGAGGTGTGGAAAGTTAAAACAGATTTTATGAGTAGGTAGAAGGTGTGGCACTTTACAAGCAGGTAGTCAGACCCTTTTTTTTTTTTTTTTTTTTGCAGAACCAGGTATTGAACTCAGGCCCTTGCGCTTGCCAGGGAAGTGCTTACTCCACTGAGGCATCTCCCCGGCTCCCAGTCAGACCCTTTCTGAATATGGCTTAATTGCTGATCAGAGGTGACTTGGCATTTTTATCATGACAGTATTTTTGTTTTCTTTAGGCTGCAGGGAAAGTTTTCTCTGTGTCTTAGTAAGTTCTCTCTGTCTTTACTAATTCAATAAAGACAAGAGGCCTCTTTATGCAAACCATTAAACTAATATTCACGAACCATACCACCTTGGGAAATAGTCACTTGAGGGTACATAGATGTATTTTCCGCTGTGTTCTGCTGCTCTGTGATGTCAGGTTGGTAATGGACACGAAGAGTTGTGATGGCGTTTGGTTCCCTGGGCAGTGCCACCAACATGGTGAGATCTCATGACGTCATTACCCCTTTGAACCTAAAGAAAGAAAGGAAAGGGCACGGCTCCTCCTCTGCTCTTGAATCCCTGCAGGCCCACCTGTTTTCTCCGTCTCTGGTTCTGAATGCACCTACTGATTCAGTTTGGTGAATGTGGAATTTCAGTATTTCTAAAAACCACGGACTTTTGCCTTTAACTCCCTTTGTCATAGACTCTCAGTGGTTACAATGACTAGCCCAGGGCCACTGACTCTTCTTTATATATTCTCCAGACATAGTATTTTTAGAGAGATTCTTCTGTTATAAGGGTTGTCCAACTAGTCAGTGGACAAAGGGGGAATAAAACTTAGTTTTTTTTAACCAAAGTCCAATTCTTTTTCTTGGTCATGAAACTTCACATAAAATTGTGGACATGTTGTTGTCAACACTAAACTAATTGAGTCACTTAAGTCTTTGATTTGATTTATTTAGTTTTTCAAATTATGTTTAAAATCACATTTTTTTTTTTTTTTTTTTTTTTTTTTTTTTTTTTTTTTTTTTTTTTTTTTTGGTGTTAGGGAGGCTGAGACAAGATCACTATGAGTCCGAGCTGCTTTGCAAGACCCTGTACCAAACTAATAAATAAAAGATTTTAAAAATTCTTTAAAATTGTTTTTTTTTAAATCACTTTTTGGAACAAGCCTTTAAAGTGTTGATGCTGTGTCCAGTCAATACTAGCAAAACTTATCCAAAGAAATCGTATTTTCATTGGAGTGAGGTCTGTGACTTGTTTAGGAAGAACAGAAGTTTCCTTTCTATATTACAAACTCAGCAGGAAATATGTTTCTACTTCCTATAATACATATTATATTCACCCAACATTCCCTTGTTTTAGTTATCTGTAGTTATTGTGCTTATCATCAATTCCTAGTGATCACATTATTTCAAAAATTGTGTGCATGTGTAGTTTTTTTGAGCCTAAGAAAGACAGCCAGTTCTACATACCTGGGGACAACAACCAGCACACCATGCAGTTTCAATGACAATTCCCAGTCACTGTTCTGTCCAACTAGTCTCCAGTTACTTTATGTTGAGAATTTCTATTGATTCACAATTTTTTAGCTGACTTTAAAGGACAGGCAAGGGATAACTCAGTGCTAGGTAAAATACCTGAAACTATTTGCTTACTCAATAAATTAATCAGGACATTGTCACAGGACCTTGAGTGATTGACTGGAAGAGCACATTTTGATAGAGGGAAAGAGGTAAGAGGTTGAAAATAATACCTAAGGACAGGTAGAATATTGCATTGCAGCCAGCCAGGGGGCATCGTGAGCACAGTAGGCACCAGAGGATGGGTAGAATATTTGTGTCAAAAGGGATTAGGAAGCCAGGAACACAGAGGAGTGGAGGCCCATGGATTAAACACGAACCAAAGCAAACCTTAGCTCTCCTTCATGTTGTCATTTGTCTTGCAGTTTTCAGCACCTACTATGTATGTGGCATTATGCTGGCCTGTCAACACAGTAGAACGCTTGTATTTTCATTCAGCCCTCTGGTATAAGGAGTGAATTGGCTGCAGAATAAAACATCTGAGAAAGAGGCTTGTGTTTCCACCCCGCAGGCACAATCCACCCTGTCTATTTGCACCTCTGTCTCGGCCTGTCCTTCTCCCCCCTGGCTGCCTTTTTCAGGGGACACCGCTAGAACACAAGAGCAGAGTTGCAGAAGTGGAGGTGGTGAGAGGTTGCTACCTATAGAACTGTCAACAGGTACAGGCACAGCATCTGTGCCGCCGCGAGAGCTGACAGGCAGGGAGCCAGCTGTGGCGTCCACTGGAAAATGATAACAATATCCACTTTGGGGTATGGAATTATTTATCACTACTGGTGGAATTTTTGCCAAAGGCAAAAAATGAAAACATCCATGAGAGATGTCTTCAGTCCGCATCCTATCACATTCATGCACTGCGAGAACTCAGCGACTAAGAATAAACCGTGCTCTGCTTATTATTATTATTTTGCTTTTTAGAAATATTGAAAATTACAGGAATCAGATGAAACAGCAGAGAAAACATAGGGTTTGTGTGGGTAAATGTTGTAACAGTGTGAATATCTCTTAGAGGACCTTCCTTCCTTCCTTCCTTCCTTCCTTCCTTCCTTCCTTCCTTCCTTCCTTCCTTCCTTCCTTCCTTTCTTCCTGTATTTGGTTGTCACAGGGTCTCACTATGCAGCTCGAACTCGTAGTGACCCTCCTGTTTTCAGCTTTCCCAGAGCTGGGATTACGGGTGTGTGCCACCACGCCCGGCCTCTGGCCCGCTCAGCCTGCTGTGGGGCGGGACTGGTGCGGATGTGGTGCTTGGGTTGGTCCCTGCGCCTGCCTTTGCTTGCCTAAGCAGGTGCTTTAGTCTGCTGAACCATCTCGCTGGCCCAGAGGCCTCTATCATCGTTTTCTTCTCTTTCTTCTTCTCCTCTTTCTCCTTCTTCTCTTTCTCCTTCCTTTTTTCTTCCCGTTAGTTTTGACTTCCTCCCCTAATTTCTTCCTTCCTACAGTCATTTAGGGACCAGAGGAAGAAGTGGGAAAAAGAAGCCTGTGAGGACTGAGCCCTACCGATGGTGTTTCCACGAGCGACGCGCATATCAATGTCCTGGAGGCGCACTGGGCTGCTCCTGAGCTCTGCCGGCCTCGTGTATTTACGGTAACCCTAATGCGTTGTCTATGTGCTGTGACCCCCACTGGCTGGCCTGTGCATGTGACTGCCCTTGCCTGGAGCTCTTCTCAGGCCTGGCTTTTAGGGTGCATTCCTCCCAGGAAGAGGGCAAAGCGATCTGCTACCGGGGGCGTCAGCCCATGCTCACCTGGACCTGCTGAGAGAGCCCCGCATCCTGGCTCAGGACTTCCAGGATGAGTTGGGGAGCACCTCACCTGACCTGCTGTCAGCCTCTCTCTCTCTTCGCTCTTCGTGCTTGGCATCCAAAGCTCTGTGGATTTGCTTTATAACCGTCTCTGCCCCACCTCACTTAGCTCTTCTACCTGGTGATCATTTTACTCCTCATTCTTTTGAGCTCATTCCTGAACTTCTCTTGGGCTTCACCAACCAATAAGTTTAAGTGAAAACTCTGTTCTGCATTTTGACGTGGGAAGCTATGATTAAGGTGTCAAAAGACCACAGACCCAGAGGTGGCTGTGTTTTCCCTCTTTTGCTCCCTTTATTTCATTGTTGCTGTTGTTGTTGTTATTATCATTATTGTTATTATTATTATTATTATTTTGTATTTTAGGGAAGGGTCTACAGGGTGTTCAGGGTCTCACTGCTAGATCAGGCTCCTACTGCTCTGCCTGTTTACAGCGTCCCAAGAGCTGGGATTACAGGAGCGCAACACCACACCCGGTCTCAGTCACTGTCTCAGTGCTCCCCGGGGGTGGGGCCGGCACAACAGGCCCAGGGATTGAACCCCTGGCCCCTGCACCTGCTTGCAGGCGCTTTAATCCTCTGAGCTATTTGGCCGGCTTGTTTCTTTTATTTCTTCCTTTCTCCCTCCATCTTTTTCTACCTATATTTCCTTCTCTTTTCTGTCATCTCTTGTTATCTCTATTTTACGTGGGTATATTAAAATGCCCAGAATTTACTATTTGGGACTTGTCTAATTATCAGGGTATAAGTGGTACCATGGATGAAAACATTAATTGCATGATTTAAATTTAATTAATAAAACTATCCAATTTATTATTTCCTCCTGGGAGTGAAATATAATCTATACAGAAATGAATTTTCTAAAATCTAAAGGTGTGTGAAGGTGCAAGCCCTGATGTTTGACCATTTCTTGGTTAAGAACAGAATTTTGCTGTCCTAAGGAAAAACTGGAGATAAAAAAAAATCCTATGAAGTAATAAAAGTAATCTTTCTGAAGCTTAATATTTAAAGTTTTGCACAGTGTTCGTGCACAACTCCTTTGGGCTCTGCATGTCATTCTATTCAAGTATTTTAAAATGCATATGAAGTTTCATCTTTTACGCAGAATCTCCAAATAATTTGATAAGAATATAGAAAATATTTATTAAGACTGTAGCACACAATTACTGAGGCACAAATCACTAACTCCTGTAAATAATACTTATGAGGGGCCAAGGAGATGGCTCGTTAGAATAAGCACTTCCCTGGCAAGTGCAAGGGTCTGAGTTCAGTCCCTGGTTCCAGCAAAAAATAAATAAATAAATAA
>NW_004524598.1:19927384-19927845 GCF_000260255.1 Octodon degus | reverse complement strand
TATATTAATTGTACATAGTAATATGGCACAGCATGACATTTCAGTACATGTGAACAGAAGAACACACTGATTAAATCTGACTTCTCATTATCCATATCCCTTCCTTTCCAACTTCTAGTAATAATCATCCTATATTCAGGTCAACTATTTTCCTACTTTCCATTTATGAGAGAAAACTTTGGACTTTTCTTTCTGTGTATAGCCTAATTTATTTAGCATAATGTCCTCTAATTCTAAGTATTTTACTGGAAATTACAGGAGTTTATTCTCACTTATGGATGAATAATATTCCACCATGTATGCATACCATACTTCATTCCTTCATTTGTATAGTTATTTTTTTTTTTTTTTGTATTTTAGGGAAGGGTCTACAGGGTGTTCAAGGGTCTCACTACTAGATTGGACTCATAGTGATCCACCTCTTTACAGCCTCCCGAGAGCTGGGATTACAGGTATGTGCC
>NW_004524598.1:19924435-19926889 GCF_000260255.1 Octodon degus | reverse complement strand
AGACTGGTAAAGCAGAAGTCTTGGCCTTTAAATAACAGGCACTTTTTTACTTGGTGAAAACAATTTTTCCAGTTGTTTATGTTCACTGTTTGACTCTAAGAGAAAAATGTTTCAGAAAACCAACATGCTTGCACTTCAGTCTGGGTTGTCCCTGTACTTGGACAGTATCCTTTTGGCTCTTGCGATTTTGCAGATGCAATGAAGTCTAATTCTATTAACAATGCATGCATCCACTTCACTTTTATGACTTAAAGGGACATTATCCTTTCTCACTAGGTGGAAAATTGTTCCATGACACACAAAAATGTATTGCATTTCCAATCTGATACTGGCAATCTAATGTGGTTTTAGGAGGTTTTAAGTTCATGGAACACTTACTCTGTTGTGTATTTGTGCACTCCACTCCATACTCAGCCTTTGGTATTAGTGTCTTTAGAATGACCAACCATGAAGATATATATCATTCATTAGTGCCCAGAAAATTTAGCAGACCAAGTCCACTTTCAAAGAAAGACAGAAATGTTCATCTCATTATGCTTATTTGTATCAAGAAGTGTGTTTCTCAGGAACTGAATTTCAAGGTAGGTGAGCTCCAACATGAGTTTGTAATGGCTCAGTTATCACAACTTGTTCTTTCTACAGAAGATGGAGTGCTCATTTTTGCTTTTCCAGTTTGAACAATCAGTGAGGCTCGGAACAACTTTCATTTACCCCTAACAGAACTCCAAGATCACAGATCCAGGTAAGGGAGGCATAGAGCTGTGGATACAAGAAATATGCAAGGTGAAGACCTCTCTCAAGGATCTATATAATAGTTCTCCCTTTCAAAGGAGCTTGTAAAGAATCTTCAGTGGAGCTTGGTTTTGAAACTCACTAAAAAGTTTAAAATTGTGGATGAAGTTTCTTTGAAGAATCTTGACAAAGAGGGCTGGGGAGATAGCTCAGTGGAATAAGCATCTGCTTGGCAAGCACAAGGTCCTGAGTTCTATCCCCAGTACTGAAGGAAAAAAAAACCTCGAAAAGCAGTGGGGTTGCAAGTAACTTCTTTCCTTTTGTTGAAGATGTCTATTGCTGATTCCTTCCAAGTGTGGAAGAAAAGAAACAGAAAGTCATCTCATTAAGTCAGGCATGAGCTGCTGGTGAGGTGTGGGTGGAAGGGGCTGTGGTCAGGAGGAGTCCACAGAGATGCTACAATGATAATGGATTCTTAGTCCATTAGTAATTATACTGTGTTTCTTTGTATTTTTTTTTTATTTTTGCTACATAAAAGCCAGCTTTCTGCAGCCGTGCAAAGCTAAGGCAGCTACCTGGAGTGTTCAACTTAATATTAGTACCTGAAAATCCATGGTGAGGGGTCCCTACATCAGAACTTGGTGATATAGAACACTAGTAAATGATCACAGCATACGTGTTTATTAAAATGATGAGGGCAGTCTTGGCAGTCAGTGTATAAGGAAGGGAGAGGGGCTTGCTAGAAGCCACAGTTGCTGCTCCTCCTTATGCTCTTTGCTGTTTTCCACCCCCATGAATGGCTGCCCTCTGCTGTGTGCTACTCTGCCTTGGAGCCAGCTGAGTACGGACTGAAACCTCCATTAATTGTGAGTTAAATAAATCTTTCCTTGCTTCATTTCGAGTGTTACATATTTGTCCCATCAATGAGAGAAGAGTAACTGAGACAGAATTTGGTACCAGAGAAATGGGGTCATTGCTGTGGCTAAACCTGACTGTATGAATTATGAGTTTTAGAGAATGGCTTATGGGAAGAGATAGGAAAGTTTTGGAGACATGACCTACAAGAGAAGTGCTGGAACAGCTTGGGTTATTCTGTATGGAGATTCTTGTCAGAGCTCAGAAGATTCGAAGGCTGATAGAACTCCTTCTGGTAAAGACCAGGCTGGGAAGGTTTCTCTGGGAAGGACTACATTGGTTGTTGGACTCCAGACAATGTGGGTTATGGCTTGGCAGAAAGTTTATCTGCATTTTGCTTGTGCATTTTGTCAGGCAACAGAGACTTTGCCTGACACTGAGATTAAATGGGCAACTGATTAGTAATCTTGTAAAAGAAATTTCAAGGCAGCCAAATACTGAGGCAGTGTCATAGCTATTGTTGGGGGTTTTTAGTCAAATTTGTGTTGAAAATCAAGAACAAAGAACCCAGAAGGATGATGTAAAATGTTGTGAGTTTGACTAGAGAGGAAGCACCAGTAAAGCTGTGGACTGCACAGGTAGAACTGAGAGGTTCTCCATTGCAGAGAAGGAACAAGAGAATAGAAAGGATAATATTAGGGCATCACAAGAGATGGCAGGTCTCCACTCTTTGCAGCCTCAGAACTACAAGTATCAGGGACTTTGCTTTGAGGAAAAAGCTGCAGAGTGTCATGATCCAGAATGGCAGCAGCATAGAGAATTTGTTCCTTGGATTCAGATTCAGAGTGCTCAACAATCCAGGTACTT
>NW_004524598.1:19921895-19923869 GCF_000260255.1 Octodon degus | reverse complement strand
CAGGGGCTCCCAGCTAAGAGTCTGCCTTAGACCTCAGAGGAGACTTGGGACTTGGACTTTCAGAAATGCTCAGACTGTCAGGAGTTTGGCAGCTCTTAGAAATGGACTGAAATGCCTTTCTCATAAAGGAAAGCACATGAGTCTTTGGAGGACCATGGGCTAAATGTTATGGTTTGTGTCTAGTTGTTTCCCCAAAGCCTCATGCAGGTATGGGGCAAACATTTAGAGTTTGTGATTAATTCATGATCCAACTCTGGGATTTTGGGTGTGAGTGCTGCTAGGATGATGGGTGTGAGTATTGCTGGGATTATGGGTGTGAGTGCTACACCTGGCCTTGGACAGATAACCTGAATGCAACATAAGGGAGCCACACTTGCTCTCTGTTGCCTTTGTTGCCCCTACTCCTCCCTTTACTGTTTTGCTATTTCCACTGCTATGAACTGCTGCCCTCTTCCATGTGTTACGCTGCCTTGTTGCCAGATGAATATGGAGCGAACTCTCAACAAACTGTAACAAACCTTTCTTTCCTTACTTTTGGGTGTCACTTGTTTTGTCCCAGCAGAAAAGTAACCAAGACAGCAGCCTTGCAAAGCTGAGGCAGCTACTGGTGTGCTCAACTTAATTTTGGTACTGGTTAACCAATGGTAAGAGGTCCATGTCTCAGTCCTTGGCACTGTAGAAGACCAGTAAATGATCAGTGTGCAAGTGTTAGCTATTGTGATGACAGCACAGATGTTCAAAGTTATCAGTGTGAAAGGGGAATTGAAATAAAACTTTAAGTAAGCAGAAAAGGGAATTTTATTTTCTGTACTTTAGGGAAGGATCTACAGGGTGTTAAGGGTCTCACTAGTAGATCGGACTTGTAGTGATCCACCTGTTTACAGCCTCCCAAGAGCTAGGATTACAGGTGTGCACCACCACGCCAAGTTTCAACTGTCATCTTAGCATGTCCCCAGGGGTGGAGCCAGCACAGTAAGCCCAAAGATCGAACCCCCAGACCCTGCCCTGCTTGCAGATGCTTTAATCTGCTGAGCTATTTGGCTGGCCCTGAAACAGGGAATTTTAAACTAGCAAAATAGTCTGAAACATTCAGAATTTCTGTACTTTTGGTTGAATATACTTGGAAGTGCTGTAACATAGATAATCTAATTTACATAATCTCTATCTGGAGACATCTTCCTGTTCACTTTGCGAACATGGAAACTCAGACTGAGCGCACTGAGTTGTCTAGTGTCACACCAGGAGTCGTGGGCAGCTGCCTGTAGTGCTAGTGGTGACCTCAAGTTCAACAGGTTAGGATGTTTCTGCAGTTAGGTATCATCTTGAAAAGGGAAGTCGACTTTCAGTCCCTCTATGTGTGTCTGGAGTGTGTTGTGTACCATCAGTGAACAGCTCCAACCGTTGTGCTAACTGCACGGGATGTTGGTTATTGATTAGATAGTTTAATGAAAAATAAAACTGCTATGACCCTAGCAAATTGCATTTGAAAATTTCTAAGCCTTTTTTAGAAGTGAAAATACTGACTTAATCCTGAAAAAGCCTTAGTTCTACTATCCTCTAGACATGGCTGTAATGTGGTAGAGGGTATAGACTGTTCTTCAGGATTGATGAAAAAAAACATTATGCCCCCACATAATGACCCGCACTACTGAAATCTTGTTTCTCTCTAGCAGCAAATGTCAAGTCATCCCTTACAAAGGAAATCTCAAAATCTATCCCGCCTAAAAGTTCTGCAACTCTTAGGGAGGAAAGCAAAATGTTCCACACTTGCAGATCACACTGCAGAATAACTTGGCTACTACAGAATCCTTGGAGATATCATAAGTTAGGAAATACATTGCAGTGTTGATCTATTCCCTGAGGAAGGTGATCCACCGGGACTCTCAGATCCTGAAAACAAGACCCTTGAGGCTGTTTTTAGGAAAATAAAAACAAAAGCAAAATCAAACAACTGAACAAACAAACAAAAGAAAA
>NW_004524598.1:19919018-19920865 GCF_000260255.1 Octodon degus | reverse complement strand
GAATTGTCTGATTTTAATTTTATATTTACTCTCAATGTAATAATTTACTATTATAGTATATAAATATGTCTGACTTTTGTATCCATTTAGCTATGAGATAAGAATTAAATTTGTCATATAACATATGCTGCAATTACTTTTTATTTCTAAGTAAAATGTAATGTTAGATTGTGGCGTGATCTTTACTTATGGATGAGCAAATAGAGATACTACATGTTTCCAAAGATCATAGAAGCACGCAGCTTCCAGCCATCAGTGCTAGAGGAAGTGATGGACTTCTGACACAAATTGAATATGCTCAGCTGTTCTTTCTTGGAAAGTTCAATTGTTTTCTCACTGTCTGGGCCCATCTAATCACCGAGTATCTCAATCAAACCTTGTTTATATCTTAATGCATGTAGTACTAACTCCATCCTCTACCTATAGAAAAGAAAAGTGGTTCTGTGCTGCACTCAGTCGGCTGAGCTGCTCGGGTGAACTTTGCATGACCGAGCTTGCCTCTAACCCAGCCACTGTTGCACAAAGACGATAGGACCAGTGTTTTTGCTCTTTGCTGTAAAGCTAAGTCATGGCTAAAACAGCTGCTGTTGTATGCTCAACCCTCCATGTCCACGTTCTTACACTTTGCAGTTAAGAGATGCAGGAAATCCAACACTCATCTGCTAATGTCTAATGACTGTATAATAAATTAGGGTTTTCCAAATTCTAACTTATCCCTTCAAGGTCTTTATATTGAATATGTCACTTATATTTCTAAAATGTTTTGAAATAACTTCTCATTTTTCTAATTTATGAAATCAAATTAGAAATTAAAAGCATTAATTTGTTTCTATATTGAAAGTTTAAAAAAAGCAAGAAAAGTCATATGGATTAGTTCACTGTGTGCACTTTCTAGGTTCTATTTTCCCTCATGCTCCCAATAGTCCTTAAATGCAATCTAATTGAATATTACATTAGACGGTAGACAGCTTCAAGGCTTCACTTAGAAATTCAGAACTTCTGATGGCCGCTGGCAGAACTATAGCATTTGTGGGCTGTTCAGTTGAAGAAACTAAACATCAGTACCCATGTTGCTTGCTACAAACAAGCACATTATGATATTTTTCTCCTTCCTTCCTTCCTTCCTTCCTTCCTTCCTTCCTTCCTTCCTTCCTTCCTTCTTTCCTTCTTTCTTTCTTGGAATGAGTTTTCCAATGCTCCATTCTGCAAGCGCTATGTATGTCTATGAGCAAAGTTGTATGTCAAGTACAGTATGGTGATCCAGAATTCTAACATGAAAAGATAAGAAGTGGGGTGGACACCTCGTTGGGAGGAAGATATTGCTCTGAAGAGCACAGGTCATTTTTATAATTCACAATGTCAGTGACTAATTCTTGCAACATCAAAATGCACAGAGGAGAGGAGAGGAGACTGAGATTTAATTGGCAGGGTATGAGTCATGCCCGCTCATAGCAACAATGTATACCCATATTCTTCTGTGGAAAGATAAATTGCCAAGCAAAAGTAATGTGTGCTAGGAAGAGATAATCATTTGGACTCATTTTCTTATTGAGAAAAGTATTTTCATGAGTCTACACAGAGAACAGAGAAACGGGTCCCAAAACATGTCTCTTGTTCTCTTAGTTCAACAATTTTGTCTACAGCCAGGGAGATAGTGCAGCGGTCTAAGCACCTACCAGGCAAGTGCAAGGACTCAGGTTTGATCCCCGGGACCACATGCTGTGTCTCCAGGCTGGCCACCAAAACTGGGCACAATGCTGCATTCCTGTAATCCCAGTGCTGGGAAGGCTGAGACAGGAGGATCACTACAAGTCCTCCCTGTGTAGGGAAACCCTGTACCAAATAAG
>NW_004524598.1:19912964-19918603 GCF_000260255.1 Octodon degus | reverse complement strand
ATGTTCATGATGGCATTATCCAAAAAATTCAAGATATGGAAGCAACTAAGTGTCCATGAATTGACTGATGGGTAAGAAGCTGTGATATACACACATATACACAATGAAATGTAACTCAGTCTTAAGAGAGAATAAAGCCCTGCTATTTGCAAAAACAAAACAAAACAAAACAACAACAAAAACCATGAATTAAATTGGGGACAGTGTGTTAAGTGAAATAAGCCAGACACAGACAAACTGTACTGTGAAGTTTTCCTCCTATGTGAAGCCCCAAGAATTGTGATCGCGGAACAAAGAATAAACTGGTGGCTGCCAGGTGCTGGAAGTTGGGAGAATGAGCACAAGTGGGTCAAAGGGTACAAAATCTCAGTGCAATATGAATACACTCCCCAGGCATGTCCAGTGTGCTGTCTGTAGTTAATACTGCATACCAAGTACATAAAATTTCCTAAGAAACTATGTCTTCTATGTTCTGGGAGACAGGCAGTGGGTTACATGAGGTGATAGGTATGCTAACTAGCTTGAAGGTGGTAAATATGTAAATACAGAACCCTGCAACCCTAAGTATATGCAATTTTTGTCAATCATACCTAATACAACTGAAACACTTATTTTCATTTCACCTGTCAGCAATCATTTCACTACTAACATGGCAGATACATACCAACAGTAGCTGTAGCTTTATTTTATTTTTTACTTCTCTAACATTAATTGATGACTGTAGACACATTTGGCCACAGAGCCACACAGAAGTCCTTTCAGGTAGCTAAAGTTACCTCCGTGAAAAAGCGAAAGAGTTGCCATCTGTGGATAGAATTGTTCACCGTGGCACCCTGCTTAAGACAGACTCAAAAATATCACCGCTCCTGAAAGCTGTGTAGAGGAGACCCGGGTCCCAGACAACTTCCCACATTTGAAAACTGTGACGGTGCAGGGTGCAGCAGGGAAACCCCGCTTCGGGCGTGGTGCTGCGTGGCTTCCAAGATGTTGCTCTCTCTTCTCTGTGCACACTGTGGTCCACGGCAGCAAGCGAGAAGCGGGTTTGCTCTATTTGCAGGAGCATGAGAAAAGTATATTTTCAGGAGACGGCCAACTTTGACTAGCAGGCTGTCGGATCGCATTTCGAATTGGGGAATGCAGTGAGAGGACCGAAACCACTTGTTTGTCTCTTTCCTCTCCTTGTCACAGTGGCCCAGGCTCCCGGGAGCCCCGGGTAAAGTACAGTGCCCAGGGCGATGGGCGATGGAGGCGTCCAGAACGGATCTGAAAGGGCCTTAATTAAGCACTTAGCATTTCAAGGCAGTCGTCACTGCTCGCCCACAGCCCGAGCTGGCAGTCCGTCACCACCGATAGGCCACCTAGAAGACTAACGTGAGTTGAGTCGAGTCTTTTGTACTGGAGGCAAGCCGCCCGAGGCACAGGCTGATCCGGTGACCCTCCCAAATACACTTGCTCTGCCGGAAGGAGCAGGATATCGGATGTGACAACACCGCAGCCGGGAAGGATTTCCCTCCCGCAGGCCACTCCACGCCCTCCGAAGATCAGGGATCTGAGGGGAAAGTTAGAGTGACAGTGGCACTTCCTGGCTCAGCAGATTAGTAGAAATGTTGCCAAACCCAATACATGAATAATGATGAATGCATTATGAAGCAAAAGGGGAAAACCCTCCGCGTTGTGAAATGTCAATTATTTTGCAATTAACGAGGGCTTGGGAAAAAAGTTAACTAGGAAAAAAACATTTCCTTCCCCTCTCGCCACCACAGCACGTAATTTGCTGGGCGTGAGAAGCCAGAATAAAACGTAAGTGTTTGAAGGAAGTTTATCTTTATATTAAGGAGCTGGAAGACTTGGCAGCATTAAATGGAAAGGGTTAATGGAATGAACTATAGATTAAATTGTAAAGCAATCAAAGAAAACCAAACAGTTTATAGCAGACAACCATCTTCTGGTGTTTGGGTCTGTGTCAAGCCATGGATGTGGAAAATTAAAGCCATACTGAGAGGGGAAATGAACCATGTCTAATACATCCCCAGCAATAAAATGTTTTCACTAGGACTGTAAAACTGTGGCTTACATTAGGAAAAAGAAAATCAAACTATATGTCAATTCCACATCATGGGACATGAAGTGTCCACAAAAATTTATATTACTATTTAGAAGTGTTTCATTCTGGTGTTTTATTGTGATTGGATGCGCCCTCCTCAGTATCTTTTGACTGGTATGAAAATGATTTGAACTACTTTTTTAGCATTTATTTTACATCTATTACCTGTTCTATTACTTTTTATTATTTTATTGTGCTTGTGTAGAGGATTTTGCACAGTTTTCATTATAATGTAACATTAAGTCAATTTATTTGTGTATTACATGCTGTATAATTGCACCTTTTTCTAGAACAATTTGGATTTCATTATCTAACAAATCAGCACTGTTACATTTCTAAAAGCTCTTGTTAGAAATCAAGTGCATTTTCAAAGAAGGACAACAGAGGTCAAGTTTGCACCAGAAAGATTCCTCACTGATGCTGGAACTGTTTGAACATCAGGTGAAGGTCATATTGAAAAGAGGAAGCTCTTGTTTCTTTGAGAAAATATTTAATTATTCACTATTGTACTAGGTTAAGATCAATAAAGATCAATACTGCAGAAAAAAACAAGAAATGTTGTAGAACAAAGGGTTCTGACATAGAACGGATGAGAGTAAGATATAGATCATGGAATGAACAAATTAATCCAGGAAAAATGTCAATTCAACCCATGTTTGCTTTATTATTATAAAGGATGTCGAGATACCATTTGAATCCTCAGTTTATAAGGGCCATAAATTGTAAAGCTAGCAGGTATAATGAAGTATGTGCACGCTTGCATACAGCTATTTCATAAACTGATCTATGCCTCATGCAGAGGTGGCATAAAAGATTCCATGAGTCATGCAGGTAAAATGCAAAGCACTAAAGCAAACCCATAATCACTATGAAATTAAATTCTTAGATCATTAAGAGGACCCAGGTGGATGTTTTTCAGGTGTAATTATATGTTACATTATGAGTAAGTTAGGATGTAAGGATGATATACTTTATAACGCTATATTTTTAGATCACCTCTTTAGTACTTGTCCCAAGTTATTTGGGATTATGTTTTGACTTTTCATGACTGTTTTTGTTTAACTTGCACTGAACTCAGAAGACAAGCTTTATATTTTTCCCCAGCTCTGCAACCCAGCATAGGTGGCAGTAACGTTGTTCTTCAAATGCTAATAGCGATGAACACCAACAAATATTACTCCATGGTTAAGACAAGAAGTTACTTACTTTCATTGAATTTCAAAGAGATAGACTATCAATGGCATTTCTCTCTCCTTAAGAATATGTGATTTATGGAACTTTAGAAAACTACAGAAAATGCTGTGATCATTTGTAAAAGTAAATACGAGATTTTCCTTTCATAAATTTGGTGATGCACATATCAAATCTTTGCTAAATATAGGTGCTTGAATTAGAATATGTTATTATAAAAATTACAATATTTTACTCAACTTGAAAGTTTTAATTACCACAAAAATTTCACCAAAATATTGACATAATATTTAAACTAAAATATCTTCTTAAGGACTTTTGTTGTCTGACCCAAGCCAAACACCAAGAAATCTACTTTGCTAAAATTTTACTAGAACTTTTTTGGATATGTGAATGACCTAATTTCATTATGTCATGGCCCTCATGACTAAATTGCCATCTTCACAAGCAACATCTTTTAATAACATTTCTGTGACATTCCTCCCTGTTACTTTCATGCATATCAGCTCAGGTTGTTGGGGAGAACACACAATGACAAGAAGAACAATATTAAAATGCATTCCATAGCTGAAGCAAGCTTGAACAAAGCCGTCAATGAGTATAGATTACTGTTCTTTCTTTTTCCTCCAGGTTTCCTTTTTCATATTTTCTGTTTGGAGTGATGTCTGTCTTACATTTGTGATGTATTCCTACTCTTGGGTTTTTTATTTATTCATTTATTTTTAATTGATTTTAATGAGAAAAAAGATAAAATAGCAATGAAAAAGTTTCAAAACAGGTTAGTAGGAAAGTTATAATAATCAATACATTGCATATTGTGTCTTCATAGTAGTTATTCAGAGGATAAGATGCAGACATTATATCTTGTCTAAAATATTAGTACAAACCTTTCTTCTCAATCAACTAAGAGAAAGTAGCTGTATATCTATCTTGAGTATAGATATATGTTTTTTTCTTTCTTTTTTCCACAACAAAATGGTCTTTTATTTATACTTTTGCAAAGTTAGTAACATGTGGGTTTTCAATATGTTATTTAATACAACAGAAAATCAACTTATTAGTTTCTACCCAGGTCTGCATCCATCTTTGAAATGCACCCCTACACAAAGGCTGCTGCTAACCCTCCTTCTTACAATTCTCTGCATCCATTTCACCAGTGAGTACTGTGCTACTGAAAGTTTATTCTGTTTGTTCCTAAAACATTGTGGTTTTTATTACCATTATGTAATATCAGTATTATATTAACTAATTAATGTATACTGAATATTTTTATCCATGGAAACTATTGAACAGTTTAAGAAGACTAGATATAATAAACTGCAATCCAATTTGCCTCACAAGGCGCTCCTAAATAGTAAATGAATAAAGCAAATGCATTGTAAGTGGGATACTTTTCAACCAGACAAGACTTAAATACTGTTATTCTCAATATGAACAGAACAGAAGGTTGTTATGTTAAGTCAAATAATCCAGGTACAGAAAAAAATATCACCTGATTGTACTTAAACACACAATCTAAAGAAGTTAATCTCATAGAAATTGAAGGAGAATGGTGTTACTAGAGGATGAACAGAGGAGAGTAGAGAAAGAAAGGAGAAGAGATCAGTTAGTCAACAGGTACTGAATTGTAGTTCAAAGAGGGCTGGGCACAGTGGCACACAGCACTGAAGAAGAAGAGGCAGAAGGATTGTCCTGAGTTCAAGGCCAGCCTGAACTACTTAGTGAGGTCAAGGTCAATGTGAACAAGACAGTGAGACCCTGTCTCAAAAATAATATTAAAGCAGTTAAAAATAAAAGAAAGATCTAGGGTTTTAGCACACAGTTGGATGACCACAGATGATAACATATAGTTGTTTCTACTTTTGAGCTAGAAGAAATAATTTGAACACACTTGCTGTAAAGAAGTGATAGTTGTTCAAGGATATGACACACAGCCTCCTTTGAGCACTGCACAGTGCCTACATGTATTAAGACTTCACATGCTATCTTCTGTATGTACAATTTTATGCATCACTTAGATTTTCAGTCTTCTTAGAAGGTAGAAGAAATTGCAAAAACTTTGAATTCTTTATATATGACTTTATAGAGTTCATCAAGAATTTCAACTTCAAAGAAATTGAAATGAAAGACAGTACATAATACTTTATGGTGTGATTTTTGCCTTATGTACCAGGAACTCCAAGGAGCTCCATATGCAAATGAAGATCCTAGACCTCCATCAAAAAGTAGATGCAGCTGGGAAGATAGCTCGGGGGCATAAGCACCTGCCTGGAAAGCTCAAGGTCTGGAGTTCAATCCCGAGTACCACAGGCCCTGCCAGCCCTGGATCCCTAGGCATGGAAAT
>NW_004524598.1:19910576-19912259 GCF_000260255.1 Octodon degus | reverse complement strand
AGTCTTAAAAGGAAACAGTAAAATTGAGTAAAATACTACTCCTCAAACTGACATAGTTTACAAATACAAGTATAATCAATAGAAACAAACTCAATAATAACCAGTAATAAAGTTCATATCATTCAAGTTGAGTTCAAGTTAGGAATATGGGTAAAATGAAGGCTAATCACGTAAAAAGTCATGATAAAGAGGACAGTCTCAGTTATATAAAGTGCAATGCGCTGCTTTAAATTTCACAGTAGAAATATTTGGAGTTCTGACAGTCTAAGAGCTGGGTGTATAAATTGCCTAACAGCAAATATTAACATGCTTTGACAGATAAATCAAAGAACAACAACAATAAAAAAAATCAAGGTAAATCAAAAACACAAAATATAAGTCAGAAGGTATATTAAATAATTTAATGAATACAATTTATATTATTAATCTGGTATGCTTAAAATGCTTCGTCCTGCAGAGAGTACAAACTTTTCATAGCCTTATGGAATCTTTTTCTCTTTAAAGTGACCACATGCAGTGCCACAAAGAGGAAAAAATAAAGATAAAAGTTTTGAAAATCTTTATTTCTTCATATTATAAAAGTAGATGCTAGTATCAACTTGGAAAGTGATCCAAGTTTTTCTCAAGTACTTGGAAGCCTCCCCCTCTGCTCTTCCAATTACTTGAAACACTCTTGTTACATTCAGCTTTACCTAGGGCAGCGTAACCCCAGGATCATTTATTAAAATACACTGTGGGTGTCTGTAAAAAAGAAAATATTCTTAACATTTACTGCAGTCATTCCAAAGCATAGTTGTTTTTCCTTATAATTTACATTTTAAGTTGATGTCTAAATTTAAAATGTGGTACTTTGGAAACTGCAAGCCATCTATGTAACCTGTGACCAGCAGTGACCCAGAAATAAATAATCGTTAGCTCGAAACTGTATTATTGGAAGGGATAACTAGCGCCTACCAACTGAACATAGAACATGGATTAGATGCTTTGCTCTGGTCTAAAGACATTCCCAAAATTCTATAAATGGAATAATGCATGCAAATCCAGTAAAAGGAAAATAGAGAAAAGTAAATACTAGTAGCTAAAAGTTGGAAAACCAGACAGAGTGCTTCAGAAATGGAGATGTTGCAATAATTCTAGAATATGAAAAATAGAAGGGAGCTGTAATTTGTGTAGCAGGACAGACAAAAACAGCTTTGTCATTCAGGAAGAAGAATATGGACAAAGAGTCAGTTTGCTTCTTAGAAACTAAAAGATGTAGGTCCAGAAGAAATCAGGATATGAGGTGGAAATTATAATAAAACCAGGAGCTTCCCTGACCATTTACACAAAGGGCAGCTGACTCCCAGGCGCCCTTTTAAGTCAAACATGTAATAATCAAGTCAGATGCCTCCTTCTTCCAATCCTGAGGATTAATGGAAATTTCTTTGACGAGAAAGGGAACAATCTGAGCACACTCTGTGTTCTCTAGTTTGTGTTTCCTCAGTAAGTCAACTAGCATACTGATAATCCTAAAACCAATAGCAAAAATCAGCCATTCAGAAAGAAAATGCTGCCAATTGCTAGTTTAGTAACTTGCGATTATGAATAACTAATGAAGAATTTTTAAACATTTGAGGAAATTCCTCAACATGAAAAAAGACATCTATCTGTCTATCTATCTATCTGTCTATCTATCTATCTATC
>NW_004524598.1:19909005-19909941 GCF_000260255.1 Octodon degus | reverse complement strand
CCAAGTTGTCTACCAACACGGCTGCATTTTGTATTCCCGCTAGGGAGTTCCAGTGGCTCCACACCTGCTCAGCATGTGCTGCTGTCAGTGTTCTGGCTTCAGCTGGCCGGTGTGCTGTGGAGAGCTTCCTCGTTGCTGCAGTTCACATTTGTTGTCTTTTTGGGTATCTTCTGTGGTGAAGTGAATGTTAGAGTCTTTAACACATTTTTAAAAGATCTATTTTCCCTTGTCTTGTTGTAATTTAAGAGCTTTTTATCTTGGATAACACTTCTTTACCAGCTGTGGTTTGTTTTTTATTCTTTGCACAGTGGTTTTTACAGGCAAGACTTTTCTAATTCGAACAAAGTCCAACTTTTTATTGGTGTTGCTATGGTCTTCATTATCTCTTTATGCTATGTTCTGCAGAGCATTCAGTAGAGCTGGTTTTGTATCATGAATTTCTTCAGCTGTTCTCTGCCATGTAAGTATCTTTATTTTGAAAGATAGTTTTGTAAGGTACAAAAATCTGGGTTAAAGATTGTTTTCTTTTAGTGCCTGCAATACTTCACTCTAAGTTCTCACTGATTTGAAGGTTTGTATTGAGAAGTTTGCTGTGATCCTTATGGGCTTTCCTTTATAGACGATATGTTTATTTTCTCTACCTGTTTGCAATATTTTGTTGTTTTGGGCAATTCTAGAACTTAATTATTATAGACTGTGGTGTAGATTTATTTTGCTCATGGATATTTAGAGTTTTATATGCTTCATTTATTTATTTGTATGGCAAATTATTTATTGAATTATAGGAAGTTTCTGCCATTATTTCTATAAAGATATTTTAAATGGTTTTTGCTCTGTCTCCAGCCTTCTCATTGATTCCAATCAATCTTATGTTGTTCTTCTTCACTTTGTCTTGCAGCCATTGGATTCATTTTTTATGGTCTTGTGATTTCTAAG
>NW_004524598.1:19906884-19907693 GCF_000260255.1 Octodon degus | reverse complement strand
TGTAGATTTCTTATGTGAGGTAGGTTTATCACTGGTGTCAAGGCTTTCTCAGGAGGAATTTTTTTTTCTCTGGATGTCTTCTAGATGTGGTTGGTTCTTGGTCTTTGTGTCTATCTCAAGAACCTAACTTCCCAATATATTAAGACTGAGGAGTTGTTGTCAACTTGGCATGGGGCCATTCCTTTGGTACAGAACTATGATTATGATTATGACCCCTTACAAATACCATGTTGTCATATAAGGAGGAAAAACTGGTTATAGTATTTATGACATTCTGATTAAAGTAGTTCATTTGGCAATAACAATAGACTCAAGTGTATCCTGGCTAGTGACAAACTATTTCCCTGATATCTCCAACTGTAGGAGGAAGGTCTACAGACATATAATATAAACCAACTTATACCAGGAACTTGTATGCAATGATTTTTCACTTAGTAGAGTGATTTTACCCTGTGTGTGTGGGTTCAGGAGGACAGGATATAGGATGGGGAGATGAATGAGGTTGAATACAGTAGGAGCAAGCCTGGAGGTCACAGGATCCTCCAAGATTGGGGTAATTATGTGATACAGGAGGAAAGGATTGAGGAGATGACCTAGGAGTTTTGAAGTGAACCAGAAGGAAAAGAGATAACGTGTATTCACATGAAAAAATCACAAAGTCAAGTGACATAGTTGAGGACAGAGAGGAAGAGGATGAGTACAATAAAACTAAAAGAGAGCTTAGGGGTCACCTGTTGGCCCATATTGTTAATGTTGAGTGGAGTCTTTCTACACCTTTACTTCTGCTGTCCATCCTGTGTACCTTAGCC
>NW_004524598.1:19903456-19904249 GCF_000260255.1 Octodon degus | reverse complement strand
GAGAGCTTAGGGGTCACCTGTTGGCCCATATTGTTAATGTTGAGTGGAGTCTTTCTACACCTTTACTTCTGCTGTCCATCCTGTGTACCTTAGCCGAGGTCCTACTGAATCACTGGTTTTCTCTTATATCATTGAGCCCTGAGTCCCACCAGCGGAGGGAGGGAGTACAGGATCTTAGCCTTCTGTGGAGGCCCATTCAGTCCCATTTCAATAGAAGAAGGGGGAAGCTGAACTCACACTCCTCTTGCCAGCCTAGCCATCTGGAGCAATGGAGGAAGGGAGGGGCACAAACTCAGAATCCTCCGGGAGTCTCAATTTACTTTTGTCTTGACATTTATAATGGCTTTCTCTCTTAGAAGTAAGTCCCGCAAAAGCTGACTATTTTGTTATCTCTGACCACTCTATTCCTCCTGCTGGTTCTTTTAGTCTCTTTATTTGCAAAAACCAGAAACTCAGGGTTGCTCAAGTGAGGGGAATATTTTACAAAGATACAAGAAGAGCTAGGCATGGTGGCTCCTTTCTACATTCAACATTCTGGGAGGTTGAAACAGGAGAATCAATTGTTTGAGCCCACCCTGAATAAGTAAGTGACTTACCAAGACTCTATCACTAAAGAAATATAAAGAAATAGATACATAAAGAAATATGAAGATGGTTTATAAATATTGGGAAAAATCCACCCACAGTTACTAAGAAGTGAATTTAGAAATAAAAATTCTTCATTTTTAAAAATTGAATTATTTTTCATCTTCACTAAATTCCCAAGCAACACATGAACATAATCTTACCTTCT
>NW_004524598.1:19892490-19901781 GCF_000260255.1 Octodon degus | reverse complement strand
TCTTGTCATCTTCATAGGGGGACAAAAAGGAATTTACAAGGATTGTAGTTGCATAATTTAGTTGTGTGTAACTTACCCTAACATAATCTCATTAACAACATGGGGGCTGGGGAGATGGCTCAGTGGGATAAGCACTTCCCTGGCAAGTGCAAGGGCCTGAATTCAATCCCCAGTTCCGCATTAAAAAAACAAGAGGAAGAATTTATTGGGCCGTGGGTAGCATTACTTTCTGAAGCAATACTTAATCCTATGTCTTATTTTCTTTCTTTCTTTTTTTTTTATTTAGGACAGGGTGTACAGGGTCTCACTGCACGGATCAGACTTGTAGTGATCCTCCTGTTTACAGCCTCCCAAGTGCTGGGATTACAGGCGCGTGTCACCATGCCCAGTCTCAATTGCCATCTCAGTGCACCCAGGGTGCAGGGCTTCCACAGCAGGCCTTGGAATGGAACTCCCAGCCCCTGCATCTGCCTAAGCAGGCACTTTAATCCGCTGAGCAGTTTGGCCTGCCCTCTATGTTATATTTTCTACGTCTGACTCCAACTCATTCTTGCCTTGTTCTGCACAGTGACTTCAAGGATCTTCAGTTGTTACTTCCACATTTTAGCTGTATATCATGTAACATATTATTTTTACTAACACATAGATTGTGTAATAAGCTGGGGAGATGGCTCAGTGGAATAAGTGCTTCCCTGGCAAGCGCAAGGGCCTATGTTCAATCCCCAGCTCTGCTAGATTGTGTAATAAGTATTTCTTTTATTTTTTTCCATAATTTTATTGATAAACAAATAGCAATGAGAGTTTCAAATCAAATTGGTAGGACAGTTTCAATAATTTAATAAGTATTTCTATTAAATGAAAAATCTAAAAGATTACCTATTTTTACAATATTTGAATGAAAATGTTTAATTATTATTTATTATTTCAACTCTTGCTTTTCTGCTAGAACAATGGAATTCGGCTTTCACCAACACAATTCATGTGAAAATTATCTAACTTTTATTGAATAAATTATCTGTGACGTTCTCATTACGCCTCTTGTCTACCTACTCTGGCTTTGTTAGGCTTTCTTCATCTTTCAAATCAGCATACCTTCCCCCATACATGTGTCTCTTATACACTGTCTTACTCCTTTGGAAATTTCACATCCCCATCAACTTTTAGTCTGCTTTTCTCTTGTTTATGAAGATGAGAATCTACTACCATTATTTTTTCTAGGAATATTACAAATCCTCTTTGAAAGCAGCAACTCTAACCTTGTAAATATATTTAGTTTCATTTTAATCATAAAAAATAAGCAAAATCATTTATGAAGATTTTTGCTGCATGTGTAGTGCATGTTAAAATATAAAGTTTGTATATTTTATGTCATAGTGTGTTATAAAATGTGTGGCTTTTAAATAACAGAAACTACTTACACACAATGCTAGAGAATCAGAAGTTGAAGAGCAAGGTGTAGGCAGATGTTATATCTAGTGAGCCCCCTTTGCTAATTCATAGATGGTGACTTCTAGCTCTGTCCTCAATGACAGCCTTCAATCCAGAACATGCCCCTACTTCTGTTATTCTTCCTGAATACCAGTTAGCAGCAGCTCACATTCTATCAACTTCCTCCCTAAGTTTCATAGTTGAGATACTCCTAAATGTCTTCTATTGTTGTCCCTTGCTACAGAGAGCTAACTACACTTAGCCTTGTGTGTTCCTGCTAATTTTTTGTTGGTGGGTTTCAGCAGCACCCAGATGTCTTGATTATTTTTTGCACTGCTGAGGCAAAGTACCTAACGCCAAAAGTTAAAGGAAGAATGGTGTGTTTTGACTCACAGTTTGTAGAGGCTTCAGTTTGTAGATGGCTAGCTCCAAGGCTGGGAGGGGTGCCAGAGGGGCTTCACAGAGCTGAAACAGTTCATGGCAGGCAGAATGCAGGAAGACAGTGAAGCAGCAGCAAGGAGCCCTCTCTCTGCCTCTGTTACTCTGTCCAGGCTACTCACCCTGAGGACTGTAGCACTCAACACAGGGAGGGCCTCCCCAATATCCACTTCCAGAACTATGGCAAATGAATCAGTGGACTAATTCAGTAACTACGCCCCCTTGATGCTAGCATTACATACTTCACCCCAGTACCACACACTCTGGATTCAGTCACTTCTAAAAAGCTACACTTCTGCTTGCAGGAGGTTTGGGGTGGACATCTAGATATGAACCATAACAGTAGGGTTTGTGAAAGGAATATTTCTGCTGGTCATCAGGAGCTCCTGGGAATTTTTATCCTTAATGTATACATGGAACACAAAAGTATGGTTCTTTCATTGCCAGCAATATTACTTTGTTCTCTGAACATTTTTTGGCGGAGCCAGGGATTGAACTCAGGCCCTTGCGCTTGCCAGGGAAGCACTTATTCCACTGAGCCATCTCCCCAGCCGGCCAAGCATGTTACTATTAAGTGATTTCCTGAATGCCTGCTTATTCATTGAGGATGCATGTATGTCTGGGTATCTTCTGTGTGAGGTTTGGACACAGTGTCACAGTATTTTCTCCTTGTAGTTAGAAGGGGACTAATGAGGATACTATAGTCTAGACATCGCGTAGTGTTGCCTACGTACTCACTTTACTCCACTTTCATAGCTATCAATGGTTATCTTTTCACAATTATTTGTAAATATTTTCCTGCCAATAACAGGAAGCAAAACATCTTACTGGTCTTCATATACACATTCCTCTGATTTCTTAAACCAGCAAGTCCCTTGTATTTCACAAAAGGGACACATTTACAGCAGTACTCCAAAGCATAATATTTACTCGATCGTAATAGTTACTCAATATTTACTCAATAACATAATGTTTACTCTATTCTTTTCCCTAGATCTACTTCCCTAATTTTGTGCTCAAAATTCCTGCAGACAAGAATAAAAAGCTTAAGCATTTTGAGTTCTCAGCATACATGCGTCACTTTGAAGCATTTCACTTGAGAACAGACATTGAATCTTCGCAATCACTTAGGAGACAGACATGACTGGGTCACTTTTTTCATATGAGGAAACTAATAACAGTGACCATTAGTAATTTGCTTACATTTCTGAGGCTAGCAGGTAGTGGAGCCATAAGGTGAGGTGGGCCGCAGGGCTGAGAAGGATGACTGACTAGAGAGGTGGCAGGTCCCAAGGGAGCTGTAGCTTCTGTTTCAGGAGCTGCTGTCATTCTCCCACTAGCTCCGCTCAGGTCTGCACTGGAGTCAAGTCTGACAAGAGCAATTTTGTGCTTATCTTCTGTCTGGGTAGCCAAAAAGCTACCAAAACAAGTTTTGAGTCGCATCACCAGTCTCAGAATTCTCCTTTCTGTGACGGTTCTCTCTATCATAACGCAAGTTGCTTCCATTGGCTTCCATTTTCTGTCTTCTTTCTTTGGCAATCCTGTCACTTTGGCCACCTCACAATCAACTCACAAGCCAGTGCTTAATACAGCAGGGATTATTTCTTATTGCTGCATGTCAAGAATTCAGGAAGGGCTTACCCAGGTTATTTGTGGCCCAGCGTTACTCAAGAGGTTGCAGTAGGTAGGGAGGAGGAGAGGTCCACACCAAAGATTTCCAGTTGTATAGGTGGGAAACCCGGACACAGTCAGGACCTGAAATAGCCTGAACTGGTATGGTGTCATCTAGGTAGCTCAACTTCTAAAGGGTGGCCTGGGGCTCCCAGAGGTGGGGGAGGAGAGCAGGAGAGGAAAAAACAGAAGGAGTGAGGAGGTAGGGAAAGAGGAAGGGAAGGGTGAGGGAAGGAGAGAGACAGAGACAGAGACAAGGGCAGGGGTAGGGGCAGAGACAGAGACAGAGACAGAGAAAACATGTCAAGCAAGTTTTAAAACCATTAAAACTGGCTTCACAGGAACTTAAAGTCATTTTTAGGTAGAATCAAAGCTTCCTCTTATATGGAGAGTACTGAAATCCGTAGTGCCTATCACTTAGCCTAGTAGCCTCTTCTTCTTTTCTAACCACTGCCACTCGTCTCTCAATATTGTTGGATTATAACAAAATCAGTCTCAGGTACCCTACAGCGTAATTTCTAATGACCTTGCTCCATGTCTCTAAACAGAAAGGCTTTTTATTAAGATGCAATATCATTAGCATTAGGAGAAAATGGTCTAGCTCCATTGCACAAGTAGATGTTAATAAAACTTAAGTTAAAATCATTTTAAGATTTGCTGACTGTATTTCTTTTATTAACTATATGTATTATAATTTATTTCAGATCAGATGTTCTTTTCTATGAACGTTAGTCAAATATTCATACTGTACATGACACCACAAGATTATAAAACATGAAGACTTAAGAAAATTATATAAATTATCTCTTGTTTTATAAATAGGAAAAATGAGCAATGAGATTGAAATGATTTTCCCAAGCTCTTACATTTATTTTTGGAATAAACTTAAAACCACATGTCTTCTATTCAAGTGCTCATTTCCAGACTATTCAGTCTCTTCTTTAGCTATTAGTTTAATCTACTTTAAAAGGATGACTGGGCCCAACAAAATCCATTGCCTACTTCTAACTTTCAGGAAGGAAAGAAGCTATTTAGTTATCTTGGCCTGCAGACTGTTGCAATGAATTAGATATTAAGTTTCATCAACAGATAAATATACAAGGATGTCAAAACAAATGACAGAAGGAGAGTCCTGCCAATGGCTGAGAATTCCACCTGTTTTCTGGAACCGAATGCAAATCAGTTCTTCACGACAAAAGAGCACAAGTCACTGCGAGCTATGCTGTTTGCATTCTTTTTTTTTTTTTTTTTTCTCCCTGCGTGGGGGATTGAACTCAGGACCTTGCGCTTGTCAGGCAAGCACTTATTCTACTGAGCTATCTCCCTGGCCCCCATCTTTGCATTCTTTGAAAAATTCAGCAACGTTTAAAAGATCAATACATAGGCCATGCTGTTTCTATAAATTATTGTTTTTATTTTATTTTGTTTTAGTTTTTGCTTAGCATGACTTTCTCTCTCCTCTATTTCTTTCTTTTTCCCCTATAAACTCATTTTTCAAAATTAATCTCAAACATCAACTGCAAAAGGTGGTCATACCTTAGTCCCAGGCTGGATTATACACTACTTTTGGGTGCCGTATTAGCATCCTGCTGCATATTCATTAAAAATTATCAACCGTTCAAAGAAAAAAAAATTGTTTACTTGCTATTATTGTCTCAGATGATTACATTTCAGCCCCCTTGAAAAGGAGGAATGGGCTGGAGAGATGGCTCAGTGGTCTAAAGCACCTACTTAGAACAAGCTTAGCAAAGCACAGGGACCGCGGTTCAATCCCCCAGCACCACATGCCAGCCAGCCCCACCCCTGGTGGGCTGAGCTGGCCACACACACACACACACACACACACACACACACACACAAATAAATAAATTAAAAAAAAAAAAAGAAAAGGAGGAAGAAACACTTAAAATTAGGAAATCCAGAAGGTGAAAATGGCCCAGCTCCAGATGCACAGCTCCTGCGAGGAACACGCATGTGTGAGCCCCTGTCTGCTGATGAGGCTGAAACTTCAGAACCCACCCTGCACCAGTACGCCTTTTCTCCAGTGAGAAAAATGGAAGCTGACATCTCAGGGCAATGCTTTGTCAGAAATATACATCTGCATGAAGAGAAGAGAGTTAAAAATTTAATCTGCAAAGCTATTTAGAGAGTGGATAGGCCTTGACAGGCCTCCCAAATGTATTACAAGAACAAGAAGAAGAGAGCTATGAAAAAAAAGCTGTTGCAGCAAGCAGAATGAAACTAAGCTTTCTTGACAGAATCAGATTGCCAAATGACTTTAAAACTGTACTGTCTTGTACTTATTTTTGGTCTTAAATATACTCTAATTTAAATGTCTGGAAGAAACTTTTTGGATCTGTGTGGTGCCTTCAAATGACTTTAAAAATAGATAGGTATGGTGGCCCCATGCCTGTTTTCCTGGTATTTGGGACATTGAAGGAGTTGGATAGCAAGTTTGAATCTAGTCTGGACAGCTTAGCAATATGCAATTTCATGTAGCTTATGGTAAAGGTCTTGGGTTCAAACATAGTACTGAAAAACAAAAAAGATGCAAGAGAGGCAAAAAGATGAGGATGATACACATTGTGTTATTTAGGAAAACACACTAAAGAACCCATCAAAGCACTGAGTAGTCATAAAAGCACAACCAGATTCCAGGGGCATGTATGTGAACCTGACTCACAATGCTCAAACTATCAACTCACATCAGACGTACTGATTCCCACAGACAAGCACGGAAGAGCACTGACACGCAACTTGGGAATAATTGGAAGCCAACATGCAAGCCGCATGGCCACTTGATGTCCTTTTGTACCTGTGCTCATCTGTGGTTCAGTTATGGATTTAGCAAGTTTACCCTACATGTTCTACTCCTCCATCTTATTTTATTTTATTTTTTTTGCAGTACCAGGGATTGAACTCAGGCCCTTGCGCTTGCCACAGAAGCGCTTATTCTACTGAGCTATCTCCCCAGCCCCTCCATCTTATTATTATAGGAAAGTTTCATACATTATTTCTTTTTCTTTTAATACATATTTATTCCTGCTGAAATCTAATATCAAGGGACATGTTTTTCTGTATTGGTGCTTCTTTGAGGTAGGTAGTTCATCACTATTGAATAATTAAGTAAAGAGTACAAAGTTATATGATTTTTTTTTTTTGGCAGAACTGGGGATTGAACTCAGGTCCTTGTGCTTGCCAGGGAAGCACTTATTCCACTGAGCCATCTCCCCGGCCCAGTTATATGATTTTTGAGAGAAACAATTTTAAAATAAAACACAATGTTTATCAAATACTTTTAATATTAGGAAAATATTGGACCCACTGTTATTTTTTTCTGCTCTAATTTTTTATCTGACCAGGATTCGCCTGGGCAAAGGCATGCTCTTGACTGTAGCAGTATCCTTCCTATTAATATTGTAGAATTTCTTCTTCCATTAAAGTCTTAACGACTACTGAAGCATAACTCTTAAGCTCTAACATGTAAGTCTATCTCGAAACGCTCCCTTAAATCTTTAATATCTAGGACTTAACCATGGTTTTCAGATTTCCCTTTAAAGTATAAACATGTTAAATATAAATTCTGATCCTTCTGTCTTCAACTCTGTCATACCTTTTTTTTTTAACCTATCTTGTTTACTAGCAAGTTCTAGGCTACCTTGAACTCTGCTGAAATAAAATATAATCAATGAAGAGAAGGATTAAGGTGTATCAGGTTCTAGCAGTGTTTATTATTATTATTATTATTATTATTATTAATTTATTTATTTAGTACAGGGTCTTACTACATAGATTGGAATCACAGTGATCCTCCTGCTTTCAGCCTCCCAAGCACTGGGATTACAGGCACATGCCGCCACTTCCAATTTCAACTGCAGTCTCAGTACCCTTCCGGGACTGGGCTGGCATGGCACATCGGGGATCGAATCCTGGTCTCTGCGTCTGCCTAAGCAGTAGCTTTAATCCACTGAGCTATCAGGCCAGTCCTGTCCTAGCATCTCTGAGCTCCTTATTAACAAATACTTCCCCATCAGCCCTCAGATGACGGAACCATTAATCTATTCTCCTTGTTCTGTATACACATTGGGGATGTATTTATGCGCTGTATTTTCCGTTATATTTTAATACTAGCTGTGGTCATCTGCCTCACTCTGGCTCAGCAGATTTTACTGACATGCTACTTCGCGTCCACGAAGATGCTGTCAAATAGGGCATGTTCTTCCATGCTCCTTTTCCTCCTTTGGAGCTCTCAGAAATGCACTGAGATGCATCTTCCACGAGGCTTGGCTTTGGAGGCAGCCTATGGCCTTTCACCGTTTTCCCCAACCCTTGCTTTTGATACCTGCTGGCTACTTAGGGTATGAGACAGAGGTGGAATTTTGTGTTAAGACACAGACTCAGGAATTGTCCCTTGTGGGATAGTAATGCTACAGCGGATCGAGTGTGCTTCCAGCTGCGTGGTGTGCCAGTGACACCACGGAGTAAGGGATTCTGAGGGCTGATGGGGTCCAAGAACATGAACCTTACTGAGGGGTGAACCACAGCAGGCCTCTGGCTCCTTCCTCGGGGCATTGGCCCGTCCTCTGTTTCCCTGGTGCTACAAAGAGAGCTGCTTTTTATCACTACGCCGTTTGCCATGATGTTCTGTCAAGGCTCAGACCCACAGCAAGGGACCTGGTTGTCCATGTAAGGAAACCCCTGAAACTAGAAGTCAAACCATTTTCTGGTTTGTTAAAAGTCCTGGAAATGGGAAAGTTGACAAACTTACCTGGAATCTGGTGCATAGAGAAAAATAAAGCCACTCACTAGAAAGTGAATTGTAGATCTTTTCTTTCTGCATTGCTTAATTTTTTTTCTTATTTTTAAGTGATTATTCCATACTATATTGATTGATTTTCAGTAGCCCCATTAGAGTATTACATGCCTTTAATTCACTCGGGTGTATAATTCAGTGTGTTTTAATAAATTTATTAAGCTATTCAACAATCCACACTCTAAAAACCTAAACTGTATTTATCATTATTCCTAAACACATCTCAAACCCTAACAACCATTAATCTATTCTCTGTCTTTGCAAATTTGCTTCTTGTACATTTTCTTTTTTATTTTTTGTTGGTAGAGATTTTAACTTCACAAGTTTTAATTTTATAGAAAAGTTGAAAAGATAGTACACAGCATTCTCATATGTTTTGCCCATAGTTACCTCATGTAATTAAGCTAATTTCCTGTAATAAGTGGATAATACAGATATATTATTATTAACTAAAGTCCATACTTTATGCATATGTCCTTAGTCTTTTCATCTAAAGTACTTTTGGGATTAAAAAAATTTTTTTGCCATAGTTTTATTGATAAACAAATAGCAATGAGACAGTTTCAAATCAAATTGCTAGGAGAGTTTCAATAATTAACACACTGCATACATTCTTCTTAGTGGTTAATTGCTGTACAAGATGCGGACTTGAGATCCTATTTACAAACACCATTAGGAGAAATCATTCTATTCATAAAGAGAATGTAACTATATATCTATCCTAACCGCTTTGAATACAGATACAAAATGAACATTCATCTGCATACCCCTTTTTTTGAAGTTCCGTTATTTGAATATTATAAGTGTGTAAACTCAGCAAAATATTCTAAATATTATTGACCTGAGTACCCCACAGCTCAACCTAACAACATGGCTTTGCTTCCTATATTTATCTTCATACTTTTCTACTGGATGGTTAAGACCAAGGTAAAGCAGGACCT
>NW_004524598.1:19881333-19885352 GCF_000260255.1 Octodon degus | reverse complement strand
ATTTAAGTTATGGATCTAATAGTGCTGTTCAACTGAGAAAATGATGCTTCTTTCATTGTGATAACTGTTTAGCAGTTCCTATAAAAAGCAACACGTGTTTGTCAGACAAGATGAACAAACAGGAAAGAAAATGCCTGCTGAGTAATGGTACTGTCCTAATACCTAAGCACCCCAGAGACCTAGGCAGGAGGAGCACTCCAAATTCAATCTACAAAGTGAGTTCAGCCAGGTGCAACTCCTGAACCCCAAAGCCACACACCAAGTGAAAACAACCAAGATGCTCATCATCTGAGGAATGGATGAAAAAGATGTGGTACTGTTATACAGTGGAGTATTACTCAGCTATAAAGAATGATAAACTCGAAGTCTTTATATTGAAGTAGATGTCCCCTGAATATATACTTATAAGTGGAATAATCCAGACACACATGTTTAAATATCATATAGTTTCCCTAGTATAAGAACTCAAAAGAAGAAATACAAGTAGAAAGGTATAATACAAGTAAAAGGAAAGCAAGAATGCGAGGACTAACTAATTAAGAGAGGGAAAGGAGAAGAGCTAGGAAACATGACAGTGACAAGCCATACATTTATATGTAGAAGATGGGTAAGGCAATGATCCTGAGAATCTCCAGAAGATTCTTGAATCTAGCAGTTAATTGGAAAGATTCTCACCCTGACTAACTATATGTACTGATACCTGTGAACTAAGCAACTGCGAAGATGGCAATTTGTAATTGTAGGTTCATGCTTGGAGCGCCTGTCATTCTGGTCTTCTGAATACAGGCTGCTTGACATGACATGCACTTGCTGCTGTGCTGTCTCTCAGGTAGATGACTGTTATAAAAGAAGGAGGTGGTGAATGAAGTCAGGAGACAGGAAAAGGAATATTGTAGGACTCTCCTGCTTCAAGGTTGTATATGGTGAGATTTTTGGACTTATGTGTAAACATAAGAATTATATAATTCTTTATGCCTATTTTTAAAATATATTCTAATTTTTAAATGTGACAGGGAGTTCAGACAAGGAAAGTGATGTCTACAGTCATTGGCACACACTGTACTTCAGAGGATGGGATGCCAACTCATTGTCGAACCTGCACCATGTTTGAAAGTCTCAGTGGCTTCCTCTGTAATAACAGTTGGACGATAAGTTGAGGCCCCAAGTGAGAATTTGGGACACAAAGTGGCTCTGCGTATAGTGACAGGCCTCACTGTAGTCTCATACTCCTCTTGGAATATCTTTTTACTTGTCTTCTTTGTGCTAGCAGAGCTGATGGATTTGTAGTCTTATAAGTATAAACAAGGGGATATGAATGCACATGATGGAGTAAGGTCAATCTTACTCCTTTAGAATTCTTATTCCTTTAGAATGAGTCAAGGTAACTTGTGCATATAAGCAAAGAAACACTAGTGTCCGCGATTGTTTTTCTTGTTACATTGAAGTGGACTATATAACAGAGTCTGGATTTTACATTATAGAAAATTAATTGTTAATTGCTTTACATACAATTAAAATTTTTGTGGATATTGCATCAATTACTCTACCTATGCCCCAAGAGTAGCTATTATACTAGACTTATAAATGTTACCTCTTCCAAAATGTACATTTGATAAATAATCCATGTTGAGTGCTTAATATAAAAGTTCACAAAGAGGATAACCTTTCTATGTTAGGGATGGAATTTCCATTGCAGACTCACCCAGTCTGGTGTTGTCCTGATAACTTTCCTTTTCCACTCTCAGCCAACCAAACAACCAATCAATTGCCTCAATAGTATTGGTTGCTAAGTAAAAATCTGTACTATTAATTGTTGTTCTGGTTTTTATGACTACAAAAGGTCCAGTGACAAGTTATAATGTTAGGTTCTTGCAGAGCTTCTCCAAGAAAATCATAAATAAACAGAAAAGTATCTGTTACTGGCCTGGGAGAGAAGAGCTAGACACTACCTTCCTGCCCTAATTCACCCTCTGGGAGAGCTCACTCTACTCAGACCACAGAAAAGCTCTTCATCCTTGAAGAACAAATGATTGCGAGAGCAAGTCTAAGGAGAGAGGAAAACATGCTGGCTGCCTTTGAATACACGGCAGGGCAGGGCATCTTCTTGGACACCTGTGCTGCATGGAAGGCTGACCTCAAATGGCTGCCTAGGTCAGCAGGACCTGAGGCGATCCCCAGGGTCAGGTCTGGTCAGGTAAGTTAAAGCAGCCTGTAGGACACTTCCAATGTAGACACCAGTTTCCTCAACACGAAGGATAAAGAAGCATGGTTGCTTGAGCTCCACTTTTTCCTTTAATTTTTCACTGGTTACTTTGTTCCCTTGAGTTCAGTATTTCCAAGGCCTCACCTCAAGTGACTTCGAAATTCTGGGCTGATTATGGACTAACTGTTTAGCTGTCTTAATCCATTTTATGGTGTCCAGATATCAGTTCATAAAAAGACAACTCCTTAATTCTACTCTTCCTCTCATTGTGAAGTCTGTGGACATTTTCTCAGTGTCAAGTATTGAAACTGCTCTCATTGCGATATTGGTTTCCCATTCTCAACTGGCACCGTGTGTGGTTCTTCCTATATATTCTTGAAACTCCTCCTGTCACTGAGCTCTTCTGAATCCTAAGCCCTTGCCCCCAGGCAGTAATCAGTCTATGTTCATTAACTGTCAAAGTGTGATATTTGAGGAATGAGGAGGGAAACATTCTAAGCTATCCTGTATTAACTACAAGTGTCAGAAAATGGAGGGCCAGAGTTGCAGGGAAGGTTAGCTATAGTCAGTTAGCTATAGGCTGTCAAAGAAAAAAAAAGTTTTTTATGTATTGCTGAAATGTAATAAAACTATAATTCAAGTACTATTATGACTTCCTAGATGTCATCACCTCTTGTTGACAACCCTAACAAGTAGGAACAGTTGTTTTTCCCTGTGGACAGCCCTCCTATCCCACAGCTTTCCCCCACAACCCAGGATCACACAGTATTGCCCATAAGAAGTACAGGTTTAGTGTAAATATTCAACCTTCTTCACAGCTGTGTTATAAGAAAATATCTTTGATCTGATCCAGCAGGCATTTCCAACTGCTTCCTAGACCTGCTGCTGGAAGTTATGGGAACCTAGCCAAGGGTCTAGTCCATTTCTTTTGGCATCTATAAAAGCTCAATAAACCCTTTCATATGAGGGATCTCTGAGTCTGAGAAGCTTTACTTTGGCAGGAAATTCTACTTCTTCATATTTTGTGCATTAATTTCATATTTCTATCATTGACAAAAATAAAAATAATTTGTAGTTTTAGTGGCACTACCATTGGTGAGGTAAGTTAGAACATTCCTTTGAATAAGAGCTGGTAATATTAACTATTTTATTTGTGTATTTGAAAATCACTAGTTTTTTCTTTTCTACAAATTCTCATTTTTCTTGGCTCCTATGATGCTGGCACTCGGTAATTCTCCTCCTGCTAATATTCTGGTTATTTTTTAAGTCCCTGTTACAGTTTCTTTCCCAGCCCACTTCACAATTTTCTCTGTGGAATGCTGTGTTTCTTGCTCTTACAAAGGGGTAATATACTATAGTGTTTAGGCAAAAATTTATTATTGCCCAGAATCAAGCATGCAGATCTTCAAGGAAGATGCCACATTGATGTCCAAGATCCCATCTCTCAATTAGTTTATAGTCATTTTCCTCAGTATTGAAACTAATCATCACTGATTTCATGTGAGTTAGTGAATCGCTCTTAAGGGCATGTTGTACAAAAAGCAAATAAAGACAAAAGCCCGAGACAAGGCAAATATTATCATGAGACAAGGATGTGGATGCTGAGATAGTAATACGGTATGTTCTTCTGGAACTCCAGTGGGAGCGACCACATTATTAAGGTGTGATGCTTCCTTGTCTATCTTCTGTAAAGCATGGAAAGCCACTTTGCAATGGTAAAGCATATATACAACCAGGTATGTCTGTTTCTCTCCTGCCTGTGCTCATAATTTTACAAGCTACTCCTAGATATATGTGTAAATTTTAACAGTATTTA
>NW_004524598.1:19854393-19880528 GCF_000260255.1 Octodon degus | reverse complement strand
CCCACTATTCTGTTTTGCTTTAAATATTTTACCTTACGGTAATTTTAGCTTTACAGAAAACTTACAGAACATAGTACACAAAGTTGGCCCTCTGTGTTCCTGGATTCAACTAACCAGGCCAGTGACAAAAAACTCCATTAAAAAATAAAATTATGATCTTACTAAGTATAAATTTTTTCTCTTGTTTTCAGACTCTAAACAATACAGAATACTCACCACTTAGGGAGCATCACTTTTATTAGATATGACAAGTAATCTAGAGGCAATTTGAACTATATTAAGGGTTCTATGTGGTCTCATAATAATTTTTTTTTCAGAACCGGGGGTTGAACTCAGGCCCTTGCGCTTGTCAGGGAAGCACTTATTCTACTGAGCCACCTCTCCAGCTCCTCATAGTAACTTTTTGATAATATTTGTTCCTCTAGGATCGACAACTTTCATAAGAAAGTGATTAACAGGGTTTAATGTTGAGAATGTCTTTCTAATAAGAAGCAGCACTTACGTTGGAACTTGGAAATCATTAGGAGACAGCCAGTGAGGGAGGGCGTTGCAGGCTAGAGGATCAGTATAACTGAAAGTAAAAACCATAAAACAGCAAAATGATGAATGAGAATCATACCTTTTGCAACAAAACAACGTTGTGTGATCAGGAGAGGAAGAAACAAGATTAACCTGGGCTGTGGGCTGTGCCTACCTATAATCCCAGCTACCTAAGACTGGGCAACTTAGTGAGACTGCATCTCAAAATAAAAACTAAAACAGGGTTAGGATGTAACTCGGTTTCAATGCTTAGTACCGCTAAAAGAAAAACCACCCACAGAAACACGATACCTTACAACAGTTAAGATGGTGAGTAAAATGTAATGTGGGAGCTTCAAGTCCTAGTAGAAGAATTCATACTTGATGTACTAGGCATGTTTACATCCAGTTATCCCACTATTGTACACAAAGTGTTTATACTGCAGTTATTGTACCATGTTCTGAGAATACATTAAAAGGAAAGAAAGAAAAAACACTTTTACCCCCAAGTTTGTAGTCCATAATTTTTGGGCTCTTCATGGCAAGTTGGAATGTGTGAAAGACACATCTTGCTTCTTTCTCGTTTCTATCCCAACCCTTCCTATCTGGTCCATTTTCCTTTTGAGTGCTGTGGTTTGAATGTGGCAGCCTCAGATTGTAGGTGCTGCTTGTAAGATAGCATTAGCCGGTTTTGCCTTCAAGAGGTGATTAGGTTGTGGAGTCGGCTCCCCAAGGAGGGGGATCGGGTACTTCTATGAGAGGACTGATTGGGAGGAACGCCACCCATACTCCCTGCTTTCTGCCAGTGAACACACCTCACTCCACCTAGGGAGCTCGCGGAGTTCCCGGTCACACCCGGGAGCAGGAGAGCCTGGCCCTCATCACCCCACACCTGTAACTTAGACATCTGCGTCTTCAGAGCTGTGAGGGGCACAACTCTGCTCTTCTTAAGTGACCCAGTGCCTGGGAAAGCAGCAGGTGTAGACAAGGTAGAGCGCAGCTGGGCACTGAGCACTCAACGGTGATGGAAGGGTGAGACGGGCTGTTGTCTATAATTATGAAACCATTCAAGATGAAAAAGGTATTATCAGCAAATTCATTCTAAAACTTAATAAAGTAGGGCTGGACAGATAGCTCAGTGTACTAAAGCACATGCTTAGGCAGAGCACAGTGGCTGGAGTTCAATCCCTGGCATGTGGTGCTGGCCCTGCCTCTGGGGTGCTCTGAGGCGACAGTTGTGACTGGGCGTGGTGGTATGCGCCTGTAATCCCTGTGCTTGGGATGCTGAACACAGAAGAGTCACTGAGTCCGGTCTAAGTAGTGAGACCCTGTAGACCCTGTACCAAATACATAAAAGTAAATGAATAAATAAATGACTAACTTAATAAAGGTAAATAAGGTGACACTTTTTAAAGAACATTTAATATGATTATTTTATATTTAATATATAACAGGAAGACTGAGCACGTGCTTTGGATTATATAACCCAAGCCAAGAACCTCGGGAAGGATGTAATTTGCTGCTAGAACATTTCACTAATGTTAGTTCCTCATTTACAGTTTTCCCGA
This sequence comes from Octodon degus, assembly GCF_000260255.1. Lineage (NCBI taxonomy): Eukaryota > Metazoa > Chordata > Mammalia > Rodentia > Octodontidae > Octodon > Octodon degus. Next base: position 19,878,441 of record NW_004524598.1, on the reverse strand, counting down.
CTGGCATATTGTAGAGAGTGTGTCATAAACAGTGAACATAATGACTATTTGTAAGTTCTCTTTATCCATTGAAAAACTATGTGAGAATAACCAGTGAGAGTCCCAGGCGGCGCGGCGCACAGCCGGCTCAACAGTGCCTGGTTTTCAGGTCACACTGCGTGAGTGAGTGCTCCTTCCCATCGGCCGCGGTTGCACTGACACAAAGTGGACACGGGTTTAACCCACGTGGTAAGCAAACCACTACCAACTTCCGGGACGCCAGAGGCTTCCCTGCATTTAAAGCAGTGGCTGCTGGTGTTGGGGATGCTCTGTTGGGCCGTGCGTCTTTTCATGAACACAGGAGAATTATTACAATCTCCAGAGATAATTGAAGAACAGAAAAGTTTCGTTGTTAGAATAGAACTTTAAAAAACAAATCTCACATGCCAGGCATAAAAGATACTAAGTCAATGTCAAGCATATACAAATAAAAACTGTACCCGTGCCTCTCACCCTAGGAAAGCAGTGGTTACTCTCCCAAAACCTGTACCCTTTTCTCATATTGCATACTTTTTTTAAAAATTTTATTTATGTGTGTGCATGTGTGTGTGCGTGTGTGTGTGTGTGTGTGTGGCCAGCTCAGCCCACCAGGGGGCGGGGCTGGCTGGCATGTGGTGCTGGGGATTGAACCGCGGTCCCTGTGCTTTGCTAAGCTTGTTCTAAGTAGGTGCTCTAGACCATTGAGCCATCTCACCAGCCTTCATATTGCATACTTTATACTATGTCCTATTTTTTTTTATTTTTTTATTAGTGCATGCTTGTAGAGCATGATGTTTATATCCCTTGTATGGAACTGGGACACATACATGCCACATCACAATTCCTTTCCTGCCCTTATTTTCCATCCTGCCAACTCTTAATCCCTTTCACAATTGAGAATGCCCTGTCCCCATGCCTCCTATTATCTGTTCTTCCTTTTTGTTTTTATAACTTGGTTTCTCAAGTGAGAGAAACCATGCAATATTTAAGCTTTTGTACATGATTTGTCCTGCAATACACTTTTAAAAAGTCTACATAACCAAGCTATGCATACAAATTAAAAATAGTACAATAATCTAACTGTGAAATCAGAATAAATTACAAAATATTTATTTTAGCCTATGAAACATTGTTTCATCTCCCTTAGATGGTGCCTTGATGGCCAGATGCTGTTGCAGTTTCAATCCATCTCCGTATATTGAGAACCTAACCCCAATACCACGGTGTTGAGGAGGTGGTGTCTCAGTTATTTTTCTCTCATTGCTGAGACTAAATTTCTGACACTCAGAATTGAGCTCCTTTAGTGGAGGTTTCAACCCATAATCAGCTGACTCCAAGGCAGGTGCACCATGGCAGAGGGCAGTAGTTCATGGCAGAGGAAGATGGCAAGAGCAGCAAGAACAAAAAGGGAGGTGCACAAGAGGACTCCTTCTGCCCTTTCTTGTACCCAAGCTACCCACCCTAGGGCGGCTGCAGCACTCACATCCACAATCCCAGCACTAGACGATGAACCAATCGTATTCTCAAGATTCAGCTGCTCCCATGGCTGCATGAGGCTTTGCAAAGAGCAGGTGAGCGTGCAGCTTGACACAAACCACAAGAGGGGCGTCCTAAGGAGCGACAAGGCCGAGGGCACTCCTGCACATGTGAATGGTTTGGTATCACTGTTGAAAGCAGACAGGTATTGGTGAGTAGGTTGCCAATGAAAGTCTGAGGTCTTCTGCATTAAGGCATACATCTCGTACTTCTAGTTTTGGCATGGAATCAAATAACACAGAAGGCCTTCCCAAACATGGGCCTCTCTTCCTTGCAATCCTAACTTTCAGAATACTAAGCAATAAACCTCTGTGTTTTACAAATATCATGATTCAAGTGTTTTTTTCAAAATAACACAAAATGAGTCAAGATCACAGGTGACATAAATATAGAAAGATGATAATATTGTTAAAGGTAACTCAACTCTTGGTGATTCACTGTCATTGGTGGGGTGGTTTTAAACCCCTGTCAGTGTAATGGTCACTGGATTTTCATTCATGAAAATTTCAGGATATTAAATTCCAGCCTATTAAAGTTGTGGAAATGCTTTCTATCTATATATGAAATGGTGTTTGGTTCTAAATACAGATATTTATAAAATGATTTTTAACTTCATCTATTATTTGTAATTTGTAACAGATGTTGCACAAATTTTCATTGTGTAAGCATACTACATCCACCCGTTGCCAGGAGCAGCCCTAATAATAGTGACAAAACCAAACATTTCTCCTAATGTATCTAATGCTCATAGCTAGCTTTGATGTCATTCTTGTTATAGGTATTCTAAAGCTCATAACTACCAATCACAATGGGGTATGAAACTCTGTAACAGCTGCTGCGTAAGAATCTGAGTGAACTCTCAGGCTTTCACAGAGAGCACATAGGCCAAGCAATGGCCGTGACTCATCCACATGGCTGCACTGACAAAGGTTCTACAATCTGAGGTACAGGATCTCAGGACAAATCCTGAGGGCATTTCATTGACCTTCTCAGACCAAAAAGCTACAACTCTTGTTGCATAGGTCCTGCTTTACCTTGGTCTTAACCATCCAGTAGAAAAGTATGAAGACGAAATATAAGAAATAAAGCCATGCTGTTAAGTTAAGCTGTGGGGGACTCAGGTCAATAATTTCTGACATTGCCAGTTAAACAGAAGACCCAATGCTATTATGGGCTACTGGACTCTTTTAGAATATTTTGCTGAGTTTACACACCTATAATATTCAATAATGGAACTTAGGAAAAATGGGGTACACCGATGAATGTCCATTCTGTATCTGTGTATTCAAAGTGGTTGGGATAGATATATAGTTGCATTCTCTTAATGAATAGAATGATTTGTTGGAATGGTGTTTGTAAATAGGATCACAAGTCTGCATCTTGTACAGCAATTAACCACTAAGAAGAATATATGCAGTGTGTTATTTGTTGAAACTGTACTTCTGATTTGATTTGAAACTGTCTCATTGCTATCTGTTTATCAATAAAACTGTAGGAAAAAAAAAAGAATCTGAGTGAAAACTCAGACGTGCATAGTGCTTGCAAGTTAGCCAACTCGACACACACCAATACAATCTCTGAAATTACTTCCGTATACACATGCATTAGATCTTCTCTAGAAGATTTTCTTTCCTACTTTGAATAAAAAGAATCAAATCAGAAGCACAAGGGATTTGGGCTCATACTTGAAAATTCAGGTAAAGATTTTTATTTTAAAACTCAAGTTTCCCTTCTTTTCCTTGCTGCGGTAGTGGAGATAGAGCCTTGTATCTGCTTGGAGTGAATGAAGCGTGCGATTCCAGGGTGGCTTTTATTTTGGTGTTGGGCTGCGCAGATACCGCTACCACATGGAGGGTGTGCCAGGCTGATCAATAGCCCCATGAGGCGTGCGTGGCCTGCACTGCCCAGCCCTCCCATTTTCAACCTAATTAGCAGCTGCTCAAAGATGGGAAACAGGTGCAGATCCAGGGCCAGACCAGGAAAGTCTGCCTGTAATTAACAAGGAAAAAAGGGTCAGATATTGGGAAGAATATCAAATCGGCCCACTGGGGTTAGCATGCTGGCCTCAAAGGCGTAGTCACCTGAGATCTTAGGCATGCTAATGTAAATTATGCAAGCTTTCAAACAACGCGGCTGCATAATCAGTTGGCAGAGTGAAAAATGATTTTTTTTTTTTTTTGTAAGAGAATAGGGGAAAAGGCAGATGCAAAACTCACTCTTCCTCATCATGTTGTAGATATTGGAGAGAGGAATATATACAAGAAATAATGACACTTTCTTGTAGCAATCATGGATTGCTTAGAAGTTATTAACTAATTAGGACTCTTCAAGAAATAGGTAGTTTGGAGGACAATCAAACAACCCGATTGTTTAGAGAATTATGCACTCATAGATACTGGGAAGTAGACACATTATGCAGATGTTGTTATGCATAATATATTGGCTTTGGTCATTGACAATTATTTAAATATATTGCAGTCCATTTAGGACTAACGAGGCTTATTATGGGCAAATCAGCTTGGAGAAGGTGAAAAATGAAATTCCTGAGTAAACTGCAGAGCACAAGGCAGTGTGCCAGGTTCAGATTCTGACTTTAGTAGTCAAGTTTTCAGTACCGGAACATACTTTCTATTCCAGTTAAGCGAGCTTAAAATTCACCAGAGACTCTGAGAAGACTTTACACCGGTCCTTTAGGCATTTAGCATTGAGTCTCTCAGTGAAGAGTCACCTCCTCTCTGGCAAATTTCCCAGCTAGAAGAGAATTCTGTATTTCCAGTTGAGCAACTGGTGGCAGTTATCAATCAATGTAACCAAATTAGTCTCATAGTAAAAATAACTCTGAAGCCTCAGATGTTCACAAAAACAAAGGCTTATTTCTCCCTCACAGAGCTTGCTTCATGGGCTGTTGACGGATGTCATACTGACTTCATTATAGGCTTCAAGTGGAAGGAACAGTCCCGGTCGGACGCGCCTTGCTTGTCACGTGAGGGCGGCGCTCTTCACCCCTTCTACGCCTGCGCCAGTGTCTACCACAACATAAACAAGGGAGGATTTTTATACTGCTTTGAGAAGAGGCAGTGAACCCATGGAATAAAATAAAATTGACCACAATGAGTTAAATGAAATCTGTAAAAATTTGAGAGAGTTAACCTTTTTCTGTCATGCACACACTCATACCCATTTGTATAAAAGAGTGCATCTTAATATTAGCGTTAAATAAAATATTACCTGACGTTAAAAAAAATATTTACTTAGTATCAGACACTTGAGTTTTACTCTAGTCCCTCATGGTGATCCTGGAGCCCTGGGGTTACCATTCCCATCTTATGGAAATTATGGCTCAGAGACTTTGATTTGCTCAGGGCTCCCCAGCTAAATAAGTGGCAGCACTGGGCTTCCAACCTGGCTCTGTCATGGAACACACTTTTCTCATGCACGGCTGTACCTTTGAAGACATGGCAGGCCTGGCAGGCACCTTATCCCATGGGCTCTAAACAAAATCTGTTTCATCTGTCACATTCTGACTCGGAGATGACAGGGGACATGGGAGGCTGCCTGAGCCGCCTGGAGGTCATCAGCTAGCGACTCGGGCTGGACGCTGTATGCTGAGTATGGAGCACAAGTTCAGGGTGCATAATTTTGGGACTGATCAAATCCAAAGTCTCGTGGGGACCCTTTCTAGCAATGCCCTTATTTCAGGCTCTCATTTTTAGTGTTGGCCCTGTGGCCGCTCTTCACTGGGTGTTGCATACTGCACATCTGCATGGGGTGCTGTGCTCAGGTGTTTCCAAGCACCCTGGCCTGTGTTACTTAGATGCCAGTAGCAATCTCGTGCAAGTTGTGGAAATTTAAGGGTCTACAGGGTGTTCTCACTACTTCACTGGACTCATAGTGATTCATCTGTTTACAGCCTCCCTAGAGTTAAGATTACAGGTGTGTGTCAACACGCCTAGTCTCAATTGTCTTCTCGGGGTCAGGGCTGGCATGGCAGGCCCCGGGGATCGAATCCCTGGCCCCTGAGCCTGCTTGCAGGTGCTTTAATCCGCTGAGCTATTTGGTTGGCCTTCAGTTGTGGAAATTTAAATGTGCAGATATTGAGGAATGTCCTCAGGTTTTGTGTAAGCATGCAAAACATTCCTAGCTAAGAAGCACAGCTTTATGCTTGGCTGATGAAATTGGTATAAAATTATATATAGTATGGCACATGTCAAAGTCTATGTTATTAAAGTCCCCTTGGCATGCATTACACAAGAATCATCTATTCTTTAAGGAAATGAGTTGATGCGCTGAGGTGAAGGGAGAGTGGGGAACGCAGGAAGACGAGCACAGCCAGCTAGGCCTCTACTGCGTGTGGCTTGTGACTGTCACCATGAAGGAGCTGAAGCTGTGGCGAATCCGAAATAGTGTAAGTTACTTGGGTGAGCAAGAATATATTAGGGAAAGTGATTAGAATATTTATGGAACAATACCTAATTTTCTGCAAGACTTGATACTGAAAAGTAAAGAGCACAGTTAATGGTTCATCCCTGTCTCTCCCCAAAAAGAGCATTAGATTATTTTTATCCAGAGACATACCCCAAAGAGCTTCAAGTAAACACCTAGTTTCAAGGATTCAGACATCGATGAGGCCAAATCTAGAAAGTCTCTTAGCCCTCCCATTGGAACTGAAATCTGTTAATAAGTATCATAAGTCACTTAAAGATACTTTACCTTAGGCGAATATTAAGAAAGATAAGAATGAAGAAAGCAAAAGAGGGATGGGAAGAGTGAGATTACGAGGGGAGAGGAATGTAGGGAAGGTGAGGAGAGGGCACGAGAGGAGGGAGAGGTACATTTTAATAGTTTTACACAAATATGCATATTTAATGTACTCTTGGATGTACTTAAAGTGGAACGCAGGGAAGGCTGAAGGAAGGATGCTGGAGCAAGAGATAAAAGACAGGGTTGCACCAGAAGTCCATGTAATAGGACAGAAGGAAGAGCAAACTCCAAGTCCCAAGTATGCAGATTCAAACCACCAGACCTCAGGCAGTTGCATCAGAATCTACGTCATCTCTAAAATGGGAGAACCAAAACTTTCAATGTCGATTTTAATAAGCATGACCTCATTTGATAAGAATATGACCTTCACATCTTTTCCAAAATACTACTATTACATTAATGAATATTTAAACTTAAAATTTTGGCCAACTAGCTCAGCAGATTAAAGCACCTGCAAACAGGCACAGCTGCTGGGGGTTTGATCCCTGGGCCTGCCATGCCGGTCCGCCTCCAGGGCATGCTAAAAACAGCAATTGAGACTGGGCGTGGTGGCACAGGCCTTTAATCCCAACGCTTGAGAGGCTGTAAACGAGTGGATCACTATGAGTCCAATCTAGTAGTGAGACCCTGAATACTCTATAGACCCTTCCCTAAAATACAAAACAAAAAAAAGAAAAAAACCCAAAACAAAAAAATCTTAAAATTTTGAAGTCTTCTTTTCTTCTTCTTTTTTTTTTTTCCATTTTTCTTGTTCTTATTGAAATTAAACAGTGTAATCCTTACAAGCAAATAGTGAAGCATATACCGTAACGCTTATTGCCTTACCAGGGATGTTAAGAAATGTTCTTTAAAGTAAAAAGGTAGACTTGCATTTCTATACGTTAGCAAGAGCTCTTATTTATTTATTTATTTTATTTAATTTATTTACTTTTGTCCATTTGAGTGTTACTAGAGAAACTGATATAACACAAGATACACAAATGTATAAGAAATTACAAGATTGCTTACAAGGAAACAGCCGCAGAGTCAGATGAGGAAGTGTGCAGAGGGTCTTCACACTGGAGATGGGAGCACTCCGTTCAAGGCCTGGAGCTCACTGCAGTGTTCTTTTTTTTTTTTTTAAATGAATTAAGTATCTTTTTGCAGAACCCGGGATTGAACTCAGACCCTTGCGCTTGCCAGGCAAGCACTTACTCTACTGAGCCATCTCCCCGGCCTAGCAAGAGCTCTTTGATCCTGGGGCTGGGAGAGGAGATTTTTAACATTCATCCTAATTTATGAAAAACCCACAACTGAAGTGAATATTTTATTTCAAGGACTATCACTTTTAGAGTTTCAGATAGTATTTCCTCAGGATGACATGGTACTCGAGATGTTAAGAGATGGACAAATTTGTCTGTCAGTATACCGCTGCATCAGAATCTATGCACTTGAACAAATGTGTGAATCTCAAATGTTGCCAATCAAATCAAAAAGGTTCTAGAGTGTTGCTGCTTTCTTAAAAAGCACTGAGGTTGGACCAAGTTATAGTTTGTTTTGATGGATGTTTAGATTAATTGTGAAGATAAGGAAAGCCTGATGGGTCAAAAATCAAATACTGCTCTCTTGTATAATTTGTTCTTGTTATATTTTAACTTCTATTTATTTGTTTTTATGTACTTGGTGTAGGGTCTCGCTACACTGTTTGGACTCCGAGTGATTCGCTGGCTTTCAGCCTCCCCAGTGCTGGAATTGCAAGCATGCGCCACCACACTGGGTCTTGGTGGCCAGCTCAGTGCACCTGGTGGTGGGGCCAGTATGACAAGTAGTACCGGGATTGAATTTGGGTCCCTGAGCTTGCCAGGCAGGTGCTTATTCCACTGAGTTATCTGGCCAGCCCTTGGCATTATTCTTAAAACTGTAGCTTGTTGTTCTTCCACACTAAATAAATGAGTTATGACTTTCAAATAAAGACCATTATTTATTCTGAAAAGGTACATTTTAATAGTTTTACACGAATATGCATATTTAATGTACTCTTGGATTTCCTTAACATGGAAGGCTGGAGAAGAACCAGATTTTCTGCTTCCAGGATTTCCTTTTATCTCATTTCTATAAAACCATTTGACAAATAAAGCAAAAAGATTTGGGATGATGAGAACTAGCTGAGTGGATTTATACTAAAGGGACCTAAACTAGAAAAAGTGGAGTGAATGAACAAGACAGGAGAGAGATTTTAAAGCAACAAATTAGTTGACTTTAAAAAAATGAAAGGCCCTTATGGCAGTTTAGAATCATTTAGCTATAGAGAAAGGGTGTTAAATTCCTGGCCATGACGAAAATAACAATAGAACAGGAATACTCTTAGGGCGATGCGGAAGACTTGTGATCGAGGGTCCTCCAGTCCTGGTAACAGGCTCTGCGTGAACAATGTGCGAAGTTCCCTCTCCCTCTACATGTTTGTTGTTATTGTTGAAGTTGTTCTGAAATTTGATGTCTTTCAGCATTACAACTTGCTAGGACTAGGATCGCTTACCTAGGTTTGCATCATTAGTTTAAGATGATACCTATCTACCTATCAATCTATATTTATTTTTTTATTTATGTATCTATTTATCTACATAGTGCAGGGCTTCACTGTGCAGCTCAGCCTGGTAGTGATCTGCCCACCTCAGGCTCCCCAGCACTGAGACCACAGGTGGGCACCACCACACCCAGTCTCAGTGGCTGGCACTCTTGGTACCGAAAATCCAACCCATGTCCTTGAGCTTTTCGGCATGCGCTTAGACCACTGAGCTGTCTCCCTAGCCCAATCTATATTTTCAAGAGAAATAATCTGGAATGTTTTTGGTTGGTTCCCTTGCTTTAGTGAAAGACAAGGTCCATGAAATGGTAAGTCCTATACTACATTCACTTACACTACAGGTCATGAAAACTTGTTGGGAATCTGTTTGTGAAAGGAGTGATCTAACAGAACTTAAGGTCCCCATGTATGCTATTTATTTATTTATTTCATTTGTTTTGGTACCAGGGATTGAACTCAGGACCTTGCCCTTACTTATGCTACTGAGCTAGCTCCCTGCCCCATGTACATTAAAGACTGCTCTTTTAAGTCTATATTTCCTTTTGTGATGAATATTCCTAAATACAACAAGTCATTTTTATCTTCCAAATATTCAAATTTAATAGGTGAATGATAATTTACTTTTTCTCATTTTAACAGCCATGGAAGCTGAAGGCTAGACAGGGCAATGTTTTTATTTAAGGCCCCATGCATATTTAGGTGAGGATCTAGGTTTGTAGGAAATTATACATTACAGTCACCTTCCTCTCTTGTTTTCAGCAAGCGGCAAACACAAGGTTAGGCATGTCCCTATAGGGCTAAAAAGGTCCCCACTGTGCCATGTATCACTTTGCATACTATTAATAATTTGGGGAATCACAGACTTATATCTTATAAATTAAAAGTACATAGAGTAGCATCACTTAACATTTCAGTCAAGTTCAACAGCTGCCCTCAATTTTCTTTTAAAATTCAGACACTCAAAATAGACAGGCAAAGATTTATAAAAATAGATCTGTCTGTCACTTCCAATTTTACATTTGCAAACAAGTTGTTCTTCGATGAAAATTTGCAGATAGATTGAGCAGCTGGTAATAGGAAGATTGCCACGATTTCAGTGGTTTGGAGTTCCGATGACAAAGGGTAATTGGTAAAGATAATCTTTTGTTTGAATGGCCTAAGTGACTTTGCCTCACTAACCCTGACAACAGATGGTGAAGATGGCTATTATCAGCTCACTCTTATGAGAAGCAAGAGATGGAAGAAGCAGAACACTGAATCACTCACTGCTGAAGCCAAGTGCCATTGTGACATCCGTATCAGCCTGGGGTTCCAAGCCTGGCTCTGCCACTTCCTGGCCTGCGAGTCTATAGACATATATGAACATTCGGAGGTTCATGTATTTAACTGTAACAGACTAGAGTAGGTCGATCATCCGCGGGAAAGTGTGGTCCCTGCAGGAACAGTACTGCTATCACCTGGAAGCTTGTCTGAATCAGAGATTTTTAGACCTCTTTCCAGACTACAGAATGAGAATGGGCCCCTGAACATCTCAAGTGATTTTTTGTTTTTGTTTTTTTTTTTTTCAGAAGAGAAGCCCAAGATGTGAGGATCTTATTGAGTCTTTTCAAGTATCACATTCTTACAATTTTAATATAGGGACTTTCCTACAGAACATGTAGCAGAATGGATAAAAAGACGGATTCAAAGACATGTCACCATCTCCCAAAGGGGCTTAAAATCTCAGAAACGTGTTAGTAAGTCACAGCAAGCTTCTGTAGCTTTCTCCATAGACAGAGTATAAAAGCCTGGCTTTCGCATATCCATCGCCTGCTTTTAAAAGACCATGTTATCTTCACATTACAAATACTGGTCACTAACATCTTTCCGTAGTTCCTGATTGTATGTTGCTCAAGCACTGAACCAATCAATCTGTCCTCCTCCTGGAAGCTGCTTCCTTTCCCCCTTTTCCACCCACCCATTCGGGCATCGAATTACTGCCAGGCCGCTTGTGCCTGCACCATCTGCTCATTAAGTGTCAGCTGATGGGAGGACAGAAGACACCTGGTGACTGTGAAGTCGGGCCAATACACCAAGGAAAATCAGCACAGTGGCACAAAAGCACAAAGTGAAACAGACCTTGGGAATCCAGAGGAAAAGGGACAAGCGAGGCAGGTCGAGCTTCTGAGGCCCAGGGCATCTTTTCATTTCCTGCCCTTGTACTCCGTGCGCAGTGCCCTTGGAAGGGACAGGGGTTCCTTACAAAGCAGCTTTCTGCTGAGCAGCTTCTTCCTGCAAAGCGATGGTGTACAGCAACTGTCGCGTGTACCTGTTGGACTGAAGACTGTTAAATGACTTCGCAGTCCCCTCTGTGTCCGAGTTGCCAGGTAGGCCATTTCTTCTAATTCCACAAAGCATCCAGTCAACTGTTTATCATTTCGGAGAGCAGATTCAGACCAAAAGACCTGGCTATCACCTGCAGAGATATGGCTGGGGGGCTGCTCCAGAAGATTGGGCCTCAGAGAACTACATAAAGGGCCCCAGGCCAAAATTAGGGCACACAACCCTCACCTTACTCCAAGGAGCCTGGACAGCTGAAGCTCTCTTAGCTCAGAGCAACTTGAAACCAGCTGTCACATGTTTCAGCGGTGGATGCAGTTCTTAACTGGAAACAGCTGCTCTGTTGCCAGCTTACAATATTCGAGTTGGTTAAAGGCATTAGTAGAGGTGGCATGAGACAGACTTGTGCACTCAGAACCTTCCCAGCACCACGTGACCACTTTTGTGCCTAGCCACTTTACCAGCAAATGAGTCATGAGTAAGAGAAAGGGCTCTGGGACAGAACAGTATCTTTGCAACTTCTGTGTGACTGTAGGCAAAGTCCTTAATTATTTTGTGCCTCAGTTCCTTTACCCACAAAGTAGAATAATGATGGTAACCAACCTTAGAGTATACTTAAAGACTGAATCCATTCATACATGCACAGTATAAAGAAACAGCCTCGCAGAGAGTTAACTTCCAGTGCTTGCTATTATTATCAGAGAACGAAGATCATTTTGAAACTTGTTTTCTCTCATTTTCACCCATGGGGAAGAGAAGCTAATTAAAGAAATTGTTATGATCAGCATTTGTACAGATTCCAGGCTCAAAGGCAAGGTGCTAAACCTCTTCTATCTCTCCATTTCCTGCAGTCTTCTTTTCCATTATCTTATTGTCTGACTCTTAGCTTCTGTCAGTGGAAAATAAGAAAAAAGAAATCTATCTAATGATTCTTTCCTATGGTGTCTTCCTGTCAGCACCTGCCTCACCACTTGCAGATATTGATGTATCGAAGGTTCCCTCCAGCTTGTTCAAACAGGGAATTAACTTTAATTCTCAGTGATGAGAGGGGGCTCAGTTTGAGCCAAAATATCTTGCTGCTCTTGAAACTAATTCTAGGCCTTCACAATATGTGAAGTCAGGGGTCTCGCACTGAAATGCCACAGGTGTCAGGAAGGAGTCCTGAATGACTAAAAGGAGGTGGGGTGAGAAGTCCACCAGCTTCCTTGTTATTCTTCACTGTAGAGAACGGTCCAGCTGCAAGGACCCAGTCAGTGCTCTCCTTGTAGACAAATCCTCAGGCACACGCAGTGAGCAACAGTCATTCCCAGACGTCAAGGAAAGATTCATGGTGGGCTATGGAGAGGGCAGGAACCAACAGCCCTGAGCAGGGTCGCTATGTACCCAGCGTTGACAGACTCTCTGCTTGTCTTACTCTTCTCTTATTGCTGGGACAAATACCCAACACTCAAAATGAAGGAAGGAAAGGTTTATTTAGCTCACCCTTACTGGAGGTTTCATAGTTTAAAACAGCTTGAATCATGTAGCAAGACCTCAGAGCCTTATTTGCTCAGGAAAGAGTTTCAGTGCCTCTGTCTTTTCCAAACATCTCCCCTCAGCCCCAGGTGGCCTTAGGTGCAGGTACTGCCGCCCTGCACTACAGGTCTGGAGGAGAAGCTGGGGTGTCTATCCAGCATGACAGGCTCCACACCTCCAAGAGAGGCCACTGGCCTGGGGAAGCATGCTGCCGGTTTAACAGTTGGGCCTCTCTGGCCCCGCCCCTTGAGCCACGCCCCGGTCATCTGGCCCCGCCCCTCGAGCCCCGCCCCGGCCCTCTGGCCACGCCCCTTCTCGAGCATGTCCACCTCATGACTCACATGCGACTTTGGAAGGACAACTAGACACAAACGAGAACACTGCTTTTAATGAGAAACATAGAAATTGGAGATTTTTTGAAATGTTAAATTCCAAGGATTTTAAATACCAGGTGAATATTTCAGATGGCAGGACACAGGAAAGGAGGCTCAAATAAATTATGTTGACGGGTAGGTCTGGCCCGTCGGCTGCAGTCTCAGGCGAGACTGCGCACACTCAGTGCTATCGTGTGCACTTGGGGTCCTCCAAGGTCCCCAGCTGCACGCTCGGGGGAGCGGTGGAATCTTAAGGGGCGGGGCCTTAAAGAAGGCCTTATGTCCCTGAAGTGCGACCTCAGAGGGAGCCGAGGGACTGAAGTCTCTTGCGCTTTGATGCCTGCGGACCCCCACGAGGTGACCGAGTTTGCGCCACCCCAGTTCCTGCCACGATGCGCTCCTCTAGAAGCAGAGGCACAGGGGGACCCCAGCGTGGCTGGAACCTCAAAACCTGCGAAGCAGAGTAAGCTTTCTTACTCTACAGATTAACTGCGCCAGGTGTTTTGTGAGGAAAACAGAAATCTATCACACTTAGTTACATCTCTACCCTAACTAAGAAATTATTAAGAACCTAGCAAGTGGCTAGCAGAGGGCCAGGTACTGCAGGGGGATAGAATAGGTTTTTAAAACTTCTTGAGGTTTCTAAGCACTCATTTGCCGTAGGAAGACTTTTCAAAGTTTTTCATTTAACTTTTTCAATTTTTTATCTTGAAATAATTTCAGAACTGTAGAAAATATGCAGAAAAGATACAAAAACTCCCCCACATCATTCATTCCCATTCTCCAGATCCAGTTAAAAATTTAACATATTTATTTCTTTTTCTCTTCATTTTATTTTCACCTCTCTCTGTAAATGGATCTGCAGGAATGTAAATCTTAAAACATTTGAAGAAACAGAGTCTCTTTAATTAAAAAAAATGTGTATCATTTAAAAATAGGGATATCCTTTTATGTAGCACAGGACAAAGATCAAATTAGACAAGATAATATGTCTGCATGTTGTACCATGCATAACTAGTACAAAGACAACAATAGGCAACCTATTAATTATTGTAACTATCCCACTAACCTGTTTTGAAACTGTCTCATTGTTATTTCTTTCTCAATAAAATTAATACCGAAAATCAGGAAATTAAGGGTGATACAATGTCTATATCTAATATATAATGTTTATTCAATTTTTAAACCCCAAATTTATTTAGGGTAAAAAGAAAATTCATGTTCATGATGCAAAACAGTCTCCTTTTATGCTTGCTGCCCTTCACTAGGCTTTTTTCTTTTATTTTCTGGGAGAAAACTGCTCTTCCCTGACTTTTATAACAAAAGGCAAATCTATTTTGTCTTTCGTAATATTAATATTTCAGAGTACAGAGCTCTTTCTCAATATTTTAGAAGAGAACAGACAATCTTTCAATTTGGGTTTGTTTAAGATTTGCTAATGATTAGATTCATATCACGTGTTTCCTGGCAGGACTACCAGGAAGTGATGCGGCGTCCTTCTCAACGCAAGAAGGCCTCAAAGGGAATATTTGAGGAAGATCATTAGCTTGCTTTGCGAGAAAGATGTTCTCTGTATGAAGTACAGTACTTAACCTCCAAACTGGCATTTGGATTTTTACATTTTTATTGCAGCCTTATTATTAGAGATTTTGCTCAACTTCCCTGTTTATATGAAGGTTTTACTTTTCTTCTTTTAGTTTAGTGAAAAAATATCCAGATTCTTCAGATCCATTTAAGACCATGAAGTATGTAGGTTTTGTAGATGAAATGACAGAAAAATAAAGGAAGCAGGACTCACTGTTAAATCTGGTGATGGGAAATGTTCCGAGTCCTCCTAAGGTTGCTTGGAACCTTTAAGTCAGAAGTGAGAAGAAGAATGTGTAGTAAATGTGGAGCTGCAGATTTACACTGTTCTTACCAAAATAATAGAAAATATTTCTTTGCTTGGGTAAAATACAAAATTTTAAAATTTGCCAGATTATCCTTTTCCTTCTGAAATGTAATAAAGGTAAAAGTGTAAAAAAAAATTTAGCACAAAAATCATTGTGAGTTGGACTCCTGGATTTTTTCCTAGGATTTTTATTCTATGAAATGCTTCATAAAACCCCCAAATTTGAACAGGGTCAAGGAGCAGACTTTTGAACTGACGGGCTTTAGCTGGAGCCTTTGATTTGCCATCTAATATTTGTGAAATCTTGGACAATTTTCTCTTAGTAATTCAGATTCATCATTATAAAATGGAAGCTTTCCTTGCCAGAGTCTCATGAGGATGCATAAGATAAACAAAAGAAGAATATTTAATCCAATAAGCCCAGTAGATAGAATATGTCCAGTAAGCGTGGATTTTTCTTCAGCTTTTTTTTTTTTTTTTGGTCTGGGCACTTTCGAGAGTGTATTAATTCAGTTCTTCTTGTAAAAATCCACTGGGAGGAATTTCAGTATGTAGTAAAACTTAAAAGCGTTTGGAAAAAAAGAGGCCCAGGGAGTTTTCAATAATTTTAACAACCTGACATGTTGGAATAAGCACACTGTACTCAGTGGTGTAAAATCATGAACACATATATCAGCCATTGAGAAGTGTATGCATGAATAGGAATTGTTAAACTGAAATATTTACAGAATGAAGTTAGTAGTGTCAAAGTGGTAGACCCTGGACCTATGTAGAAAACTCTCTGTTCACAGTTTGAGCAGTCCAGTGCAAATGACCTCAAGAATCACTTTGCCAGAGGAGGAAAAGTCTTTTGGTACACTGAAAGGAATTTATCAGGGACTGAAGAACCTTGATCCTGTGC
This sequence comes from Octodon degus, assembly GCF_000260255.1. Lineage (NCBI taxonomy): Eukaryota > Metazoa > Chordata > Mammalia > Rodentia > Octodontidae > Octodon > Octodon degus. The sequence goes on along the minus strand of NW_004524598.1, from coordinate 19,862,563 downwards.
CGAAGCTGCTCTAGCGTCTTAAGGTGCTAGTGTGGATGTAGTCTCACTTCCGGTCCTGAAGCATAAGCATTGTCCTTATTCTGTTCAGAGTTTTGCTGACATAACTATCCCAGAAAAATTAGCAATCTTGAATTTTTATTTACTAATCTCTAAAGGAAGTTACTTGTGCATCTGTATATTGGGGGTTTTCTGCTGTTTGTAAGGGACTTGTTCATCAGAGATGGGAGTCTTGAGTCAAGATGCAAACTGGATGCTCAAGACTTCTCTGCTGAGACAAGTGAACTATAGACTTACTGTCACTTATTGAAGACATTGTTTTGTGTAATATTAATATCAAAAGAGTGGACCCCTGACATCACCTAAGGCAGCCCCTTCTGAGAAAGAAAAGGCTTCTGTTGGTGACTACCTGGAGACCAAGGGAACAGACTGGTCCAGGCAAACAGGGTTTCTCCTTGAGGATTTCTGTCAGGAAACAAAAATTCAATCAGAGGTCAATTTAAATGAAATGGTTAAGTTACAAAAAGTGTCAGTGGGCAGTACGTCTCCTGTCTGTTGCCCTGGTCTCTTTTCTGTGCCTGTTTCTTCTAATCCATGGAGGACTCTTACAGTGCTGCTTCCATGTTCAGACCTCTTTGCAGAGAATTAAAATTTTATTTTATAAACTTCCACTAACTCATTTTATGATCAGATATCTATTTCTAATGATCTTATTCTGGTGACTTTCTTGGGCAAAAGACTCAAAATTGAAAACAAAATGGGAAATCTGGGACTAAGCTAAGTCCTGTTGATGGAGTGGTCCCGGCCATTTCTGACCTAGTAACAGTGACAATATAATAGGAACTGTAACAAGGTGTGTTTATCCTGTCCATGACATTGTTTTAAGTGCTCAGCACCTACTAAAGTACCAAACATTTGAATATTTATGGAAACATTTAAGATGTTTCACTAGGGTGCTGGGAGATGGCTCAGTAGAATAAGTGCTTGCCTGGCAAGTGCAAAGGCCTGAGTTCAATCCCCGGTTCTACTCCCTACCCCTCCCAAAAAAAAGTTTCACTAATGTTAAATGCAAAATTTAGATTTTTTTTTTTAAATTTCAAGGAAATAAAACTGTGGCCCAAGAACTCCTGTTAGCTTCTGTTTGCCAAGCATGCTCTAGGTGGATAGTGTGCGCTGTGGCAAGGTTGTAGCTCCTTCGTATTTTTCAGGTAACAATTTAGTGGGTTGGTTCAAGCCTGAATGTGGCTTTTTCCTGTAGTGTATGTATTTGTACTGAAGTGTTGTGGACTCAAATGCTTATGCAAAGTTTGTTGCTCGAGGCAGTATTAGGCAATTGCTTCAAATCTTCCTAGGTTCCATTGGCTAACGGTCTTCAGAGGCCCTTAGCTGCTGTTTGCGTTCATTTGTATCCAAATACTAGAAGACAGTTACTAGTTAGGTTCCTAGGGTTCCTTTCTGTCTGATACTGCCTAGAAATATAAAAAGAAATATAAAAGAAATAAATACAATAGAAACACAGAAAAATAAAAAAGTAAAAGAATATGTATAGGAGACATTGCCATTTGTCAACCATTGAATGTTTAGGAAGCCTTCTTTCCTAAACAGGTACAAAAATATAATGAACTTGAAATCCATTACTGTTTTGGGCAAATCCAATGTAAACTCTTCCTGGGAGTGCTGGACATCAGGTATCATTGGTATATTCTCCACTGTGTCATTTATGTTCTCAGAAACATTTTCTTTAGCCTTCTCAATATCAGGCTTGACAATTCATGCTCCATATATAGTGAAAGAGATGGTTCAGGAGTCGGGGAGAAGTGAAATTTGGGAAGGATCTAGGAAGGGGTTATTTTGCATGTATGTTATGTTAGGAGATATTGCAGTGTGTTCTACTACAACATAAACCGAAAATGGATGATAACTATTTATACTGATCAAAATACAAAAGACATTTCAATGTAAAATTAAAAAATTGCTACCTCAAAATTGAAAATAGAGTGTTTTTATTTTTACATTTCTCTCTAATTTTATGAAAGGCTGTCATAATCAATCATAGACATTTTTCCTAATGAACTGGGGCTATAGAATCAGAATACTTTTTTGAATTTCCCCTGGAATCCTTCTTCACAAATTGTTCAATGTAGCCGCTGCCAACCAATATTGTTAGTAAATGATGATGAATCTATTTGTTAGAGATGACAATAAGGAAATTAAAGATTTATCAATTCTGAGTTCTATGTGTAATTTTCAAAATAAGACATGCTTTAAAAAATTCTTTGTATGTTCTGGATAGAAGTCCTTTGTCTGAGGGACAGTCAGCTATGATTTTTTTTCCCCAATTCATGTGTTTTCTTTTTACTCTGCTGGTGGTTTCTCTTGACATGCAGGAACTTTTTCAAAAACATGAGATCCCAATTGTTGATTCTTTGAAGCATTCCCCATGCATTTTGGCTTTTGTTCATGAGCTCTCTACCTACCCCTGTGTCTTTAATATTTCTACCTACTTTCTACTCCAGAAGGTATAGTGTTTATTTTATTATTTAAATCTTAAAATCAGGCCATGAAATTCAAAGACTCAATCAAAAAATGGGTATCTGAGATGAATACATGCTTCACAAATGAAGAAAAACTAATGGCAAGTAAATGTAAGAAAAAATGTTCAACATCAGTGGTCTTTGAAAAGATATAAATCAATACAATGCTGAGATTCCACCTTACCCTAGAAAAGCATGGCTATCAACAAGAAGTCAGCCAATAACAAATGCTGGAGAGGCTGTGAGAAAAAAAGGAACCCTCTTCATTATTGGTGGGAGTAAAGACTGGTACAACCACTGCAGAAATCAGTGTCCAGATTCCTCACAAAGCTAGGCTTGGTATTCCCATTCACGCCAGCTATTTCCCTCTGAGGTATTTTTCCAAAAGAACTGAAAGTATCATAACACAGGTATATATGTACACTCACGTTCATAGCAGCCCAATTTGTCATAACTAAATCTTGGAAACAACACTCATCAACTGAGACAATAACTTGGAAGCTACCTCTCTGAATACATTTTTCGTCATTTATTTGGAATTCCCTTGGAAGTGGGACTCTGGGGACATGAGCAGATGTACACATCGTTAACCCTTCTTTGCCCATGGGATTGCCTTCCACAGAGGCTGCACCTGTTTTCACTTCAAACATCTGGGTGTGGAAACTCTCCTGGCCTTGGCATCACTTGGTAGTACCCAATTTTTTCTTCCTTTCTCTTTGCCAATGTCATTCATACACTGTTGTACGAATTTAAATTTAATATACTCTTAAATGTGTTTAAATTTGACATTTTAATTTGACTAGAAATATAAAGATATGTTTATTGGCAACTTGCCTTTCAGTGGATCCTCTTTATGAGTGGCGTATTCAAAGACCTCAAGCAATTAGCTGAGTGAGAAGGTGCCAGAGTCTATATGCACTACCTGTGTCCTGTCTTTATCTACTTAAAAAATTAATGTATAAATTTGTCATTGAGAAAGACTAAAAAATATAACTAGTAATACAATCAAATAACTATAACAAATATAGTCTCTTTTCACGATTTCATAAAGAGAGTTATGCTCTTTCAGTACATTCTAGAAACCATAGCATATGATTTTTTTTTCTTTCTTGACTAAATTGAGAATGTCTTTGTCAGGCATGGTGGTGCCCACACGGAAACCCAGCACTCAGGATGCCAAGGTAGAAGGATCGCTGTAAATTCAAGACCTGCCTGGGCTTCATAGTGAGCTTTAGGCTTGCATGAACTATGTAGTGATACCCTGCCAAAAATAAATAAAGAAACAAACAAACAGAGAGCTTTCATCTTTTTGAGTGGAAGGAGCGCTTTATGGGTGCCTTTGACATCCTCAAATTGCTAGTATCACTGTCTTGCATCCAGAGGTCATTATTAAGTAAAAAGGATTTCTTCAACTCGAGCAGTAGTGCACTGCCACAGTTGATCCTGTAGAGCTAGTTACCAGGCGACCAGCAGGCAGGTAACATGCGTAGCACAGAGGTACTACATAAAGGGATGATTCCTTCCTTGAGTGGGGCACTAGGCAGAATAGTATGAAATTTCTTTGGGGCTCTTGGAACAAGGTATGATTCACGACTTAGCATTTGCTTTTCCCAGAATTTGCCATTTAACACTTTCAGACTGTAGCAGATCAGAATTAAAACTTCGGAATGTGAAGCCAATCATAATGGAGATGCTGCATTTGATTTGCGCAGTACACATTCCAGGTTTTTACCATGTCACCAACAGGATTGTCTATTTCTTATTGATTAAAAAGTAAGTCTGTTTATTAAACAAACAAGCCCTCTTAAATACAAGAGTTTGAACTTTTTAGTAGATTTTAAATCCTCTGCAGTAGCATTTTGAATAACGATTCATGCTAATTCTTCGTTACTTACGTTGTTCTTACTGGGATGACTACTAGCAAATATGCAACTCCAAGTACTGCAAAAATTACTCTGACTCATGCCTTTGTGATGAACTAAATCGTGCCTGTGAACAGAAAATAAAACTCAGACCATCCAAAAGCAAAACAAAACATTGAATTAGTTTTTATAACCGTCAGCTAACAAGGAGGTCATTTTTCTTTATTATTTAAGTAAGTACATTAGACTGAAGTAGGTCTGGCTAATGGATATTATTTTTTCTTTTTTGCCTGAGAATCTTTATTTCAGTTTTGCATTGCCCAATAATGGACACAACCAGAGTATTAACGATTTGACAAACTTACCTTCAGATAAAGCGAATATATTAGAAAGTAAAATCACATCCAGGGTCAAGGGTAGGATCTTGGTAGGCTTCATGAAGGGAAATGGAGGTGGGGGGCGGGGGAAGGCAGTTTTTTCTTTTTTCCCCACCAGCTCCACGGCGAAGCATGGTCTTGCTCTGACCCCTTGCTTAGAAGTCAGCGCACTACACCATGCTTCCCCACCACCCTTACATCTCAGAGCTTCATCTTTGATTCAGTTGGTACAGTGGGATGGGTATTCCTACCTTTATAGACATGTCGCCTTCCCACCCTTAATTTTTTTCTCATGGTGTTTGGTGTTAGGGTGAAGGGCGAAGGCCACATTTGAACATAAGTCAGGTTTTTTTGTTTTATGTGGGGGAAAGCCGGGGGGCGTTTGCAGAACTTAAAACAGAAATCAAACCTTTAAAGGTTGACTGTATGTGTCCTGCCACTCATATTCTCTTCTGGCTTCTAACTTTCCTTAGGCTTAAAATATATCTGGAGCTGCTAGTTCCTTTGTTCTTTGGAGAGTTCATTTCTTATTCTTTCAAAAAAAATCTTTTTTTGTTTTTGTTTTGTGGTAACAAACAAGTACGATGCTAGGTGGTCATGGTTTCAGAGGCTTGTTGCTTACTCTGCAGAGCAAAACAGGGCTTGCTGCCTCTTCGACGAGTGGGGTTCACAGCGGGCACGGGTTCCTGGGCCAGGCTGCATGCTATGATGTTAAGAGAGATGGGGGCAAGGGAGGTGGAGGCCAGCTCATTGTGAAATGGACAAGATGGAAAAATATGTACTGTATCTTCTTCTAAATGTAACTACAAAATTTGGCATCTAATATGCTTCTAATCAAAGCTAGTACCCCTTCTTGGTTATTTCAGTTTCTCTATCTTTCTATATCTGTGAAGTGAAGGGAAAAATGTTTATAGTTCATTAAAAAATATCATTAAAAGGTCCGGCCAAATAGCTCAGTGGCTCAACGCACCTGCAAGCGGGAGCAGAGACGGCGGTTTGATCCCCAGGCCTGCTGTGCCTGCTCCACCCCCGGGGCACACTGAGATGGCAATTGAGACTGGGCGTGGTGGTTTGCTCCTGTAATCCCAGCTCTTGGGAGGTGGATCACTATGAGTCCCATCTAGTATGGAGACCCTGAACACCCTGTAGTCCCTTCCCTAAAATACAGAAAAAAAAATGTCATTAAAGAATGTGGTTAGAGATCTCTGCCATACTGAGAAAGCATCTGAAGAATCAGAATAAAAGAAACGTTGACTTTTTAAAAAAAATCTTTAGGCTATATTCCTTACCATAATCGATCTACTTTCATATGTAATTAATAGAGATGTTCCAGGTCACTCTGGGGACAAATATTATAAAGTTACATTTGCTACATCAGAAAAGTTAAACACTTTAATTTTAGGTAATAAATTTGGTCACTTGTATTTGCTGCACTGAGCTGTAAGGAGAAACACCTCTGTTCCACTCCTGCACACCAGGCAGGCTCTGTTTCGTAGGACTGGCCCCTTTGTGTTTTCCTCTCTGTAGTCTGTTGCCACAGTCCTCAGAGTTCATGGGTCTGTGATCACATGAGTTCACTCACGGTGAAAATACACCAGGAAAGGAAGTCCGAATGGCAAAGATCCCTGCTGTCCCCGAGGTTACAGTAGAAACAATCTTTGGTTCTCTCTTGCCACCACTAATTGTTCCCCAATTGAAAAATAAATACTGCCTTTAATATTTTGTTTAAATACTTCAAAATGTAAGCATTTATCACAGATATTTTCTCACCCATGGAGCCTGAATGCTGATGAACTCACTGGGGCCCTGTATTCTGAGTCCACTGGGATAAAATGAATGATAAATGGGAAATAAAATATAATTTTAATAAAATTATGAGCAAGTAGATTTCCTTCTATAGAATTCCAGAATTAGATAGTGACTTATCTGGTGAAAACCACCTTGAAATAGGCAAACACAATGATAGATCAACTCCACCAGAGGTGAGTCAGCGTGCTAAGGACGGCCACAAGTCACCAAAGTGGCACCCACGACACAAGGCCAAGCAAGGAAATGCACTGTGCGGGCCCAGCTTTCCATCTCGAGCTGGCCATGAGTGAATGAAAGCGAAGTTAAGCTGGGTATGGAGCCCACTCTGCCCAGGGCCTAGGAGAGAAGAGCTCATTCTCCAAATTGCAGTTATTTCTCAACCAGGCTTTCTCCTCTAAATACAATTTTTGATTCTTCACAGTAGCTAAGACGCACTAGACATTCGCTGAATATTAATTCAATAAATTCATTTGGAAATGAGCTCACTTCAGTCATTTTATCCAAAATAAGAAAGAAATGAACAAGCACTGTTGGACTGAGTAAATACTATTGCTTAGTCCTCATAAGTAATATAGATTATATACTATTTATGATATTTACAATGTCGAAATAAAACTTATATTGGCTTCAAGCATATTCAGTCTTGTATACATACAGGTGTTTATAATTGACTTTGTTCAGGAAAGATCATAAATGTAGCTGCAAAACTTTCTCAATGAATATGGTAAAAATAAAACTCTACGGTCACTGTACACTAAATCTTTTGAAGGTCTGAGAAGTGCTCAATGTGACTGATTCGAAGCCCTTTCTGTCTATATCGAAATATTTAATAATATGAACTGAAATTTGGAATATGGTGGAAAGGAGAGACTGAATAAAGAGAAATATATGAGGTAGGAAACACTGATGTCTTCCTTTGAGGAAGCCTAGTGCTGTTCCTGGCATATGTTTAAATATTCTTAATTATCCTGTCTCCCTTCACTATACCTGTGAGGTTAGTCTTTTCTCACAATGGAGCATCTTCGGTCTTGGTTAGGAAAGGAATCCTTTATTTAATCAGAGATATGGTCTGGTTTTCCTAACAGTAAAGTCTGCCTTAGGGTTTACTGTTAATTAATTGTGTCTAAATATTAACTGACATCTATTATAAGGTGTGAACAAAACTCCCCTCCAGGGCACATCCTCTGTGGAAAACTTAACATTTCCATTATGAAAGCCAAGAGAGTGAAATCCATTTAGAAACGTGGCTGTGGAGTGTAGTGGGGCACCGGCACCTGCAAGTCAGGGAAGACCGAGGAAGCGGAAGCGCCCCAGGGAAAGGGAGGAGTGAAGGGCTGGGTCGTGCCAGGCTTCAAGGAAATTGACTCAAACAAGCAACGAGGGCTGGTAGGCTGGCCGAGGAGCCGCTGGACTGGAGCCGTGGCTACCGAACAGCGGAGGAAGGTGGTTGGCAGCGCGCTCCCGAGAACTGTACCTGGTAAACACTTCCTTCTACAGGGAAAGGTCTGTCGGCGAGGAGAGCTAATGGCTGATCGTGTTGAGCTACACAGAAGGGTTATACTGAGTCTTTTTTTTTTTTTTTCAAAATTTT
>NW_004524598.1:19843161-19849761 GCF_000260255.1 Octodon degus | reverse complement strand
GGACCTGGGCTAGGACTCTATACTGAGTCTTTCTATTTCTGAATAAGTAATTTGATTTGTAAGATCAAATCTCAAACTAATGGAGGCTGCTGGCCTCAGGTTTAAAAAAAAAAAAAACCCAAAAAACCTCAGTAATATATTAGATTTGATGCTGCAATGTCTCTTCCCTGAAAGGAGTGATTTTTGTCCTGGAGAAATTATTTAAAGAATTTTTTTTCTTCTTTTAGTCATTATGTGATAGCTGAGACCATCTGTGTCAACATAGTTGACCGTTTGTTTTGGAAATAACACCAGGCCAGCAATATAAGGCCGAGTGTGGTGGCACATGCCTGTAATCTCAGCACTTGAGGAAGGAGGATTGCTGTGTGCTTGAGGTCTGCCTGGGTTACAAAATGAATTCAAGGCCAGCCTGAACTACAGAGCAAGACTTTGTCTCAAAACAAAATAAAACAAAAAGATTAAATTGCAAAATATTAAAGAATTTAATTATTTACCCAAGAAATTCTTTTATACCATTTATTTAGGCAAATAGTATGTGCCTTTGGCCAAAAAAGCTGTATAAACTGAACAATGTGTCCACCTGGACTAACAGCATAAGAGTTGCTTCCAATCCATGGCTCCTTGATGTCCATCACCAGACTACTAGTATTGGAGCTATCTGTGCTCCACGAGGCTCGGAGAAAGTAAAAAGCCTTTATTAAAGGTAGCTCCCAGGAGAGGGAAGGGCCGCACATCACCACAAGTTGCCTTGCCATTTAATAGTAAGAGAGAGAGAGAGAGAGAGAGAGAGAGAGAGAGAGAGAACAGTGAAGCAAGAGACAGTTTCACCTTTGTTTTATTATCTCTCCAAGCCCCTGTTGCCCTAGCCCCTTAGGTGGGAACTAACCTGGACTGTGACTTCGTGGGGCCACTTCTGCATAATCTACCCATTCATCTCAGTGAAGCTGCGTCTGGTGGTGGCTGAGAAAGCTTGGAGAAACTGTTGTCTTTAAAGCAAGCAAACAAAAATCTTCTACATTTTAATGGCTCATTCTTCTGTCTGCCATACAACTGTCTCTGGCACTTGTCTACTCACCACTGGTGACATCTTGTTTTTTGTATTTTTTTTTTAATTTATTTGGTACAGGGTCTCACTATGCAGCTCTGACATGTAGTGCTCCCCCGTCTCAGCCTTCCTAGTGCTGGCATTAGGCATGCACCACCACACCCAGTCTTTGTGGCTGGCTCAACATGTCCGGGAGCCGGCTGCCTTGGCATGTGGTGCTGGGGATCGAACCCAGTCCCTGTGCTTGCCTAAGTAGGCACTTAGTATGCTGAACTATCTCCTGACCCTACTTGTGATATCTTGAATGGCTATCTGCAGTTAGTAGAGTTCAGACATAAACTTTCTTCTTTCCTTACCTTCTTTTTGGGACATACTGTTAGGGCTTTATCAACCTTTTCCTAAGCTTCAGTCAGTTTCATATATTCAGCTTTAGACCAGAAAGACTTGGTGGCCTTTTGGAGGAGTAGAAAAGTCAAACAACAGAAAGACTACCATGTGGGGTGGCACACCCCCACAGACACTGAACAGTTTTCAGGGTGTGGTTTAGATCTTAGACTTGTGGATTGAGACTGCTTGACAGGAACACAGGCAGTGAAATTGGAAAGCGAATTGCCCAGATTATGGAGACAAAGCAGAGCTGTGGTTGAACAGGAAGGCTTAAAGCAGAGCAGCTTCTGAGACACTGGAAGAGAGGAAATCCTCGTGTCCTGTCCTGGAAACCAGATTCACCCTCCTCGCTTGACTTAGAAGCTTATGCACAGTGAGAGAATGACGCTCCCCGCAGGCAGGTCTCCCACTGTGAATCTGACCTGGGTAAGATCCAACAGAGACACAGTGTGCTAAATATTGATTGTATTCTAGATTCTATGAAGGTTCCTGATGGTATCGGTGGAAAGATGTGGGATGATCAGGTGGTGGATCTTTATTTGAAAACAAAGTGAGATTCAGAAAAATATTTGCCAATCCTAACTCAGTAATAGAATTTTCAGGATTGGAGATATTTTATTTCTGAAAATTTAATTCAGTCTTCCAATTCCCTGACCATGTCATTTGTCTCCAGCTGTCTCAGGGCTTTAGTGACATTACATTTCTTCTCCTACACATGCTTTTGAGTGTATCAGTTCTTCTGTTTGCTAACTCTCTGCAGACCTTGTACTGTTTTCTTACCACTGTACCAAAATTTTCACCTTGTTTTCTCTGTCATCTCTCTATTTTTGCAAATCCAGTCCTAGATGGCTCCTAGATGCTGTCTGTTCTATTTCTGCAGTGGAAATTATTCTGAGCACTAGTAGCGAATAGCTTCTGCACATAGTTCCAACATCAACTGAGTCCTTGCCACTGCCTGGAATGTTGTCTACAATTTCTTACGAGCATTCGCTAACCAGCTCTCCAAGCTCAATTTTTGCCATCTTTTCTGCTCTTTAAAAGATACCTACCCTTTACATATAAAATAGTGGGAAATGAATGTTACCTTCATCAATGTCTTGAGCCAAAGTTGTTGTCTTTAGTTGATAGTTTTTCAATTGGCCCTTGGCCTCTTCTGTTGGGATGTATCCTTTGAAATGCTACTGAAATGGTTGTATTGAAGACCACTCATGAGGCTTTCATAACTGAATTCACTGGGCATTGTTCATTTTATTTCTTTTATCTGAAGTATTTACTACTATAAGCAATAAGAGTCTCATGAAAGAAAAAAAGAAAAAGTGGACTTGGTAGGTAAGGGGGTGTACCATAAATTATAAGGAGAATACAGATGGCACGTGTGATTTGTGGTGGTGGTGGGAGGCAGCAGGGCATGTGTTTTCTGTAGGTAAAATGAAAAAGGAAGCAACATATTGGCATTATATAGTTAGAAAAGCCCTTGAACGCCAAGTTAAGGAATTCAGGCTTTATTCTACAGTGATCAGGTCCCGTTGAATGTATTTTAAAAGAGAATTATACATGGCGAGAAACGCTGATTATCACTCAGCTGCCCCTGAGACTGGAATACCTGTGCTCACAGCGTCCGGAACAAAATCAAAGTCATGGGCAGCTTAGGTAAGGGCAGTATTAAAAAATATTTGAGTTTTGAGTTTGAAGCTGCCTAGAAATTACAATAGCAATCAAAACAGACACTTGAAATTCAGAAATAACCTTGGAGAAAGGACAGCAGAGACATGCAGATTGGGGATTATTTCTGGAGATGCAAATGTTGGAGTTTTCGTTGTGACCTATGTTAGGACAAGCAGCTATGATTGAAACACTCAAGATAGGCTGTTTCTTTTTGCATCACTGCTTTCTTTTTAAACACTCAGATAGGTCCTTCTAGTACGTTTTCATAAAGTTCACTTTTCTCTTACATTTAGTACTGTTGTCTTTCATGGATGACATCATTTTGTTGTATTAATGGGTTCTTTTGTGATGGTGGTTCAGGGGTCAAAGGCTGGCTCCAGCAGAAGGCTCATCCACACGCGACAGGCATCACCTTTGCATTTGCATGGACCTTCGGGTAAAGGAGGGGCATGGTGTGACATGGCCTGAACCATGTAACTGCACTGGAACACTGTGTATTTAACTGTTTGTTGAAAAGTTCGCTTACAGGTGGACTCTATGCAATTCATATCATTTTATACGTGCATGGCCTTACCAAGAAATAGGGTGAAATTTTAAAAATGATTGTAAAAGAATAAAAGTTATATTTCCATTGATGCCTTCCAAAACAATTCTCCTTGCTTATCCCGAGCGAACACGCTCATCAGTCTTGCTCCTTTCTCAAGCAGCTCTGGGCATCTTGCTTCTTGAACTTCTTCTTGAGGTGTGATGAACCTTGACCCCTGGTGAACATGGCTGTTGAACACCAGCTGATGGAGCAGACAGGCCCACAGGAATGCCACAGTGTCCTCATGAGCCTTGCTCACCAGACTTGATGCCCGGCAGCTAGGGACTCTTCCCCAGGGTGAAAATGATGGTGGAAAATAAATGATGAGAATTGATTTTGGACATAGAGGCAGCCAAAACAGTTTGAGTACAGTCATAAAAGAAAACTTCAGGGGCCGGGGAGATGGCTCAGTGGAATAGGTGCTTCCCTGGCAAGTGGAAGGGCCTGAGTTCAATTCTCAGTTCCGCCAAATTAAAAAAAAAAAAAAAAGGAAACTTCCATAACTGCTCCAGACAGTGGCAAGGATGAGGTATAGTTGAGTGAGGGTGAGTATTCTGAGGGGAATTAAATGTAATGTGTCTTTTGCAATGACATTCTTTTACAATGGTTTTGCTACACAGTTCAAACTCTTGGTGATCCTCCTGTCTCAGTCCTCCATCAGCACCAGCACTGGGATTACAGGCAGGCACCACCATGCTCAGTCTCGGTGGCTGGCATGATGTGGCATTGGCATAGTATGTACCTGGAGTCCTACCCAGGTCCTTGCATTTGCCAGGCAGGCGCTTAGACCACCAGGCTATCTCCCTAGTCAACATATTTTTTTTTTAATCTTCAAATATGCACTGGGTGTTCAGCACACCTCATTGTTTAAAAGTAAAATGTAAAAAGTATGCTATAGATTTAATCAGTGCCTGGGAAGTGTGGGATATACAATCTGGGAATGGTACAGCTTAATAATGAATGACCCATTATGAAGTTTCTGATGTAGTACAAATGTAAGACCAATGACTGAAAATGTTTATGAAGCCTTCAGTAATTTCTCTTTGATTTTGCTTGCCCTTTATCAGACTCTTTGGTGCTCTTTATATTCAGAGAAAATTTATCATAGCTACACAATGGTAGACTCATTATTGTTGTTCTGTTCTCAGAATGTGTTTGTTGAAAACACTTTTAATATTCATGCTTAGAAACTTGCTTAAATGTCCCATTGTTTAATGCACACATACACATATACATTTACACAACCATGACACACATCTCCTTACCATTCCTAGGATATCAGATATTGCACCCTCATGCAAGAGGAGACTGTCTTCCTTGACATCACCTCTACCTCTGTGAACCACATGCGACGAGTTATGTGGGACAACTACACAGTGAAGTAGTTATACAGCAAATGCCTTTATATATTCAGATGTTACATTCCCGTGGTGTTCATCGGATCCTTGACTGGTAGATCCTATTTTTTGATGAAATTTTCATGTCTATATGTTTGCTAAGTTCCATGTCTAGCTTTTTTTTTTTTTTTTTTTTTTTTTTTTTTTTTTTTTTTTTTTTTTTTTTGCGGAACCGGGGATTGAATTCAGGCCCTTGCGCTTGCCAAGGAAGCGCTTATTACACTGAGCCATCTCCCCAGCCCCCCCATGTCTAGCTTTGACAATCAATATTGCTATAGTGATAATAGTATTTGATCTTTTTGGGGAAAAATAAGTTAAATGATCTCATGTTCATTTATATTTGCTTTTTAATTATATTTTGAGAAATTCTGATAAAACAGTGGGCTTTAAGCCAGGAGGCTTTTTAAATAAAATAAGAAGCAAATGATCCTTGTGTCTTAGCAATCATTTCTGGGTAATCCTGTGGTATATCATTTCTGGTCACCCTTGTTGTTTTTCCTTGTTAATTCACTGTTCTGTTTGTTGAGATGGGATCTTGCTAGATAATTCAGCCTGGCTGTGAATGCCCTGTGTAGCCCAGGAGGACCTTGAACTCACAGAGCTCCTACTGCTTCAGACTCCCAGGTACTGGGTTTACAAGCATACACTGCTGTGCCCAGAAAAACCATGTATGTGTATTTAGGTTTACTTTGGTTTGGAGGCAGATAGAAGAATTGTTCAAACTCGGTGCTGTAATACTTAAGATCCTATTTATTTTTATAGTGTATAGTCTATTGCTTAGGTTTTTTTTGTTTTGTTTTGTTTTGTTTTTGAGACAGGGTCTCCCTATGCAGGTCAGGCTGGAGTTGAGCTCACTTTATAGACCAGGCTGGCTTTAAAGCCATGCTGATTCTCCTGCCTCAGCCTCCTGAGTGCAGGGATTATAGGCCTGTCACCAGGCCTGACTTACTTAGGAATTTTAAAGCCAGGTCGATTCTCCCCTGAGTGGCAGCAGGCGCAGAGTGACCCTTAAATATGGAGTTCTAACATTTCCAGACCTGCTCCCCAGATCGACAACATGCTCACACCCAGGGACTTCTTAAAACATCAGTGCCCTGGTCTTATCTAAGCCCTGTGGTCTGAGCAAATCTAGAATCTAGCAATCTGTTTTTTAATAAGACTTCCATGGGGTACTGAGGCTAAGGAAAGTTTGAGAATTACAGATTAAGAGATTATAAAAACTCATTGCACTCACTGATTACCTTCCTGGATGTTTTTTTCCAAAAGAACTGAAAAGATCATGCCACAGCAATACATGTGCACTCATGTTTGCAGCAGCACAATTCATCATAGCTAAATCCTGGAAACGACACAAATGCCCATCAGTTGAGGAAGGGATGAAAAAGATGGGACATTGTTATACAAATATATATATATATTTGTATATATATATAGCCCAGGTCCGGTCTGGTGAGTGTGCCTCCCCCACCCCGCCCACCGAGTAGGATTTTCTGCCGAGTTCCGGGAGCCCCCAGACCCAG
>NW_004524598.1:19839318-19842976 GCF_000260255.1 Octodon degus | reverse complement strand
TATATATTTGTATTTAGTGCCCGGTCTCCAGGGTGTACAGGGTCTCACCACGCAGATCTAACTCAATGATCTTCCTGTTTTCAGCCTCCCAAATGCTGGGATTATAGGCGTGCACCCCCACAGCCAGTCTCAATCCCCATCTCAGGGCACCCTGGGGATGGAGCTGGCATGGCATGTGGAGCCAGGGATTGCATCCTCGTCCCTGTGTCTGCCTAAGCAGGCACTTTAATCTGCTGAGCTCTCTGGCTGGCCCTTATACAATTCAGTATTAACTAGTATAAAAATGTAAACTCGAGGCTTTTATAGGTAAATGGATGCAACTAGACACCATACTCGTAAGTGAAATGAATCAGACCCTCAAATGTAAACATCATATTATCTTGCTAGTGGAAGAACCTGAAACAGTAAATAAAATCTGAAACACAGATACTGTGAAAGAGAAAGAAATTGTTCAAGAAACATGAGGGATGAGGAAAAGGAGAAAAGCAAGCAAGAGTGGGAAAAGAAATACATAAGTACATACACAGGATTGCTTGCATAATTGTACTGCTGATTTCTGATGTTCTATTGAAAGGAGCAATTATTCCTTCAAATTATTTTTGCCTTTTTAAGTTTTTAAATTTTTGACCAATTTTGCATACTTTTATATGGCAATCTGAACAACTAATTTGAAGGTAACAATACTCAACATAATGTTTGTTTATTTATTTATTTATTTATTTATTTATTTATTTATTTATTTAGTGGAACCAGGGATTGAACTCAAGCCCTTGTGTTTGCCAGAAAATCACTTATTCTACTGAGCTATCTCCCTGGTCCCTAACATAACAATTATTGTTGAACTGCTATCATTTTGTTTAGTGAAATTCTATATTGTTTCTATTCTTTTTAATATTTTTTGTGTTCTCTTTAAAAACTAAAAAAGAAAGTAAAAAATAAAGTGAGCTTATAAAGAGATCATCCAGCTTGAAGACTAAGTCAGCGATCTTGGCCCCTGTTTTTATTCTGTAGTGACTCAATAAAGTTTCATATTTCTCAAATATAAAATGAGGGGTTTCAGGCCAGCCAAATAGCTCAGTAGATTACAGCACCTGCAAGCAGGAGCAGGGGCCAGAGATCTGACCCAAGGGTCTGGTGTGCTGGCTTCGTCCCTGGGGCGTGCTGAGATGGCAATTGAGACTGGGCATGGTGGTGCAAGCCTATAATCCCAGGTTTTGGGAGGTTGTAAACAGGCAGATCTCTACTGAGTCTGATCTAGTAGTGAGACTCTGAATGCACAGTAGACCTTTCCCTAAAATAAAAAAATAATAAAAAATTAAAACAATAAAATAAAATGAGCGGTTTGAGACTGTAGTCAGTAAACCTTGCCAAATCTAAACGCGCACAGTATGACCATTAGCCCAAATTTTGTGGCCAGTGTGAAGCATCCCATTTCCGGTTTCCTTGCTAGTCTTCACAGATTTGGCCTCTCAAGTAAAACTGCCTCATATTTATAATGTGATGAGGGGCTGGGAAGATAGCTCAGTTGAGTAAGTGCTTGCCTGGCAAGTGCAAGGGCCTGAGTTCAATCTCCAGTCCCACCACGAAAAATAAAAAAAGTAAGTATAATGTGATGAGTGAGTCCTCCTGTGCTGCAGCGGCCTTGGTGGCAGGAAGCCTGCTGCCTTGCTTCCGGCCCACCCCGGGGTACTGGCTGTGTGATAGTTGTGTGTGTGATGTCGTGGGGCCGGTTCCTGGCTTCCATCTCTCTACCCTGGGAAGGAGGGTGACCGGGACACAAGTGGATCTCATGAAATTTATTCTGTAGGAAAGTTGGTGGAAATCCTCAGGCTATGACATGCGTGCGCTGTCTCAGGGTGATACCTTATCAGATATTGAATTTGAGAATCTGTCCCCACCAAAGCTTAAAATATCCTTTAACATTAAATAAATTTATTTATTTATTTATTTATGTATTTAGTACAGGGTATACAGGGTATAACTGCACAGATCAGACTCGTAGTGATCCTTCCTGTTTTTCAGCCTCCCAAGAGCTGGGATTACAGGCATGTGCCACCATGCCCAGTCTTATTCACTGTCTCAGTGCCCCCCAGGGGTGGAGCCAGCATGGCAGGCTTGGGATCAAACCCCCAGCCCCTGGGTCTGCCTAAGCAGGTGCTTTAATCTGCTGAGCTGTCTGGCCAGCCCTAACATCTAAATTTAAAGTACATACTAGTTCTAAAACAGCTATTTTTCTAGTTACTGTAGCACAAAATCTTTCAATCTTCAGAAATTCATCTCTGTTCTTCATCCCAATGCCTGATAACACCAGGTTCTACTGGTCATTTCATTTATGATATTTTAAACTTGTCATTTCTTCCATATTTCCCACATTGCTCTCCTTAACTTGAAAGTCCATGTGAGAGGTTTTATAAACCAGTAGTCCCCAACATTTTTGGAGCCAGCAATCAGTTCTGTGGGAGACAATATGATTTTAGGGATGGACACGTGTGGGGTGGAATGGTGAGGGGTGAGTCCCAAAGGAGCAGGCAGCCCAGAGACTCACAGGCACAGCAGGAAGAAGGGCTCTTGCTCCAGGAAATAGGCCTGCTTGGAACCTGACGGGGGTGAGTTCCGGTGTCAGGCCAGGGATGGGAATGGCTGCAAATGTAAATGAAACATGTTTGTATTCTTAAGCCTTTTCTAATTCTTTTTTTTTTGCTGATTTCATTTACAAAGCCATATTTCAATGCTAATAAAGGTGATGTTTGAAATTTATTACAGGATTGAATACCTATTATATAAAAATAAACTTGGAATAAAAAAATGTAGATGAAGTTTCACCCGCCTAGCCACTGCTCATGTCTTGACATGGAGCCCAGTTTCTACCAGGCCATGGATCCTTTCGTGACCTGAGGTGGTGTAGTCTGGGGTTTTGCAAGTGGAAAAATATAATATGGGACACATTTATAAGATTATTTTATAATATTCATCAAGAGGGTCCTAAAAAGAGAGTGCAGGAAATTTGTCCAGGTACTAAGGATCAAAGAATCTAGGTGAACCCCTGGATCCCACAGTAGTGTCCTGCATGAGTCCAGCTGAAGATCTAAAGCCCATAACAATGCACTCCACAAGTCCAGCTGGAGGCCCAGAGCCCACGACAATGCCTCATGCAGGCCCGCTTCACGGATCTGCACTGGGAAGGCCCAAAGGTCGGTGTTGGAAGCTAGAAAGTCTGTGCCAGAGGGATGAAGGAGCTGTGCAGCAGGCTGAGGGGTCTGCACTGGAGCCAGAAAGTGAAGTTCAAAGAAAGACCAGATCTCCCCCGAAAAGCACAACTGCCATCCTAAGCAACAGAGAGGTCCAGAGCTCCTCTGGGGATGAGGGTAGCTGAGTTCCATCAAGAAAGCCCATATGACAAAATTCCTCAGGAGAATGTGCAATGTGCCATCTTCCCCTCCAGAGCCAGGAAGCGATGCTCAAGGTGAGGACCAGGGCTCCCCCGAGGGGAACCCCAGCCATTCTCAGTGACAACCAGGTCTCGAGCTTCCCTAATGATAAGAGCAGCTAAATTCAGGAAATCCAGGAGCTCCTCCAGGAAGACAAACAGCTCTGTACAGCTTCCCCACAGCTTCTCTTCTTCCCCTGTCCCCCAGTTGGCACCAGCCCTCAGGTGGGC
>NW_004524598.1:19836709-19837603 GCF_000260255.1 Octodon degus | reverse complement strand
GCCGCGCTGCGGTGCATCCTCACGCTCCTCATTCGTCAGATCTGTTCGCCGTGCAGCTTCGTGCTCTCGCCCGAAGTCATGGTGAAAGGGAAATGTTTTGCACAGATGTAGAGAGGAGGCAGCCACGGCGCTGCAACCGGAAACACTCACGAAGAGAACTTCCGGAGCGGCTTCAGAATGTGGCAAGAAAAGGGGGCGTGGTGTGCTTGAAGCAAGGGAATATTTTGAGGGAGTCTTAATGGCAGAGTGTCTTCCCTTTAACATATTTTAAAATAATTTGTTTACCATATTTTCTGGAACTCATATTTAAAGATTCCTTATCTAATGTCGTAAATTCCTTAACATGGAATTCGCAGCCCACAGCACTAACACTTTGCCAGAGCAAAGCTTATTTCACAAGTGTCTTCTCCATGCAGGTCGTCGCTGTCCTCTTTCCCACAGGAACTCTCCAAAACTTCACCGTTCTGTCCAGGGGCCCCTTTTGACAGTGCGAACCCCGGGAAAAAGCACAGAAGTGTCAACAACATGACATTAAATAGATCCTGAAAAGGGCACTTGTTTATGAGAACTGTCACGAGAAGGAGAGGGCAATGCAATTTAGTGCACGCTGGGGACGGGAGAGTCAGGAAGTCCCAAGCCCTGGCCGCTGCGCCCCGTGCACGCAGGGAAGCTGGCGGCAGATTCGGCGCTGCCGGGTGCATGCAGTAAGTGGGTGGACACAGCAGCTGTGGACGCGAGGATTAACTGCACAGAATGAGGAGGAAGACAAGGTGACGCTTTGAAAATTTAGAAACTAAAGCTAAGGCACCAAGAATTCTTTTCAGTGCTTGACATTGCACCACTGCTACGTATTTGGTCAAAATTAACTTGTGTTAAAGTATACATTTTATTTAT
>NW_004524598.1:19823096-19834984 GCF_000260255.1 Octodon degus | reverse complement strand
TTTTTTTTTTGGTGGAACCAGGGATTGAACTCAGATCCTTTCGTTTGCCAGTCAAGTGCTTATCCTACTGAGCCATCTCCCCGACCCCCTTATCCATTTATTGACTCCTTTCTATTGATTAGTTAGTTCTCATTAGAGAAAACTAGCCTTCAAATGGCTTGATATTATTGCTTTGATATCAGTATATAAATTGCCTATGACATGTCCATGAATTTCATCTTTCTTTATAAGTAGATTTACTGCATAGGTCCTTTCAATCCCTTGACCAATCCAATGTTTTATTAAAGTTCCTTTTTTTTTTTTTTTTGATTTGAAGTTTTGTTCTTTGATTCAATGTATGACCTCTAAAGGAATCTAAATTAGAAAAATATTTTCTAATTCCGTTTTATTTGTAGGTCAGTTCCCTTTGGATGCATATTACTTATGATACCAACTTTACTCTTCAATATTGTCTCTTACTTTGAAGTTTCCTCGATTCACTATGGAAAGACAACATATTTGCCTACATGCCTCACTCTAATTTATTGTGGTAGAAATCTATACACTCATCATTATTGTTATTATTATTATTGTACCAGGGATTGAACTCAGAACCTTGTGCTTGCCAGGCCGGTGCTTACTTTCCTGAGCTACCTCCTCAGCCCTTACACATGTTAATTTAATAGCTCCAAATAAGAACACAGGAAAGTATATCCATAAGCCAGTTACCATTACATACCTTTTCCAAGAACATCAAATATTCAGAAATACTGTTTCATATTAATTGTATGCTATGAATACTTGATATTTTTGTTTTTAGATGGATTTGAATTTTCTTATTAATATACATTTTCACAAGCAAAAGCAGTGTCTTAAAAATACCTTATTGAAGAATGTTCTGTGTGGTTTTGGGAACAGCATTTTCTGAGTGCTCTTGGCCTAGCTAAGTATTAACAATGCAGTGCTCGTGATGTCATGGTTATTAATGACTCAATAGGAGGGACAGACATGAAACAAGGGTAAATGTAATTCACTCTTCATACGATTTTGATACTATAACCAACCAACAGAATAGAAATAGTTGTACAAAGCGTGTCGTTTCCTATGTGCCCTTTAAAAACAGCCTTTGAAATCTCCAGATTATTTTAAAACATTAGCATTTATTATATTTTAAGTATGATAAGTTTTTTTATGTTTATGAGAGAAGCATCTCCTATTTGTCTAAATGTACACTTACGTCAGTGTGAAAGCAAAGTAATAGTATTTATAAAATAAATTCTTCAAAGACAAAAAACACAAGCAACTCACAATAATTATGTTCCAACTGAAGGGCGTTAGGAGACCTTTTGCATTATTTATTTCACGAAGGAAAATACAGAGGTGAATTTTTTTAGCAATTAGAAAGAAGATGCACTGCAACACAAAATGATTTTTTTCTCTTTTCTGTTTTTATTTAAGTTGCGACTGGATTTAGTATCGACGTAGAACTCTATTCTAAGGTGGGAAGCCTCAGTGGGAGTACATCTACCCCCCAGAGTCGTCACAGGATGCCAGAGATGAGAGAGAAGAATTGTACTTCTGGAGGAGACGGGCCAGAAAGTGATCCTCCAGGGATTGCTGACTCCACCAAGAGGAGATTAATATTCTAGAGAAAATAGTGGCTGTTTGGTTTACACAGCAAGTGCACTGTACATGCCTCTGTCTGAGGCTACAGGGAGAAGGACAGAGAGAGATAATGCATTTTATGAATGATGATGTTTTTGTAAACACATTTATTTAGTCTCAGAAAAATGACTTAAAGTTCTTTTTTTTAAATTAAGAACTCTTTAGTAATACTTATTATACATCACTTAAGTTGATGGTAAAATCTTAGCACATTTGATTCTTCCCCATGATTAATGGATTATATTCATTTTAAGGATTTGAATTCAGAAAGCCACACAGAAGCTTACCCCCAGTCCTATGAAATAAGATCATTTATCAGCTCTGCTTTATTTGCAAAAGGAGGTTCAGTTGCCCTTTATATTATTGTTAGAGCTCAAGACAATGTTTCTTTACTTATGAGCAGATGTTTGAAATCCTCCAGGAGGTTGCTCTAAGACTATGGAAATGAACTTGGCATGGGTACCGGGCTCCCAGGTGGAGCGGTGCACATGAGCCTCCTTAGAAGTGTTAGATCAAGGCTAGTCAGGAAGAGCAACAGAGCCTAGCCACCAAAAGCCAAGCGCTTTGGTGAGTGACAGGTACAGGCTCCTTCTGAAGCATGAAAAGGAATGCTAAATGATCTCCCTGACAGAATAAATCTTCTGTTTGTTTGGTCTGGACCAGATGTGCTACAGGCTGATGTGGAAATGTCTGCTCATGCCAATTTCACTTTAAATCACAATTTGGCAGGCCGGTTAGTTTTGAAAGTTGCAGCACATTTAGCACTTTAAACAGAAATGTTTTCTAATGGCCTTTTCATTTAATTTGCAAATCCACACCAGGGATAAATATGGTTGTAAGAAGTGGTTCTCTGGAGATGTGGGTCACTTGATAAAGAAATTCTGTTTTGAGATTGACTAGAAACAGGCTTTTCTCATTCTCCACTGAACGACCTTTCTGTACAGAGACAGTAGCTCTGTGGGTCTAGAACAGTGCTGAGAATTCTTTCTATTTTAGTATATTTTCTTAATGTTTTAAAGACAGAAGCAAGATGCTGATTTTTAAGGTTCAACTGTACTATGGAGAAATGTACTATCTTTTAATGCCACATTATATCCTCTTTTTTAGACTCATCAGAGATGTGAACCAAAACTACTATTTGGGAAATTTAAAATTTTAGGGACATGAAAGATCTTCCTTAGAGAAGAGTAATTTTCTTGAATTGTTCAGATATGTAATTGTTATATTTCATTTTTCTTCCCAGTTGTGGTTTTTGTAGTTGTTGCTCATAAATACAAATTTTAATGAGTATTCATTAAAATTTCTGATCTTCTAAAGACAGAAATTTTGGTTTATATTTTCCATTTCTGTATTCTAAGTACCTAGAAAGGAGCCTGATCCATAGTAATCCTGCAATAAAACTTTATTAAATGATTTTATTCAACTACCTGAAAAATTTAAATTATTCGATTGTGGGGTGACACAAAGAAAAATAATATAACAATAACTGGTATCAAAAAAGCAGGAGTCAACACATGATATAAAAAAAAACTAGTAGCAGAAAATTTCTCAAGCATGGCATTAGAATCTGACAAACAGATATGAAAAGTGTACAGAAGTTCAATTAGCCATAACAAAAATAAATCTACAGCCAGGTATATTATAATCAAGATCCCAAAATTCAAAACAAGAACAGAATATTATAAGTTATTAGAAGACAGAGACAGATCTACTATAAAGGAAAACCATACAGAATTTTGGCAGACTTCTCAACATAAATCTTGAGAGTAAACAACTTGTAACCCAGATTGTTGTACCTTGAAAAAGCTATCTTTCAAAATTAATGGGGGCCAAGGAGATGGCTCAGTAGGTTAAATGCTTCCCTGGCAAGCACAAGGGCCTGAGTTCAATCCCTGGCTCTGAAAAAAAAATTAATGGAAAAATAAGATATTTCTGTGACAAAACACAACTAAAAAGATTCACAAGTACCAAACCAACACAGCTGAAGGTACTGAAGGATACTGTAGATTGAGATAAAAATGATCACAGTTCCAAGAACAACAACAGAAAGTAATCATCAGAGAAGGCAAGCAATTAAATAGAGGTGAAAAATAGGGAGCCAACAACAGGAAAATAACATGACAAAGGTAAGCCAGTACTTATCAGTTATAACCATCAATGTAAATGGCCTCAACTCACCAAAGAAAAGAAACAGGCTGGCAGAAAAGATGAAGAGACAAGATCTAACAATATGATACATGGAAGAAACACATTTAGCTAAAACAGAAATTCATAAGCTGAATGTCAAAGGATGGAAAGCAATATTCTATGTAGCAGGAAGCCAAAAAAACTAGGGGTTGCTATTCTGTACAGACAACGTGAACTTCAAACCAAGAATGATCAAACAAGATAAAGAAGGTCACTACATACTTGTTAGGGAAAAACTTTAAGAGGAGAGATAAAAATCATAAATATCTATGCATCAAATACTAGAGGACCCAACTATATAAAACAAATGTTAATAGACATGACAAATCAAATGAACAATAACACAATGTTAATGGGTGACATTAATACCTCACTGCTGCAAATAGATCTACCAGAACTACCCCCCCAAAATTGGCAAGCAAATTTCAGAACTGAACTACACTATGAACAAATGAATTTAGTAGATGTTTATGGAGTGTTCCACCAAATAATGTCAGAGTGCATATTATTTTAGCTGAGCATGAGACATTTGTTAAGATAGATCAAATACTAACTCATAGAACATGCTTAAATAAATGCAAAAGAATTGAAATTATCCCATGTATACTATCTGAATGTAGTGTAATGAAATTGGAAATTAATGGCAAAAGAAAGCACAAAAAACTCCATAAACACATAAAAATTAAATAACACCCTCTTGAACAACCTATGGGTCACAGATAAAAGAGGAAATTAAAAAATATTTACAATGAAAGGAAATGCAGATACAGCATACTGGGACCTGCGAGGCACAATGAACATAGCCCTAAAAGAGAAATGTGTGATGGTGAATTCTCACAGTAGGAAAGCAGAAGTAGCACAAATAACAATCTAATTTTGCACCTTAAGCTTCTAAAACAGAAGAGCATGTCAAACTCAAAGCCCAGAGAAGGCAGCAGATTATAAAGATCAGAACAGAAATTATGCAACGAAGCCTGAGAACAATACAAAGTATTTATAAATCAATGGATTGGTTCTTTGAAACAATGAATAAAACTGGCAAACTTTTAGTCAATCTTATCAAAAAGTGGAAAGAAATAAATTCGTGCAGTGAAGAAAGAAAAGTGTGAAATTATTGAAGATCCCACAGGAATTCAGAAGAAAATCAATATGTACTTTGCAAAATTTTACTATAATAGGATAGAGAACATAGAAAAATAGACAGATCCTTACATAGTAAAAATTAACAGAAATGAATCAAAAGAATATTACATTTAAGAGTAACTCAATATTATCAATGAAATTGAAAATGTAATTAAAAATTTACCAACAAAAATGCCTAGGACCTCATAGATTCAGAATCCTGAGTTTTATATGGAATTTAGAGAAGATTTAATGTCAGTACTCTTCAAACATTTTAATAAAATTTAAAAGGGAATTAGTATTCTCTAACTCATTCCTGAAGGCAAGTACTACCCTAGTACCAAAACCAGAGAGAAATCCAAATAAAAAAAAGAACTACATATAACCTCCTTAATGAACAAATAGGCATAAGTTGTCAAAAAGATAGTAGCAAAGAGAATGCAACAAATCATCAAAAAGATTATACATCATGACCAAGTGGGATTCATCCCAGGAATGCATGGATAATTCAACATACACCAATCAATGAGTGTGGTATACCAGAGCCAGAGACAAAAATTACTTGATTGTTTTAATAAATGTAGGAAAATCTTTTGTCAAAGTCTAATAGTCATCCACATTAAAACTCCTGCAGAAAATCAGAATAGATGGTATTGATCTCAATCTGAAAAATCCATTTATGACAAACTATCAGACAATACCACCGTAAGTGGACAAATCCTTCACCCTAAAATCAGGAACAAGACAAAGATATGCACTACCACCACTTCTGTTCAATATAGATTTGGAAACATTTGCCAGAGAAATTAGACAAGAGGGTTAAACAGAAGACCCAATGCTATTATGGGCTACTGGACTCTTTTAGAATATTTTGCTGAATTTACACACCTATAATATTCAAATAATGGAACTTAACAAAAAAAGGTATACAGATGAATGTCCATTTTGTATCTGTGTATTCAAAGTGGTTAGCATAGATATATAGTTACATTCTGTTAATGAATAGAATGATTTGTTCTAATGGTGTTTGTAAATAGGATCTCAAGTCCACATCTTGTACAGCAATTAACCACTAGGAAGAATGTATGCAGCGTATTAATTATTGAAACTGTCCTAGCGATTTGATTTGAAACTGTCTCATTGCTATTTGTTTATCAATAAAATTATGAAAAAAAGAAATTAGACCAGAGGAAGAATTAAAAGTAATAAGGATAGGAAAGTAAGAACAAAATGCAATACAGTATATAGAAGACCTCAGAATCTCTACCAAGAAACTTCTATGTTTAGTAATGAAATTCAGTAGCATCACTGGATACAAAGTCAACATCCAAAAATAACTAGTATTCCTATAGACAAACAGCAAACTCAGTGAAAGAGAAATTAGTTAAGCCGTGACAATCATAATGTCATCTAAAAAGAACGAAATAGTAAGGACTCAGTATAACAAAAACATAAAAAAGTTATGTGATCAAAATTATGATACTCTGAAAAAAGAGACCAAATTGGGTATCAGAAAATAGAGAGATATCCCTTGCTCATCGACAGGCAGATCCAACATTGTGAAAAAGGTCATACTCCCAAAATTTTATACAGAGTTAATGCAGTCCCAACCAAAATATCATTAGCACACCTCACATAAATAGAGAAAGCATTTCTAAAATTCATCTGGAGCCAAAAGAGACTTAGAGCATCAAAGGTAACTTTGTGCAAGAAAGTCTAGTCGGGAGTCATCACAGTCCCTAATTTGAAATTATATTACAAAGCTACTGTGATAAAATCAGCACAGCACTTGTGTAAGCAAAACCAAACAAAACAAACCAAAAAATTAGAGCTGAAAATCAGTGGAACAGATTAAAAATGCACATGCAACTCAGTTTTCTATCTGACAGAGGACAAAATGTTCACTGGAAGAAAGATAGTCTCGTTAATAAATGATGCTGAAAAAACTGGTCCAAGACTAAAACTAGATCCATGTCCATCACCATGCACTGAACTAAAGTCAAAATAGATCTAAGATCTAAATATTAAAAGAGAAACACAAAATCTACTGGAGGAAAATGTAGGCAGAAATATTGATGACATCTGTAGGTAGACAGCTCATGAACAAAATGCAGAATGCGTCAGGAATACTTTAAACAACCAGCAACAGGGATCCCATTTTGTTATAAAGCTTTTGCACAGCAAAAGAAGTAGCAACAATATCAATAGACAGCCAATAGAATGGGGAAAAATTTTAGCAAATTGTCCCTCAGAGAAAGGACTTCTATCTAAAACATATAAAGAATTGAAAAAAAGAAGTCAGTTCCCCAAATTCAAAGACTCAATCAAAAACTGGGCAATTGAGAAGAATACATAATTTTCTGATAAAGAAATACAAATAGCAAATAAATATAAGAAAAAATGTCTAACATCTTTGTTCATTCAGGAAATACAAATTATAACAAACCCAAAATTCCATCTCACTCTCAAAAGAAGAGATATCATCAAATTATCAAACAATAACAAGTGCTAGAGGGACTGTGGGTAAGAAGGACCATTGTCCACTGTTGGGAGTGTAGACTGGTAAAAAACACTGAAGATATCAATATGGAGTTTCATCAGAAAACTGGAATTGGAGGTCCTATTTGACCCAGTTATTTCCTTTCTGGTTATTTTCCCACAAGAATGAAAAATAGCATACCACAGTAATATATTGCCCTCATGTTTACAGCAGCCAGATTTGTCATAGTAGAAGCTTCGAAACAACCTAAATGCCCAGCAACTGAGAAACAAATAAAAATATGGTATTTTTATACAATGGAGTATTGCTCAGCCATGAGGAATGATATACTAGAGACTTTTATAGGTAAATGGGTGAAACCTGAGACCATCCTCTTAAGAGAAATAAAGTAGACTTATACATGTAGACATTGTACTGTCTCTGTGGTCTGAGAAACTGAAAGAGTAAATAAGTTCTAAAATACACATTAGATATTGTGAAATGGGAGGAACTTGTTCAAAAGGAAAAGAATTAAGCTGGGTCAAAGGGAAAGGACAATAGGGAAAAGGGAACCAGCACAAGTCAGTTATACTACCAGTGTCTCGGTTTATTATAAAGCAAATTTTGTGCTAATATCAATTGGAGATTTTTTTATGTTCATATCTTGTATCCTGAGCAATACTTTAAAGATAACATCTAATATATTAACCATTGTTATTCTACTATTTTATTATGAAATTCTGTTTTATCTTATTTTCATAAAATACAAGAAAAATACCTTTTAAAGTAACTAAGCCCATGGAAGGCATTATAATAAAATATTTTAAATTTAAATACAGAAATTATCACTTTTGCCTAACCCCAGAAAACCCAAAAGTATAAAACAGAAAAACTCAAAATATATAAACCTCACCAAAATACTATTACAAAGACAGAAAACATCAGAATATATTGGAAGCTAACATCTTTTTTAAACCAATAAAGGCTTTCAAAAGTCAATTAAAAACATAAAAATTCTCAGCATCATATTTAGTGAAATGAAGTCCCATTATATCTCTTATAAAATATCCTTTTTTCTCCCAATAGACTGACAGACACCGAAGTGGTCTGATAATCTGCCAAATTAAGAATGGAGCAGTAGCAAATCTCACTCACTGTTACTGGTACATGTGGCTGCATACCAAAGCAATCTGGGAGAAGTTCTTCAAATGAAATTTTAAATTTCATATGCTTTAGTCTCCTCAATCCACATTTAAGAACTTACCTTATGGATATGTTTGTGCCTGTATATAAAAGTGAATATACAAGGATAATTTAAAAAAATTAATAGTGTTTCTTGTAGTAGTTAACTAGTGGAATAATTTATCTCATAGTCTGCTGGTGGAGAAATGGTACATGTTTTACTACACCCATATTAAAGGCTAGTATGTAGTCATCAAAAATAAATCTGCTGAATATGTTATAAACCGAAGTAGTTCTTTTTAAAATAAAATGTGTGACTAAATGTAGATAAAATGCTAGTCCCTCTCCTTCACTCTGTGCACATAAAACTATAAAGTATTCACAAATTTTTTGAGAGTGTGTGTGTAGTTTGTTTTAATGGTGTTAGGACATATTATGGTAAACTTAGTAATGGCTAATTTAAACTTTGCTCAACTGTAGTATAAGTCCCTTCAGCCAAATGAGTCACTGCTCATGTCTTTGATAATAAAAACGCGGGTGCATTATTTTGAACACATTTAGGATTCATTCATCTTTTTCTTTT
Source organism: Octodon degus (assembly GCF_000260255.1). Taxonomy (NCBI): domain Eukaryota; kingdom Metazoa; phylum Chordata; class Mammalia; order Rodentia; family Octodontidae; genus Octodon; species Octodon degus. Next base: position 19,825,787 of record NW_004524598.1, on the reverse strand, counting down.
TCTTTTTTTTTTTTTTGGTAAAGCGTATGTAGAATGTTTACCCTTTACCAGTAACTAAGCATATATGGGTAGTGCAATAACAAATCAAATCTCTCTTTGTGGAGCTAATAGATTAATCTGAGTGGGGGCTGGGAGAAACAGAAATAAACAGATAAATTAGAAGAGCTCATGGATGTCTAGTATTTTGTGTCAAGTTGAAATGTGAGATTAGAAAGGAAACCCTTCTGGCGCGTTGTGGTTACGTCAGTGACCCTTGCAGTGGGTGGCTACTGTTGGCGCCCATTCCATCACCAGGACATAGGTCAGTAGCTGTGGCTGTCTGGTGCTGGGACTATAGAAATCACTCATTTTTGCTGGATGCGGAGTCCTGTTGTGAGGAGTCTGAAGAGCCCCACTGTCCTTCTACTGTGCCATGGTTTTGGCTCTTCTGAAGTTTTATTGCAAGTTCACTATTTGATTAGGAATATGGGTCTGCCACATTAGTGACTGTGAATATCGGCTCAGGCACAGTGACCCACAAGCTACTGTACACCATAATCCCTGCGCAGTGGTCAGCATGCCATAAATTACTAGCCTTAGCTGCAGTGTAGTCTCCTGATTCTGGCAATTTTATTGTAAGCTTTGTTTTCCAAGGCTGAAAAGCACCTGGTTGGCAGCATCCTGTTTACTCCAGAGGGAAGATGCGCCATGGCAACTGTTACAGCATCATTAAAATACAACTCAAGGAATAGTTAAGCCCTCTTAGAAAATCTGATGCTTACTGTCTTTTACAGCAATCTTCAGTCTGTCTCATACATTTTCTTTATTTTTCTTCTTTCTTATTCTTGAGAGATTATTTCCATGAAAATGAGATCTTTATTTCTTGAGAGTTCATCTGTTCCTGCTGCTCAGAGAAGAAAAAAATGTTTAAAATTTAAGCCCTGTGAGTTGAATCAGAATGCGTCTTGCCATTTTCCGCAAGGAGCAGCCACTTGTTCTCATCTACCAGGGAGTGCAGGCCTGCTGCTTAGCAACTGTTTTCAGGAAGGAGGTTCGCTGGTGTTCTTTCCTCCTGGACACAAAGTTCTCAAGAGCAGCCATTCCAGAAAGCACAGTGCAGAAAAGCCCTGCTCCCATAAGTCTGTCTTTACCCATCACCCAAGGCTTATAATCTGGTAATACTTGAGTCTGACAACAGCTCTCCATGGTGCATTGTGTCCCAAATGACAGACATGACACTTTCTACACAGGAGGCACTATTATGTTTTTGTCACTTTTCCCTTTATTTTACACTTCTTTCTAACCACAACCTAAGTTCTATTACAAGTAAGTGTAACAGAATGCTTGAAATTCAGCATTACTCTAGGTTGGCATTGCAGATACACTGCCTGATGTATTTTCTCAGTTATCTAGCTGTCTTCTTCTCCTTCTCCTTCTCCTTCTTCTTCGTATTTTTAGGGAAGGATCTGTGGGGTGTTCAGAGTCTCACTACTAGATTGGACTTGCAATGATCTGCCTGTTTACAGCCTCCCTAGTGCTGGGATTACAGGCACATGCCACCATATCCAGTCTCAATTGTCTCATAGTGCAGGGGGGGGGGCAGGGCTAGCACAGCAGGCCCAGGGATCGAACCCCCAGCCTCTGCGCCTGATTGTAGGTGCTTTTATCTGCTGAGCTATTTGGCTGGCCCTTGTTTTCTTCTTGGATTCAGGCCTCAGTACTAATACTGAAAGTCTGTGCATTGTTTGCTTCAACTTAGGATGAGCTAGAAAGGAAGGTGAAAGAACTGTGCTGATGCAACAGTGCGATTTCTTTAAAAAAGGATTTGGTGACGGCAATTCATGATAATTTCTTTAATAAAGGCTATGACATTGCAGATCTGTATACAGAAAATTATATTAAACAGTATTTTAAGTGCATACAGCAAAGCTGAAAAATGAGTTGAATCAGAATGCGTCTTGCCATTTTCCGCAAGGAGCAGCCACTTGTTCTAGTCAAAATTATTTGAATGGTCCTTCTCTTAACCCACGTGAAAGCTGTAACAAACATCATAGACACCATGACCTCAGAATGCCTTATGGATTTCCTCTACTGATTTACACACAATAATAAAATGAAGCCATGAGCCCCACTTTACAATTTTGTGAATGAAGAACATATGCTTTTCTCTAGTTTATGCATTTAGGGTCTTGAGACTAAGGTTGGGAAGAGACTCACTAGCGAGCACCTGCTATACGGAAACTTCCAGAGGCATTTTTCTTGCAGCAGTTGTTTGTCACAGCTGGTATTGGTGGGTTACACACTGCACAGCTGTTGTCCACTGCTTTGTCCTGTTGGCCGAAGCAACAAGTAGGAGATAGACTGAAAATACCAGGCATTTCCCTACTTGTCCTTCACTAAGGAAACACATGCGAGCTAGAGAGGTCCAACACCCCACGTAAGGAATTGCACGGGGCTGACCAAAAATATTCTTTGGTGAGAGGTGGAGGGTTTTGTAATAAAAGGGCATATCTTCATAAATAATTCTTTCTTGAAGATGTAGGTGTTTTGTGTGCAGATGTACTTCTTGCAGCTGTTTTATTCATTTTGCAATCATGGGAAGGCAGCATCAACTTCTTCTTCTTCTTCTTCTTCTTCTTCTTCTTCTTCTTCTTCTTCTTCTTCTTCTTCTTCTTCTTCTTCTTCTTCTTCTTCTTCTTCTCTTCTTCTTCT
>NW_004524598.1:19804556-19817956 GCF_000260255.1 Octodon degus | reverse complement strand
GGGCTGGCTGGCATGTGGGGCTGGGGGATCGAACCGCGGTCCCTGTGCTTTGTCAAGCTTGTTTCAAGTAGGTGCTTTAGACCACTGAGCCATCTCTCCAGCCCCGTTCAGCAGGTTTTGAAGCTAGCAGTTTATCGGTCAGATTCTCACCCTCACTAACTATATGTGCTGATCCCTGTGAGCTAAGCTACTGCACTGAAGCTAACAATGTGTACTACTAGGGCCTTGCTTGGAATGCCTGTCATTCTGGTCTTGTAAAAGTGTACTGCTTCTAATGCCAATTACTGCTATACTGTCTTTCAAGTAAATGTTTGTTTTTTAAAAAAGGATAATAAATGAAAATAAGAGACAAGAAAAAAAAATGTTATTGGACTATCCTGATGCAACACTATAAATGTTTAGATTTCTAAGTTTCTGTGTAGAATATATAATTGTTTATTTCTATTTTTTGTGTACTCATGTTTATAGCAGCACAATTTGTCAGAGATAAATCTTGGAAACAACTCAAATGCCTATCAACAGAGTAATGGATGAAAAAGACATGATATTTTTGCACAATGGAGTATTATTCAGCTACAAAAAAAGATAAATTCAAGGATTTTGTAGATAAGTGGATGCAGATAGAGACTATATTGGTAAGCAAAATAAATCCGATCCACATGTGCAAACATCATATTATCTCACTAGTGTGAGAACATCAATGAATAATGAAATATCTAAAAGGTACAACGTGTACTGTGAAAGGGGAAAGAATTGTTCAGTGGGAAGTAAAATCTGGGGCAAGAAAAGGACAAACGAAAGAAGTGACAGCTCTATTTAGGTTTATATGCAGAAGTGTTAGGACAAATTTATTGCCAATTTGCAATTGCCAATTGCCTTTTTGAAAGGAGCCATTAATACTTAAAACTTTTTTTAACTCTGATTTTGTTCCCCTTTCAAAATTCTTAGAACTTGTTTGACATTGTTTTGTTTTTTAAAAATGAATCTTGCACATTTATATCTGGTACTCTGAATAATTTGAAGATAGCATCATGTAATACAGCAATCATTGTTGAATTCTTATCACTTTGTTTAGCGAAATGTTCTTTCTGTCTGTCTGTCTGTCTGTCTGTCTGTCTGTCTGTCTGTCTTTCTTACAGGGTCTTGGTATTCAGCTTGGACTCATAGTGATGTTCCTCTCTCAGCCTCCCCAGCAGTAGGATTGCAGGTGTGCACCACCATGCTGGGGTTCACTGGCCGGCTTGGTGCAAGGCCGGCATGGCATGTGGTACCAGTGATCAAAATTGGGCCCTGGAGCTTGCCTGTGAGGTGGTGAGATTGGCCCCTTGTACTGTTTCTAATGCTGTTTTTTTCTATTACTATTTTGTATTCTTTAAAAATGAAAAAGAAAAATTCATTCAAGTAATTCAGGAAACATCTATATAAATTAAATAATAGAACACAATAATGCACAAAATGGCACATAACTAAATATGAATATACATATTAATGGCCTAGACTTTATAGGACAAGGCAAACCAGAGTAAGTTTATTCCTTCTCATTTCTCATATCTGAAAGTTTGCTAATGATAACATAAAATGCTTATTATTATTAAGAGGCTGCTTCATGGTATCTTTTTAAAAATTATAATTTCTTTTATTTTCTATTTTTAGGTATCAGGATCAAACTCAGGACTTTGCACTTATTAAACAGGAACTTATTCCACTGGCACTAAACATTGTAATTTCTTAGAATGTGTGGGATGCCTCATCTTTCCGGATAGCACAGTGAAACTACTGAGCAGTGTGCACTGTGTGCCCGAGATTCCTATAGGAGCCTCATGTTAACTCATTTAATTCTCACAGTCAATCCCTTGTGTGGTTAACAATATTATTCCTGGGAGGTGAGGATCTCACAATGAGCTTAACCTTCCCTATTGTCAGCTCAGCTTGTAAACTTAAGCAGGTGTAAGCACCTGGGCTCCAGGCTTCTCCCTTCACCCTAGTGCCTCTCAAAACAGAGATCTTGCTCACACGTCTGTAAGTTTTCCTCCCTCATCTCCTGATTCCCTATGCCAACACAGTGTGCAGTGTGCATTTTCAACCCTTAACTGGGGCTCATGAGTGAATGGGAAATAATTGCTTAAGGATAGGAACTGACACAAGTCGTAAGCATAGGTTTTGGAGAACTCAGGCATCCAGCAATAGAAAGCCTCCCTGTTTCAAACTTAAAGAGTCAAATATCTCTGTATAGAAAGTGTAATCAGTTCTCTGTTTGAAAGCATAATTAATGCTTGGTTAACAGCTTTGTTAGCCATGTGTGCATGTAACAACAGTGATCATCAACGTAAGAAGACATACGCCTAAATTTCTTTTAAAAACCAACCCCACATCCTTACGATTGACAGTGAAGATAATCATATTAATTAGGGTACAATGTAGCTATCAGGGAAACACAAAAGCAGAGTGGCTTGCATAATTTATAATTTACATTTGTGTAAATGAAAAGAAACAGATGAAGCTGATTGAAAAGTATTACCATATTCAAAATATTTCTTGCAAGCCAGGTATGGAGGGACACAGCTGCAATCCCAGCACTTGGGAGGCTGAGCCAGGAGGGTCACTGTGGGTTTGAGGCCACATTGGGCTACAAAGTGAGCTCAAGGTCAGCCTGAGCTACTCAGGAAGGCAAAAGTCTTGCATCCTTGTGTCCAAATCTTTTAGTAAGTGCATAGAGAGGGCACGACCTGGAAGTTCTCTGTATTTCTGGCAGTACTAAGTCCCAGCACTACTTGTACTTGCAAGCAAACGTGGGAAACATGCCGTGTAGCTGAGAGCCAGGAGCCCTTACCCCATTCTATAGGGAGCAGCTGGAGCCGGGAACCGGACAGGTGTGGGGCAAACCCAGTCTGAAGTGCCTAAAACAATCAAGCTACTTCAATCCTGAGGAAACAAAAAGATCTTTCCTGAGAATTCCGGTTGTTAGTCAGTAGACAGCACTCTGTGTGTGATACTGACTCAATAGACGGTGTAAATAAACATCCTTGCAGTGGCTGCGCAGCTCCTCTTTTCCCATCTGGAAGGAGGCCTCCACCTGACCTTAGCTTTTGTCTCTTCTCTTTACTCTCTAAATCCTCTTGCTGTTTTTCCCCAGGACCATTGAGAACCATGAGGCTTGCAGCAAAATTCCAGAACAATAACCTTGTTTTAAAGTTATATTATTTTTATTGGTATTTTCAAATTAATATAGTCGCTCTGAAGTAATCTCCCAGAAAAGCTGGGCTCAATGATGCGTTAACTATTTTACTAACTAGTGAGAACTGAAAATGGCTTAGGGGACCGCAGCTCCTCTGAGTCAGGAGGAGTCACAGCACTGGAAAGCTCAGGAAGGCCACAGAGAGGTAGTTTCCGCCTCCCTTGTTCACTGGCTCTTGAGGGAAAATGTTCCATTTACATTTATGCTTTTAGAACTCATCATAGCTAGCAATATTTCCTTTTTAATGTTCTTTTCCCAAGATTCAGCTGAGATCAAGTTGGGACATTTATGTTTCTATTTAATAGTTAAAAATGATTGAAGTAACAGAAAAATAATCCTATCTTAAAAATTCAGAGTACAAGGGGAATTTCAAGAAATAGTATGATGCTCCTGCTTCACAGGGCCTCTTTTCAAAAGATGTGCCACTCTCATTCCTCTTACCATTTTCTGGTGATTGCACCTACATCCGAAAACACTTTAGTTATGTCTGAGTGCTTTAGTTGGTTAATTTTAGACTTTGCCTCCTGAGTCTTAGCTCCCTGCGCAATAAAGGCATATCTCCTGCCAAGTTACAGTAAAACTCCGGTTCGTCTATTCATGTTCTCTGTAATCTTAAGTAATACACTTACATATTCATTTCCTGTTTGGTCAATTATAGACAGTATTTCTTGATTCTCTACTTTGAAGGTGAGGAGATTAGCACTTCTAACATTTCCCTCAATTTTCATCTTTTCTCCCATCCTAAACTTTTGTCCTTTTAATTCTTAAGTGTCAAATTTGATAGCACTACATTGTTCATTAACCATAATTAAATACGTTGTAATTTGCTTTAGGTGGTTTCTAAAATTTATAAAAATCAATCAATATTCTTCAAATTATCATTACTAGTGCAGCAGGTGTATGTTACAAGCTTATTTGTATACTGTGCTTTCTATCTAGGAGAAAGTGGTAAAGAAAGAAGAATGAAGGGGAAGAAAAAAGGAAAAACAAGTACTGTTGATGTAAACCGTGGAATTCCTTGTCCTGGGATCCTGGCCAGGTGCAAACTGCCAGAGCTGGCCATGTCATCATGAGAACATAGTTGGGAGATGCTTCAGAACCAGAAGAGCGCCGTCTATATCGGCACTGCCTCCACACATTATTTTGAGAGTTTATCTGAAATAGGAAGCACTTCCCCCCCATTGCAGTAGGGAACTGGGAAGCGTTTTCAGTGGCCTGGACTTCTCCTCTTCCCTTTGGATCTCAGAGGTACTAATACTTTTTGAAGTAATGTTATAGTATGATCAAAGCTAAAACTCTGTTACTTGAGTGTGTGATGCAACAATCCAGCTTTACGGTCATTGTCATTGCTTCCTTAATGGTCATTGCAGGAGCAAAAACGATTTTTGCTTTTCGTTTTTCATTTCACTTGAGAATAAATTTTATTTTTCATTTTGAAAATGTTTCCAGTTTTCTGTTCATTTTCTTTTTTACATTGTTTGTCTTTACAGTGGTCTTGTTTCTCTGAAGCATACTTTCCTAAGAAGTATTGAGTGGAAAGTGCTTTTGCTGGCCCTTGCATATTTGAGAGTCTAAGTGTTGGCTTCTCACATTTAATTGTTCAGTTGGCTACTGCATACTTGTGATTTAAAAACGCCTTTCCTTTAAAATTGTATAGGCAATATAATACTGCTTTTGATGTTCAGAAATCTGAGGCCATTTTTTGTGTTGCTTTTCAAAAGTATATAGCTCAACTCTTTAATCCATTTCACAAATAATTTTATTTAAAAAAGAACTTAATTTATGTTACCTCTTTCAAGAGGAAAAGTAGAGTCACAGGGGAGTTATTCAAAATTAAATACTCATTTTACCTCTTATTTTCTCATCTAAAATTAGGAACTGGAAGTATCACTATGTTTTTGTCTAGTTTTATAAATCATGATGAGTTGTAAATAATTCATTGTCTTTCTCTTTTCTTTCTTCCTTTCTTCCTCTTATTCATTTATTTTGTATTTTAAAGATAATGTCTCAGTAATACATTTGGGCTGGACTTGAACTTTCAATCTTCTTTCAACAGTACCTGGGAGCACAACTGTATACTATATTGTCCTGAAAATTACTACTTTTTCAATGAGCTTTCGTACCTACTTTAACTGTCCTAATTTACCAGATCAGATATCTTAATAATAGTTAGGTCACTAATAATATTTTCTGCTTATTGCTTAAGAAATTGAAGTGCGCAGATGTTAAATGACTACGTAAAAGTAAACAACCATCGTTGGCATCTAAGCCTTCCTGTAAGCACAGATGACTGAAGAGGAGGATTGAAATTTTGAGCCTGGGCTCAGCAATTTAATGAGCTCACCGGACCCTATTTCAACCTCTGAAAAATAGCTGAGGGCTGGAAAAGTGGGTTCAATTCCTATAATTTTTTTAAAAAATTGCAAGTCACTTAAAATGTTTATAATACTACGTGGTTTAAAAAGAACTGTTTATTTATTTATGTATTTATGTATTTCAGTATAGGGTCTTACAGGATCTCACTGCACAGATCAGACTCATAATGATCCTCCTGTGTTCAGCCTCGCCTCCCAAGCACTGGGATTACAGGCACACACCACCAGGCCCGCTCTCAGTCACCTCCTCAGTGCACCCCAGGGACAGGCCGGCACAGACTGCCGGGCCGGGCGGAAGAGTTCGAACCCCAGTCCCTGTGCCTGAGTCAGCAGGTGCTGTAGTCTGCTGAGCTGTCTGGCTTACCCTACTTGTATAAATATTTTGCCAGAAGTATTTTAAGGGACATAGTTGCACGAGGGCTTTTCCCTCATACAGCAGTCATCCTGCCGGGTATAGCTCCGTGTGCACAAAGCCGTAGTTACTGGAGACTCACATGGTTGTTCATTTCAGCTCATGAGTTTACAGATGGCCTGGGCGATGGAGTGAGAGTGTTTCACTTGGCAAAGAAAGGACAGTGCAGCAAAAGAAAGATCACAGTGGTTTTAATTTTTTTTTTTTTTATGAGCTAACATTTAGTTACAGTCCAACATGTAATTCAACTAGTGGTAAATGTAATTCATATATAACATACCTTTAATCGTCTTTCTTCTATGTGAGCATGGAGAGTCTAAGACTCACTCAGTATCTGTGCTGGTCAGAATTGTGGAAGCCAAGAGTACCAAGTAGCCTGGCTTCAGCCTGGAGCGGAACCGCTGTTGCCTGCACACTATGTAGCACTTTCGTGGTTATTGGCTATATCCTAAGGCAATGTTCTTCAAATTTGCCTGTGATAGGCGCTGACTCAGTGATTTTTTCAGAACATCACTCCCAGATCCCTCCCTTGGGGTGGACACTAGCTTCCAAGCTTCTCAGACAAGTTCCATATAGAATTACTGGGAAATGCTTTAAGAGATGCTCAAAAAATGCAAACATTGGCCTATGCAGCTTAGAATTGTCTAAAATGAGTGTTTTTGACATTTCACATAGTATAAGGCAGGAAGGAAACTCAGGAGACCACCTGGAGAGGGATTCTGTTAAGTCTGCAAGGAGGAAGGCACATTTAACCGAAAAGGATCATTAATATTTTAAATAATTTAAAGTATTAGAGTTAATTTGGTAGAAGAGAAGAGCTTCGGAGATGATATTGTCCCTTCTGCCATATCTTTTTCTATTTAATTTCTGCCAAGAGCTTTGACACCTCATTGTGTAGGGCATGTTTTAAAGGTGAACATTCACAGGGTTAAACTGATGCTTAAATGGTCAAGTAATCTATTCCTTTTTTCATGATTTTCCAATGGGAATTATGGATTTTAGAACATTCCACACCTTATAAAGAGAGAAAATAATACTATGTCAGTAAAATACAATATTCCTGTAATTCAGATGTACTTTCTACACAGAGAAAATCAATATTGCTCCAGGAAAGGTTTTAGATGATATATAGCTAACCTCAATAGCTCAGGGTGAGAATTTTTGGAGAATCAATATTTTATCCAGAAATAGGATATCATGATGCAGCCATGAAAACAATCCAAAAGGTAGAAGAAGCTTTCAGTGGAAAAATGACTCTTGAAGTTTAATAGATTTTGTACAATGCAAAATTGTTGTAGACTATAAGAGATTAGATAGACTATAAGAGATTAGATAGAGCACATACTAGTAGATTAGAACTTGGCCAAATAACAATGTAAAAGACAGTGTTGGCTGACTTGGACACATTTGAATATGGACTTGGTGTTAAATTTCATCGCATAACAGTCATCAATATGCTGAAATATTTAAGGCTAAAATGGCATAATGTTGTTCTTTTCAAGTGACAAAAGCACACACACACGTACATTACACATATGGAGAAAATCTGGTAGAAAATTATATAAGCTATTATTTTCTACTGAAAGGATCTTGAACTTTTTGGACACATGAGTGATTCAAGTTTGTAGGAAGAGTTGTAGATGGTAAGTGTTAACATTTTGTTATGTCAAGAAAACTATGAAACACCACTAAGATTTTATAAAAATTGCCAAGAGAATTTTTAAAGGATTTCTCTATGTAAACATGGATAATTTAAACTCTTATAAGAATTACTTCATATACTTAAATGCTTAAAATATATTTAATTTATGACTTATTATAGACACATAGGATAATAATTGGTCAATCCCAGAAGGCAGAGTATTTTGATAATTGATATAGATTAGAAATGAACATTTATTTTGCTAAAGTAAAGTTGTCCTACTAACTTAGTAAATAGGAAAGGAAATAATATTTCTTTTCCTGCAGTTAGGTTAGCTAATAAATAAAGAAGTAATAAAATTAAAATATCAACATTTTTCTCCTAATTATGGTCAAACATATCAGTCTTGAAGCTGATCAAACTTCTGATCCAACTAAAAATTTACAAGAAACAGGGAAGCCGGTGAAACATATTTGAAGGGAAGCTAAATAGAACTTTATAAAATACAATAACAAAACCCATGATGATGTAAAAATCTGCCAAGAAAGCACCTAGTTTTATCACCGACTGAAATGTGGATGAGCAGAGAAGGAAGCCGTTGAGGAGAAAAGCCTCCAGGGACGTACTGGCCTGCAGCCACATCAGGTCTTTATTTGAGTCCTAATTACAATACTCTACTAAATATGCTTAATGCTTTTTATTTTTTGCCCAAGATTACTGAGGCTGTTCAGGATTTTCTGTGCTTCTGCCCATATCTGAGGATTTTTTGACCTCGTTCTGCTAAGAATGTCTGGGCATTTTGGTAAGTATTAAAGTGAGCTGTATATTCCTTTGGGTAATATGGACATTTTAATCATATTGATTCTTCCAATCCATGAACACAGAATGTCTTTCCATTTATTATGTCCTGTGCAATTACTTTTATCAATGTCTGATAGTCTTTAGCTCTTTGGCTAAATTTATTACTAAATAAATTTATTACTCAACAGTTAAAGAAACATTAAATTATTAGTTTTTTCAGCCATAGTAAATAAGATTTCTTTTTGGACATCATTTTTAGATAGTTTCCTAGCTATGTATAGAAATGGTACTGATTTTTGTATTTTTATTTTTATGTCCTGAAATTTTACTGGATTCAATTATTAGTTTTAATGGGTTTTTTGTAGTTTTTTTTAAACATGAGTCTCATCCTTTACTCTACCTAATGTGGCTTGCTTTAAAAACCATCTTAATAAAAATAGTATCTGTATGTGTCTCTTAGAATTATTGTACTTATTAGTGTTTGTAATAAGCTTTTCTTTTAACCTTTGTACTAAGGATATGGGGGTGTCATGCACTACCAGTTACCGTATTTGAGTAATAGCCATGTGACTATTTAGTTGCTTTCCCAATGACTTTCGTGCTTTCAGATGCTGTTGTGTTTTATGTTACTTCATTTCTCTTGGCTTCAAGAACTCTCCCTGGCATTTCTTCTAAACTTCCTCAGCTTTTGCTTTCATGGGAAAGTCTTCTTTATCCTCCATGCATTCCTGGTTGTCAAGTTTGTTCCTTCAGCGCTTCGAGTCTCCCTTTCTCTCAACCTGTAAGGCTTCGCTTATAATCACTGCAGAGACCTTGTATGATATGTTATTTGCTTATTTTTTCTGCCTTAAGAACTATACCTTTATTTTTTTTATTTTTGACTGTTTGACTGAAACTTCTCTTATGGTCTTTTAAAAAATTCAGTCTTACTAAAAACTTTTGGCGCTAATGTAAATAATTATATCCTCCTCTAGTTTTGTAAAGATTTTTTGTCATTATTTCCTTTTTTACCTTTCAATCTTTCGAGCTATCCCCCAGCCCACCGTTAGCTCCATAAGTAGGCTTCTACCCGTTTGCTTTTGTCTGTTCCTTCTTGCATAACACTGACTTACATTTGCTCTTTTGATGTTGTTCCATAAACCTTGTAAATGTTCTTTGTTTTTGTTCTTTTAAACCCTCTTTATATATATTTTCAAATAATTTGTCTTGAAGTTCACAGATTCTTTGATCATTTGTGTCAGTTCTGCCTTTGATGCTCTCCATTACATTTTTTTTTTGTTTTGCTCATTGTATCTTTCAATTCCACGATTTGTTTGCTTTTTCAAATAACTACTTCAATACTTTTCAGTTTTTCTTCTTCTGATCACTTGTTTTCATAACTTTATTTTTCTTTATATTTCATTAAAATACACCAAGCTTCCTGAAAACCCATTGCTTTGCACTCCTTACATCTTCAAGGTCAGTTACTAGCACCTAATTTGTTCATTTAGTGATGCAAAAGTTGTTTCCCTGATTGCTGTCCCAAGTTGAGGTGTACTGGTTTGAAGGAGTAAGGCTTTATTTCAATCTTCACAGACCAGCTTGATCTCAGAATGTTCTTGAACAGTACATCTGTATGTAGATTCTGGATTCCGTCATTGGCATGGTCAGTCCCTAAGCATGAGGCTGCTGCAACTACTGGAACACTAGAGGGCACCCTAAACCCAAGACCACTCGTCTACAAGGCAACAGGATGAAATGCTACCGCGGGTGAAGCTGGCACAATGTTGGCATGCAGTTGAAACAGGAGACCCTGAGATTTGCCCACTAATCAGGCCTAGTCAGAGCCTAGGGTTGCTCTAGATGACCAGTGGGTGATGTGAGCTAGGGAGCAAATATACCTTGCAGGGGGCTACAAATTTGTACTAGGTCTTGGAATAGGACCAAGGTTCAGTTCGTAGGCACTTCTCTGGGTCCAAGAGCGATAAGGGCTGTCTAATCCATTGTTCTGTTATAGCAGAACCCTCTACGGGCCTGGAAAAAGGATCTCTGCTTTCTTGCCCCCAAATGGATGATGTCTTTCTTCCTGACTCACTGCTTGGGGCTGGTGGAGGTGTGATTCAGACCACACAAAGTTTCCTTCTTCCTTCAGCTCATCTTCCTCCATGCTTATGCTGTAATCAGGTACTATACTCACTCACCTGATTTGCTTGTTTTTGAAAGGTGTTTTCTTTTCTTATCTTTTTTCAAAAACATGAATCTTTTATTCAGTTACCCCTTTTAGTGCTCTGCGTCACATGGATAATGGTACAAGGTGATATTTGTACAGAGGGTGAAGGCTCTGTTCTGTCATCTTGCTCTGTTTTGTCCAAGAAAATCTTGTCTTTGCATTTTATGAGTGCTTTTGTCCTTCAGAGATCCAGGCTGAAGTAGTTGAAGACAATGAAATACATTTAGGATACGTTCCATATGAATATGAAAAGGAAAGCAAAGATGGCTGATAATACTCAAGTACAGGTTGTAGGCAAAGTTTCTTTCTGCAAGTAAAATGTTATTGACAGTCTGTACAGTTTTATGGCAAGGAATTGAACTCTAGCTTGAAATGGGAACGTAAAAGCTTCCTGGGCTTCCACTTGGCATGACAGTCACGCAACGCTAGATGGGAAGGTGACAGGATACCGCGAGGGCACGCTGCTGCTTTTGCTGCAAAAACCTGCGGTGAGGTTCTGACTAATATTGTCTTCATTTTCCAGGTGAGAAATCCCACTAAAGCGTAAGTAAAGCGATTTTCCCAAGACCACGCACTTTGCTTTCTACATCCATGTTCTCTGAGTTCAGGGCTTCTTTGCTTCACCACAGTGATGCATATCTCGGAGCTAGGATTTCCCTGTGGGATTCTGGCTGAGCTTACTTTAGTAATTTTTTTTCATTCAGACTTTGCAAGTAATTTTTTGTTTTATTTGGATGGTACAAACTCAAATATAAGCTTAAGCTAAGAAACAAGGCCATGTATTGGGGTTGCCAACGGCTTCTGACGTTAGCTCTCCCGGGCTTAGGACTTCGGCTTGGTTTGGAACGCGGGGAAGTGTGGCAGTGGTCAGAAGACTTTCATGTGGTTGTGAATGTGAATTTTCAAGGTGAGACAGATAACCCTATCACTGATCACTTTGTCTGTGTGACAAATATAGAGCAAGTGTACTTCCATTTGTAGTTAAGAAATGCTGCTTCTAAGACGTGAGAACTGAGAAAATGTTTCCACTGCTTTAGTTATAGGAATAACCTTTATTATGCCTGGGTGAGGTAACTGACTTCTAAGCTAGAATATTTTTAAAAAATCCAGCATATTGAAAATCTCCCCTGTGCTAATGCTTAGATATTAGAAACAAATTGATTATACCTGTAAAATAGAAAAGAAAAACAAAACATGGTACCCTTCAGGAGGCAGCAGGGAGAGTTTAATCAGCTGCCTTAAGCCACTCAACCTACAACACATCTAAAATGTTAATTAAGCAACTTTTTTTTATCCTCACCTTTGCTCTGCTGGTTTTAGTAAAAGCCTGTCTGCCAGCATAACTCTCTACAGGTACCTGTAATTCTGTTTGAAGTTGGTGATCTGGGTTTGGCTCGTAACATTCACAGTAGATTTACCTGAAAGATCAATAAAAGCATGTTCAAAGCTAGGTTGGCTTCATAGAGCCCAGGATTTTTATTAATTCATATAAACTTCCTAAAACTTTTACTATAAAGAAAAAAGAAAGAAACTGGAGAATATTCACATTGTAAGAAATCGAGTTGATGTCATGGGATTACAGAATGGGTTTGGAGCCCGAGAATCCCATCGCATGTCAGAACTGGCACAAGTGCCAAACGCTGAGCCCTTCTGCAGTCTTCCAGGATGTCTTGGCTTTGGCAGTCATGTCAAAGCAGCTTTGGAGAACTCCACCCTCGTGGCCGGGAAGCTGTGCAAGGTTAGTAATGTACATTTTGCCCATTGTGGCAAGAGGCCACCGGCACTGGTAGGATTTGTGTAGCTCAGTGCTGATGATGTTTTAAGAATTACATTTTGTAACACTTGAAGAAAGTGTAGCAAAGAAGCACGGAAACAGTCACAAATACAAGCCCAGTGTTGAAATGCAGAAGCAGGGAGCTGGAGCTGGGGAAAAGGGTGTGGCGATATTTCAGGAGATGTCTAGTAATACAGAAAAGTAAAGAACACATTTGGAAGGCAGTAAAATGCTGGATGGAGTGGTCCTGGCTGATTTGCGAATTTTATTTCTCAATTTGTCTATCAGTCAGAGACAATACGTAGCTGTGATTTAAAGAAAGCGGGATTTTCTCATTTGCAGAACGGTGACTTTTAAAGAGCTAATTTGAAATAATCCCTCCTTCCAATAAGGACTATACTTTTAAAGGTGAGGTGTTATAAATGATAGCATTTATAACACATTCCGAGATTGGACGGGTCTTCACGAAAGCTGTGGCATTCTCACGCTATGGTGTCCAGACCGGATGTTGCTGGCAATTTACAAAATGCAGGGAAATTCAGCCACGGGTGTGGAGTGCAGACTAAGGGGAATTTGTTATATACATATACATTTTATTTAGAAAGAAGTAGCAATGAAACAGTTTCAAAACAGGTTAGTAGGACAGTTACAATAATTAATACGTTGTGGGCATTTGATTAACCTTTATCACTGAAGGGAAATGTGGCCGCACACAAGGACTGCTGTTAAATTTTCTACGTTGGAAGAGGTAGTAATCCTGTCTTTTAAAATTTAAATTTTGTTTTAAAAGACTGTATGGTTTGAGTGAGAAGTAAAATTAGGACCAAGAACCTAATCAGCCAGCAAAGAAGCTTTGATCCTTAAAATGCTGGAATTATCTTTAATCAGAGGAGATTTAAATTGGCTAAATAGTGGGATTAAGGCAAAATTGTTATCATTTTGTGCACTAAAA
>NW_004524598.1:19803160-19804456 GCF_000260255.1 Octodon degus | reverse complement strand
TTCTTCTTCTTCTTCTTCTTCTTCTTCTTCTTCTTCTTCTTCTTCTTCTTCTTCTTCTTCTTCTTCTTCTCTTCTTCTTCTTCCTCTTCCTCTTCTTCTTCTTCCTCTTCTTCTTCTTCTTTTTTGTACCAGTAATTGAACTCAGAACCTCACACTTGCCAGACAGACACTGCACTGCCGAGCTGCATCCCCAGCTCAGCAT
The DNA here is from genome assembly GCF_000260255.1 of Octodon degus. Taxonomy (NCBI): domain Eukaryota; kingdom Metazoa; phylum Chordata; class Mammalia; order Rodentia; family Octodontidae; genus Octodon; species Octodon degus. The sequence goes on along the minus strand of NW_004524598.1, from coordinate 19,804,254 downwards.
CACCTTCTTAGGAATGGAAAGGCAGACAAACAGAAGTAAAAAGACTAGGTATTTGATAATATGATGGAACTGTTGAATAGGTCTCAGAACTGTTTGCTCCAAATTTTTGTTTTGTAAAATAGTAATAAATATTTAATAATGGGATAATATTCAATTGAGTAATATGTTCCTTTTTTGATCAAAAATAGCTGCTAACTTGGTAAGTGTGACAAGATTTGATAAAGGAGGCTACATTTATACAAATTCTGTGGCTTGCATGTAGTCTGCTGCCCATGGGCTTGGGAGCTGGAGGCATGGTCCTCAGTATACAGTCTTCAGTGGGCAGAGCTTGGACCTTGGCAGAAGTTGCCAGATCACTGGGCGCATTGCCCTACTGGGAGAGTACGGCACTTCTTGTAGGAGCTACAATTCCTGCAAGACTGAGTTGTTATAAAAGGGAAAGGCTGAGCCTGGATGTTTCCATGGCTTCCCATGTAGCCACACGCTCTCTCTCATAGGTGCTCCTGTTCCTGGGATGATATCCACCACGATACCTTCACCACACCCAAGCAGAAGTCCGCGTCATGTTTTGGCAACTTGAATCTGAGTTCCACTACAAATACATGAACTCCAGTGTGGAAAAACCCTTAAAGTGCATGCAGTTTCAAATAAATACATAATTTCTCAAGCTTTTCATGGGAGTAGAGAAATAAGAACAAGCACTTTATAAAAATAAAACCTACGTAGCAATACATGCAATTGAAAACGTAAGTTAATCTGTAAATCCTGACAGAATGACGTGATTCTGTCAGTGTATATGAATAATCTTACATCAGAAAGAATAATTCACAAGTGAAGAGATACAAATGCAAATAAATACATGAAAAAGCGTTCAACATCATTTGTCATTCAAGAGATTCAAAATAAAATAATTTGTGACACCATCTTCGGACAGAAAGAATGGTTGTCATCAAGAAGTCAACCAATAACACATACTTGAAAGGCTATGGGGAAAGAGAAACCCTTCTTCACTGTTGGTAGGAGTGCAGGCTGGTACAACTATTATGAAATTCAGTATGGAGATTCCTCAAAAAGCTAGGATCTGAGGTCCCATT
>NW_004524598.1:19795146-19797020 GCF_000260255.1 Octodon degus | reverse complement strand
ATTGATTCGTGTGCTCATTAAGAATTTCTTATCAAAATTCTTCATGCCAGATTCTGTAGTTGAAACTGAATAAAATTGTCACCCCACTTTCAAAGGATTTAAAGCTAGTGATGCAATCCAATAAACAGCTGCAAATATAATTATATATTGAAGAAAATGTTCGCATTAGCTACATCTCTGTTGTGGGGCAGAACACCAGATGCACACAATTCAAAGAAGAGATCTAATGTGGTGCACGACCTCAGAAGTTCTCAGTTCACAGTCAGCTGTCTCCAGGAGAAGCCACAATGGAAGGCCAGGAGCCAGGAAGCAGAGAGAGAAAGGAAGAGCTGGGGAAGAGGACTCACCCTCAGGGTCACAGCCGCAGTGACTCAGCCTTTCCACAGGTCCCACTCCTAGGCACAAATTCTGCTGCTGAAATTGCCGGTGCATGAAGCCACTTGTAAGTGTAGCAACCCCAGGATCCGATCGTCCTCCACATAGCCCATGTCTGAGTCCCAGACACTTGTATGACATTTTCACTGAGACCCACGGCAAATTTCTAGGGAGAAAAAAATATTAATGCTAGGAAAACAAAAGGCTCAATTGAGTTCAGATCATAGGGTCGTAAGTTCTTTGTGTAGGTGAATCACTAGTACTGCCCTAGCGATTGGTTAAGGTTGATCCAGCAGGGCAAGAGCGGAGAATAACAGCCTCGGCACAGGCTCCTCTGTGCAAATGCCTACCCCACCGGCCAACTGCAGAAGGCTGGCTCGGCTGTGTGATGGAGCAGGTGACCAAGAGGAGGGAGGGTCTGCTCCTGACAACTGCAGTAAGCACTTGCATCTCACCCATTGCCAGTGAGAATTCCATCAGGACTCTGACTAAAAGATATAATAGTATATTTACTTTAGTATTTGTGGAGAGTGGCTAGGCATACCTAATACGATTATTAAGGAGCTCTATTATGACGCTTGTAGGTGATCAGATGAAAGTTAGTGGTGGATGGATCAGTACGGTAGTAGTAGATGCGGAGTGCGTGAGACAAATTTGATATTTATTTGGAATATAAAACTGATATAACTTGATAACGGGTATGCAAGTTGAAGGAGATGAAGGTGTCAAATGTGATTCCTATGTTACTAATGTGTGTACCTGCATGGTTGATTGTCAGAGACAGAAAACACTGCAGAAGGAATTTATGAAATTTTCATGGTAAAGAAAAGAACTTGGGGGCCAAGGAGATGGCTCAGTAGAATAAGCGCTTCCCTGGCAAGTGCAAGGGCCTGAGTTCAATCCCCAGTTCCGTCAAGAAAAAAAAAAAAAAAAAGAAAAAAGGAAAAAAAGAAAATAAAAGAAAAGAAAAGAAAAGAAAGAACGGAATTTGATTGTGAACATATTAAATGAGATGCCCAGGACACACCTGAATGATGCTAGTGAGCAAGGAGATCGGTATGAATTTCAGAAGGGCCCTGGGAAGTGAGAGAGATCTTTGCAGGGTTGGTTAAATGTATAATTGATGACAGACGGGTCACAACTATCTGATGGACAAAGTGCTTGTGGTTCAAAAGCTACAGTTACATCCTGTGATACTCTATGTCCTCATAAGACTTTTCATGTCAAGCGGGTTCTGCCAAGCTGTGTCACTTATGGGGAAACAATTTCAGTAATTGTTACTGTCAGTGTCACTTGCCAGTGCACAACCTCCGTGCTTACTCATGAGGATATCAGTGTCAGGGAACGTGTATCACTCTTGCCGAGGGTTCTGCGGCTTTCCTGAGGTTTTTGTGAATATTTATGTTCTAGACGTGCATGTGGAGAAACTCTCCAGAGCCCCAAGCACCAAAGATGGATTCCTTTTAAAGAGTGATTGCCAGTCAACCAGAAAGTAGTAT
>NW_004524598.1:19792081-19794781 GCF_000260255.1 Octodon degus | reverse complement strand
TTGGAAACAAATTTGTTTTGTTCAATTGAACATGCTGCTCTGAAACCTCCATTACCTTATAGAGGTTGGAGAGATAGTTTTACAAATAAAAATCATTTAACTGTTTTTCTTTCTTTGTTTCTTTCTTTCGTAAGACAAATACTCTGGATATATGTTAACTTCTTTTCAATAACTCCTCAGCTTCCGCTTCACACACATTCCAAGTTGTTTCTTTCTTTTCCAAAGGAAATTTCCTTTCCCGTAGTCTGCCCAGAATGGCATCCATTCTAGGGAAAAGTGCCTATCCAATGGATATGCCCACCTATAAGGTCTTGTCTTCTCTGGCTCAATTAAGGCGCCATCATTGAGTGATGGTTGATTTGGAATCATCTCTGAATTTCTGTCCATGGTGTTCAATGGTGGGTCTCTAATGTCACTCTTTTATCTTAGATGTTGCTGCTGAAGGACTGAGTGATTGTCCTACTCTCCAGATGCAAGGTTTCTGGAGCTAGTTTGTTTTCTCTACTCATCTTTGACTTGCCTCAGAACTCGAATTCTTCTAGAGCTTCCCTGTCCTCCAGGCCATGGCTTTTACATTCATCTGCTATTGCATGGTTCTGTAAGGTTCACCCACCTAGGCAGCTGTATTTGTGGCCTGCCACCCCATGCCAGGTTGATTGGAGCATCAGGACCTGTGCCTGCCACCCTGGGTCTATTTGTTTCCTTCTGTATACATGTCCAAGAGGTAGAGTGTTGTCACTCCTGTCAGATTTTCTTCAGTCCTCCGTGGACATTCTGGCATGCACAACATCCATCTCCCTGGAAGATGCTCACGAGTGACCCCTTGCCTTAGTTTTTCTTTGATCTCTTTTCTATGTCTGGATTAGACCCAGAACGGCTCATATCATCTTCTTTCTCCACTGCTTTGCTATGTATTTAGTGCAGGGATTACAGGGACTACAGGGACTATAGGGTCTCACCTCTCTCCACTCTTCAACATTTACCCTTCTGATCCTGTGATAGGTCTGTGGTTTTTAAGACACTGCCAACTTGGTGTTCATAGCAATGGTAGGTACCATGTTATATCTTAACCAACAAAATATTGTACTTTAATTCTACTCTCGTGTTAATAGCTCTGGATAAAGATTCTATGAAGGTGGGGCTCTGTTCCAGGAGCCAAAATTCTGCTTATGGATTACAACAAATTTCCTAAATGACACATACTTTTTCATTTCAACTTACATCCTGGGACCGGCCAAAGAGCTCAGCAGATTAAAGCACCGCCTTATGCAGATGCAGAAGCTGGGAGTTCGATCCCAGCCTATCATGCTGGACCTGCCCCTGGAGAGCGCTGAGAGAGGGACTGAGATTGGGCATGGTGGTAGGCACTTGTAATCCCAGCACTTGGGAGGCTGTAAACAGGAGAATCACTATGAATCTGATCTACGGAGTGGGACCCTGAAGACCCTATAGACCCTGCCCTAAATACTAAAAAAAAAAACAAAGTTATCTCATGACTTTTAAGACCCTTACTATAATTTGACTGGGGTGAATATATACAGTAGAAATACTTAAAATATGAAAGGTGGGAGTGACTTTTATATATAAATAAGATTTTATAGTTCAAAATAGCTTTTTTGAGAAGTTATGTCATTTACTTATGGGCATGCTTCATAAATGAAAATTAGGTGCATATTTCTATGAATTCAGGCATGACAATCATTGGGAAATGATATAAATTTAACAAAAATAAAATTATTTTAACTTGTGTCATGGTTTCTTCATGTATCAAACTAAAATTTTATTTTAACATTATTGTCAACTTGTAGGCAAATGCAAGCAACGGTACAGGGATACCATTCCTATGTTTTCATGTTCTTTCAGTGGTAGCACCCTATATAACTTCAGAATGACCCCAGGAGCAGAACACTGACCTAGATAGAGTCAAGACACAGAACTTGCCAGTACTTGGGGCTCCATCATTTTACCCTGGTTATAGCCACGTTACTTTTCCCTGCCTACACCTCCTTGGACATGGTTAACGCCTAGTAATCACTAAGATGTGTCTTTGTCTATAATTCTACCCCTTTACGGATATTACACAAAGGCAGTCATAAAACGTAGTTGCCTTTTTTCACCCGAAATAGCCCTCTAGATGTTCATCAAGCTATTGCATGTGTCAGTAATTTATTCCATGTCACTTTAGGGCAGCATTCGGTGACGTGGGTTATCACAGCTTGCTTGCCCAATTCACCCTGAAGGGCTTTTGAAGTGTGTCCATTTTTTGGGGCCCAGAGTGAACCTACTGAGGACATTTCCACACAGTGAAGTGTGACTTTAGTTATTTATTTGTGTAGAGTGAATGTCTAGAGATACAATCGTGCCATGTAGAAGTTGGGGTTTCAGTTGTAGTTCTTGTCTCAGGAAGTTTCCAAGCCATTCTTCACAGTAGCATACCATTTTAATTATCATCTGTACGTGATAAATGATCTGGTTTGTCTGGACTCTCATAAGCATTTGGGATTCTCACTACTTATTTTTTCAATTTTAGTCATTCTGGTACCTTGTAACATTCTATTTTATTTTAAATTTGTACTTTCCTAATTGCCACTGAAAATTAATGTCTATCATTTTCTTTTGTAAAATTTGTTTGTGGTTTTTGTCCATCTCACAGCTGAAGTTTTTATTTGTGTGTGTGTGTGTGTGTGTGTGTGTGTGTGT
>NW_004524598.1:19770076-19790451 GCF_000260255.1 Octodon degus | reverse complement strand
CTCATAACAACCTGCAATTTTGGGACTTTCCACTAGAAAAGCACTATTTCTCATAAAGGACTAATCATTGGCAACTGAGCCCCGTCTTCTAAAAGATCCATCACCCAACATCACTACATTGAGTGCCAGGCTTCGAGGACCTCAGCCCTCACAGGACATGGTAACCCGGCTCCAAACCATAGCTGCTCCTTCCTCTTATATACTGGGACTCTCAAGACTCAGTTATTAGGTTCAGGATTATTATTATTATTATTATTATTATTATTATTGCTATTTTGGTGGAACCAGGGATTGAACTCAGGCCCTTGTGCTTGCCAGGGAAGTGTTTATTCCACTGAGACACCTCTCCAGCCCCAAGATTATTTTTACAGACTAGGATTTTACAAAATTATTCCGTCAGCAAATAGGCATTTTTTCCCCTAGTCTCTCTCTCTCTCTCTCTCTCTCTCTCTCTCTCTCTCTTTTTTTTTTTAGCGGAACTGGGGATAGAACTCAGATCCTTGCGTTTGCCAGTCAAGTGCTTATCCTACTGAGCCATCTTCCCGGCCCCTTCCCTAGTCTCTTAATCTTCTCTTTTCTCCTTGTTTAGCAGACTACAACTTTTGGTTCTTTATTAAAGAAGAATGAGAATGGGTATCCTTAGCTTAATACTAGTCTTACAGGAGAATAGTTTGATCTTTCATCATTAAATAATGTCGATTATAGATTTACCCTGGATGTTAGTTACCATGTTGAGGAGCCTCCACTTTAGTCTTACTTCCTAATACATTTATCATAAATGGGCACTGGATTTTGTCAAACACTTTTCTGCTTTGTCATAGTCATATGAATTTGGTTTTGTAGTCAGTTGATGTGATAAATAATATTTTTTTGATATTGAACCAGCCTAGATGTCATGTAATAATGTATGATTGGTCATCATGTGTGACTTTTTAAAAAATATTGCTGAGTTCTGGGAATAATACTAAGCTGATGGTTTTTACTTTGATATTTACGAGAAATAACATTCTGTAGTCTGCTTTCATCTTTCCTTCCTCTTATCTCTTTCTCTTTGTTTTCTTTTTTGTTGTTTTGTTTGCCCAGTTTTGCTATTCAGATAATTAAGCTTCATAAATGAATTGTGAATTATTTCCTCTGCTATGTGTTCTGGAAGGAAATTATATGGAGTTAGTATTTCTTCTTTGTAAGTTGAGTATAATTCTGTTTCTAAAGAGCAGAATATATTTAGGGGGAAATGAAGCTTCTGTTTAAGGGAGAGACAGGAAAGGTCTCAGGTGGGTAGCCAAGGTCCCTGTCTTCTCTAGTGGGTCTTTTCTAGAGCAAATCTGCAGGTGAAGTGGGTCCAACGTGGGGAAAATGGAAAGTCACAAGGTGGACATAAGGTGCAACAAGCCTAAGGTCAACCAATACCACTAGGAACATAATGGGACTGAGTGGGGAAGTAATTCAGGTGGCAAGCAGGCATGAAGACAGAAGAGGGGCTCTTCCTGTGGGGGACTGGGTTAGGGGATCCTCCTAACTTCCTCAAGGTACCAGTCTGATGTTTATCCTTAGGAAGTATGCAGGTTCCCTTGTTTATTTTTTGCCTTGAGGTCTGGCCCACAGCTGAGGCTCCTGTCTCGGCCACAGTTGCAAGGCATCTGGTCCTCTGTACTGGCTCCTCTGAGGATCTAGTCTTATCTGACTGCCTATAATATTTCCATCTAACATAGCTGTCAATGACATGCTTCTCCCGTCTAAAGAAATACACATATGGGAGTAATGGCTGATGGCGAATCTGGCTTCTGCAGGCTGAAAGAAGTCCTAATCGTTGGTTGCCAGTTAAAGACACTCTACAAAGGGTCTCTATCTGAAGGCCCTCAGTAGACACCAGGCATTTTCATCTTGGGTAAGCAGATAACTTTAAATCTGGAAGAGACAAAGTCAAAGAAACAATTCAATATGTAAAAGTCAAATTATACAGTCAATGTAACAATTATGAATAAAGTTGATGAAGATTTCCACTGAGCAGGACCAGTAATGGCTTCTCACATAGAGAGTAAGGGCTGAAGATGGTTTTTTTTTTAGAGCTGAAGAGCTTGATGATCATATTTAAATGGTGAATTTCTTTTGCTTAATTATTAGAAGACTATCAACTTGTTTTATGCATACTGAGTGGGTTGTGACAGTGACTTTTGAGCAGTTATTCCCTTTTCATCTAAATCATTAAATTGTGTGGATACAGTTGTCTTTTATGTTGTCTCATTGCCCTCTTGTCTGGTGAGGACTGGTCCACTCCTGATATTTGAAATTCCTGCATTCTCTCTTTTTACCTTACTGGGAATTTGGTAATTTTATTAATCCCTTTAAAGAAGCAGGCCATCATTTTGTTAACTTTCGTTGCTTGTTTTATTTTTTCTGTTTCTTTATTTTTTAGTTATGGGTATTGGTTCATCTCCTGTACTTTTTCTCAGTTCCTGGTAGATGAGCTCAGATTACTGTACAGTCATTTAGTGTTATAAATTTCCCTCTCAGTACTGTTTAGGTGCTGTGTCCCACTCACTTTGATATGATGCGTTCATATTCTCATTTGACTCCATATACGTTTTATTGGCTATCAGTTTTATGTCATGACCCATGGCTTATTTTTGTTTGTTTGTTTGTCTTCTGGTACCAGTGATCAAACCCAGGACCTTGCATTTACCAGGCAGGCACCTACGCTGCAAAGCTGCCTGCTCCAGTGGACCCATGTGTTATGTAGAAATGATATATTCAAGTGACTCATATTTGACATACAGTAATGGTCAATATGTTGGGACTTAAATATGTATATTATTCATTGTTCTTTTTCTTCTATTTTCTCTTTCTTGTATTCTTATGCTATCTTTGAACATTTATTAGAATTCCATTTTGATTAGCCTGCAGTTTTTCAGTGGCTCTCTTTTCTCTAGGTGTTACACCGTGTGTTTACAACTTACCATAATTTATTGGCATAGATATTTTGCTAATTCTAGTAAAGTTTACTACCTTACCTGCTTTTATCTCTTTTTATCCTACCTTGCTTACAATGTAAGTTACCTCAGCATTTCAACTAGATTTGTTTAAAATCACACCAGACAATATTATATCTGCGTCTATTACATTCAATTTAGAAAAGCCAGGTGAATAGAGAAAAGGTAGTATGCTTCCTTATACTTTAACTCTTTTAATCATATTATTGCAAGATGCTGCAATATTTCATTCTTAAAAATATATTCTGTGAGTCGGTTCCTACTAACCATTCTTTGAGGGAGAGTTTTAGTTTTTTACTTATCTAGTGCCATATCTTGATTTCACCTTCTTTCCTAGGAGATATTTTGTTATTATAAGCTTCTGATTTCCCAATTCTTTCCTTTCAGCGTTGGGAAATTTTTCCTTCTGCTATTTCCTTCTGGCCGCAGTGGAAACTGTAAGTCCACTGTCATTTTAGTGATTTCTACCCTAAAATTGTCATTTTCTAGTTGCTTTCAATATTTCTTTTTATTTTTGAAAAGTTTGACTAAAATGCATGAATTTCTTTTGGCTTATTCTGTATAACATTCATTAAATTTAATTTTTAGGTGTTTATCTTTTGTCCGAATTTGGAAGAGCCAGTCATCCTTATTTGAGTCTTTTTCTACATATTCCTTTGCCCTCTCCCATATACCACATTACAGGAATCTTAGAACTTCTCCTATGGACATGCAAGTACCTGAGGCTCTGGAGTTGTGTTGCTGTTGATTTTTGTGCGAAAGACTAAATTTAGGTGCATTCTGCCAGTGAGCTCTGAGCTCTATATCCAGTCTTTTTCTTTTCCTTTTTTTTATTTCCAAGCAAGAGTCTCACCAAGTTGCACAGGCTGGCTTTGAGCTCATGTCCTCCTGCCTCAGGCTCCTAAGTAGCTTGGATTAGAGGTGTGCACTGTCACACCTGACTTCACCTCTGTCTCTTTAATAGTCTGTTTCTCTGTATTGTTCAGACTGGTTAATTTTCGTTGACCTGCCACTGTTCCTTTTTACTGTCTCTTCTAGTTTGCTGTTAATCAGTACCCACTTAGTTGCATAAAGTTTTTTCTGGTGTATTTTTCAGTTCAACAATTTCCATTTGGAGTTTATTTTATATGGAGAGCTCAAGGGTTTTATTTATATTTAGTTGGAAAAGTGGGAAAAATGTGTTTATCCTGTCAGTTCAGAAGCAGAAGCTTGATCGCTCAGTTTTTCCTTAAGACTTTTTCTACATTTCTTAAAATAGCCCTATATATTTCCCTTGGTCAGATTCCTCACTCACTTTGTTTTCAAACTTTTATCACATATAATTACATCATACTGTTTCTATAACTTAATCTATGTCTTTGAAAATATTTTTATATATCAATTCCTGTTAATCTATGAAGTGTAGTGTCATTTAGACTGGTGGCTACTGGGGTATGAGAAGAAAGAATCGATAACTGTTCAGTAGTTGGATTCCACACGCCTAAGAGAAGTGGCTGTATGCATGCCCTCCTTTGTGGTCAGAAAATAGCACTGACATTTGTCATCTGACAGTTTGACATTTACACAGAGTGGTTTGAAGAAGAAAATGCTGTGCCGGGTAGATGTGTGCAAGGGCCTGGACTCTCCCTAGCACATGCTTGCTAAAAAGGGACAAAGTAGCCACCTATGGACTGTGGCGTGGAAGGGAAGCACAGGCTACCCTGGTCTGACAAAGTTTCTCCTTGACTGAAGGAGTGTAGAAGTGTGCGCACAACATTACAGACAGACACCATAGGAGGCGTGGGTGGGCTGGGCCGCACACCGGGGCCCACACTGTCATGGCTGCTCTTGGAGCTATTCGCATGCATGTGCTTCATTAAGAGCCAGAGGAGGCTAAAAGTCACTTAAATTTAAATGCTAATTAGTGTGATCGACCAGCATTTCTTGAACTCTTTGGCTTTGGGGGCTGTTTTGTTTTGTTTTGTTTTCCCAGAGGCCAATTCATAGTGCATGAAAAGATGGTAAGATTCTCTTGGGCTTCTGGGAAACTCAGTGACATTTAAAAACTACCAGGTCCCAGTTTGTGCATATCTCAACTAATTAAAATCAAACAGTAATTGTAAAGAATTATTCTCTAGAATTTTAATTAGCTTTGAAGCTAATATATCATTTAAAAAAATTCTGGGGTGAAGATTTCAGGGTGGCACTTCCCCTATTTGTGACATGCTCCTGGACTCCTTGTAGAAGCTAAACATGGTGAGATGCATATTGTATTGGGACTGGGAGAGATATCACAATAAAAATCTTAGGGATATATTACTTACATTGTTTCAGCCCCTCCTCATTGCTGTACTGCAATGCACAGGAATTCTGGTTTTTTCCTTGCTTTCATTTCATATTTTCATTCTACTAAGACTACATTTATGTACCTCTAAACAAAAATATTATTTGAACCACATGACTGAGCTAACATTACATTTAGAAGATACTTTATTAGGCTGCACTTTAATTTTATTCCATTTGTCCTCATTAAATAGCTGTCTGCCCCCTCAGGCATTTTAGAGCTAACTTTCTGACTCCATATTGGTTTCCAGGGTATAAAAGATATAGCTTATTTGAATTTTTTCTCTAGGACTCTTGAAAATACAAACAAAAAATCAACTTGAGAAAATTCTAGTATGTTCTGTTTTTATCTGCTTTGGTAAGTTGTGTTTTTATCTGCTTTGGTAAAATGGTTTTTATTCTGCCCAGGAAAAGATCAAATTTCAAACTACTATTTATAAAAACTTACACTACATTTGCACCATTGTGCAGATGAAAAATTGTAAGACAAGCATAAATTGCCAATTGTCTATAAAAGAGACTACAAATTTGCTTACATCAGGAAGCAATTTTCCTGATCTCTCTCTCTCTCTCTCTCTCTCTCTCTCTCTCACACACACACACACACACAGACACACAGACACACAGATACACAGACACACACAGACACACACCTTTTTCATCACACAATTAAGACTTTCTGGAAACTTCCTATATTCCTTGAGATGGAATATCCCGCTTTTTAAATTTTTTTTTAGTCTAACTCTAAACCTAAATTCTTTTTGCAAGAAAGCAAAATGCACATTGAAATGAGTATATTTGTAGTTTATTGTGGAGTCATATTTTCACATGTAAAACTGGAAAACTAAAACTGAATTTGTTGGTACCAGCAAAGATTTATGATGTTTTCTCTTATTCACAAATGTTAACGAAACTTTCAAAATTGTTACTTTTGTAAGATAAAAACTGATAGTTTAGTGCCATTCCAATCCTTGTTCTTGAATATTTCAGCATTTGTTCAGTTGGAGTATCTGTCAGTAAAAAATATTCACTCATGCTTCTTGCTCTTTTTAATGTTTTGAAAAATTTGACTCTGATGGAAAAATACTGATTAACTATTCCAAAACTATTTTGATCATATTCCAAGACCCAAGCGGTGCATGAATAAGTTCTTTAAGTTTTATATTTTAAAAATAATTGGATCCTTCTAATCCTAGGCGTCCTCATCCCAGGTGCTAGCTGGCGCAGAACTAAGTAAATAACCCTTTTTAGTATTTGCATTTTAATTTCCCTTCAACGGGTTGCAATCTATGTTTTCATACAGAGAGGATGCCTGCATGACAAATAGATGTCACTTGAGCTGTCATTTCAAAGATCTATGATAGCAATCTGAAAGTCTAGAGATGATCTTTCAAGTGGCAAATTTAGTTAGAGTTTTGGAAACATTTGTAAACTGCTTTTCCTTAAAATGCAAATGGATATAAACTCCTAATTGGTAATCACAACTTGTGACATGCTGCTTATTAACATGAACCACATCTCTACATCAATTTTTTAAAAAATTGACAAGACATTTTAAACGAGACTATACAGAGAGTTGAAAACTGGACCCTTTTCCCTAGATGTGCGTGTGTAATGTGTACGTAAAGAATATTTCATAAGCATAGCCTTATCTGTAGAGAGAGAACCTTCCCCCATACATGTCAGTCTTATGAGATGACTTACAGACATTTTATGAAATTCAGAAGACAGTTTAGAGAAGTAAAATGAGACTCTGGGATGTTTATTTGGAACAAGTGTTCTAATTGCGACCATGGTGAACTATTATCAATGAACTTTATTTTTTAAATTAGGTTGTTTCTGTTGCCTGGAGAAGTATACTTTGCGGTGGGAAATATTTCAAACTAAAGCTTTCCCACCTGGCCCTGCCAAGGTGAATTTTTTCCTCCCAGACTTGACTTGCTGTTGAAGTTGATGTGAGAGTTTGTCACGGTTGTTTTGACAGTCCGGCCATCCTAATCCAGGAATCCGATCCCTGTGGTTTGTCAATTATCCTGCTAACCCTACAGCGAGCACAACTCTCAAGGCACTGAACTGTCAACCAATAACCAAGAAGTGATGTCAGGATCCAGAGTCAGGAGCCAGGGGGGTGCTTTCGACAAAAAGTCTGTGTACCGCTCAACATTTACACTGTTATTTACGGAGGCTCCTAACAAATTAATTCCCCGGAATATGTGGTGGTGGCATCTGTGGTTTGGGACATTCTTTGTGTTTAAACTTAAAATGTAGAGATTTGCCCAGCTCTGTAAAATTTGCTACCATCAGGTTCTGGACCATATGTGGGTGCCAAAAATCGCTACATCCCAGAACTTAATTGGATTGTTACTGGCTTTTTATTTACCTTCTTCATGGGCTCAGTGGAATCTTTAGGACAACAAAATGAAACAAGTAAGCAACAAGAGCTCTGAGAACTATGTATATGCTTGTGGAAACAGTTTTTACAGTTACTAGGTAGGGAATTAATTGTGTGGGTATAGACGGTAAGAAATGATTTCACAATCTGGAATTTCAAAGGAAATTTGCTTGTGAACATTCCATGATAATAGATTTCGAGGGAAGAAATGAAACAGACCTTAAAGTGACAGTAGTGTCCACCTGAGGATGAGAGTATGTGATAAGGTGGGTTGAAATCTGAAACTACTAAGCAGGCGGGCTCAGTGGGACACTCCAGCACATCAGGCCCAGTCCACGCAGACTTCCTGGGAGATCAAGCTCGGACCTTGCACTTTCCCAAGCAGGCGCTTATGCTGCTGAGCTCTCTCTCTAGTGCTAGACTTTCCTTTTGCTCTGGATCATAGTCTCTGTGTTTCAAGTGTGTAATGTTTTGAATACATCCTCCACCTAATGGTAGCCAATAACTTACAAAGTGAGACCAGCACCTTCACATAAGCTCTTGCCGGCTCTAAATGACCTACTGATGTGCAGGGGCTGCTTGGGAAAAATTTTTTTTTGAGATATGTGACAATCCTACAGGGCCACTTTTATTCAAGATATATACAATGTAACAAGCATCAGCATTTCAAGTACTCAACCTACTCAGTGAAATTCAATGGTGTGGTGCGGGGGAAGCTTCAATCTTGAAACACTTGAAAGAGCCAAAGTTCTCACTCAGAAAAGTTTGAAATTTGGAAGAATTTTGTGATATCCCAATAAATAAACAGGATTTTGGAATTTAATATGTGTAGAACATGCTTCACTATAGTTTGAGGAATTATGTTAGTTAAAAAGTAATACACATTTATTTGAGTAACTCCTCACAATATAAAAAAGAGCAAACACAAATATAACCTAGATATGGCTAGTTACTTTTAGCATATGTATATATAGATATAGATATAGATAGATAGATATAGATATATCACATTCCTTCTGCCTGTCCTCTTTATGTATTTATTATATATATTTTTTCTGAGCTACCTTTTCCTTAATGAATATATTTTTGTGTCATGGCAAATTTATTGTAAATATAATTTTAATGTTATCATAATATTTTAATGTATGTTAAGATCTAATATTCTTGAGTAATTCCTCATTAACAGATTACATATTATTTAAATTTAAAAAGACATACAGTTCCTCTGTGAGGAACAGCTACCCAATATTTTGGACCTGATTGTGTTAAGATTACTCTTTCAAGTAAAATTAATCAAAGGATATCAATGGTTTTGATCATGGAGAAGATGCTAAACCTTAAAGTGGACGATTAGTTTTGCAAATGGCTTTGTTTCCTCAATGCATTATTGACTGATTTTTTTAAAAAATTCTGTTATATGCTCTATGGCAGGCGTATAATTATCAATTAATCAGTTCTGATAAGATGGAAGCATGTCCTGGATCAGGCCTCATCCTGGAATGACAAATATTTGTATTTTGATCTAGGTGTTGTCAGCAGGTCAGTAACCTCGCCAGAAATGATTGTGGCTGATATATCTTTTGTGGGGTTCGATTTTCACTTTTAATTTGTCCTACCTTAACATTCCCAGATTATATAACCTTTCTGTTTTAATTTCTTTTTATATACAGTGTATTATTGTCCACATCTTCCAGCTGAGAAGACTCAATTAAGCATTAGGCTTGGTCTACCATAGTACTGCAAGTGCTAGCACTGTTATTACTTGAATGTGTCCAAGAGTGAAAAAATCGAATTGCAATTTACACACCTTATCTTTCCTGTGAGAAGTCAGGAATAGAAATTATTTCACTATCTACATAGTTAAACAAGCTTTTAGATATATCAATAAAAGCTTTAAAAAACAGCAACATATACTGGTAGTTACTTTTTTGTCTTCAGGAAACCATAGAAATGTAAAGTACTACTAAATGTCCTTATTTCAGTGATGTTATGCTATATTCTGCCTTAAATGTTAAATGCTAGTGCACTGTGCGATGTAGCTCGCAGTTTCTCCATCTTTAACAGATGTGTATGTCATCCTGAGGTTTTATTGAAAGGCAAATTGCTAAGATTTACTGATTTGCTATTCTATAGTGCAACCTGACATCTCACACTTCCGTCGCTTCAAGGAGATGCCCCAATGATTATATTTGTCAGCAGCAAAGATTTAGACTATATAGTGAAGTGAATCAACTGGAGCTTATCAATAGTGTTCATGATTTTGATGTTGTTTAACGCTTTGGATATTTAATGGAAAGTCGATAAATTTATATAAAACCAGTGTTGTGGCAGGCATTCTGGTGTGCCCCTGCAATGCCAGCCCTCGTGGGGTCGCAGTAGCAGAGCCATAGGGTCCAGGTCGTCCTGGGTAGCCTAGTGACCTGGTAAGAGCCAGTCCGCCTTCCCATCAGCCCCAACGGGCTGGCATGTAGCTTCGGGCTGCGGCCTTGAATTCAGTCTCTCCCGCTGCTACCACCTTCCCCGCAACCACGTAAAAAGAAAAATAACCAAAATAAAAATAATAATAATAATCGTCGACTGTGTCCTAGTGAGCTAAAGCTAGGACTTTAAACACAAACGAGTCAGCCAAACCTTACCACCCACTGACTCCTAGCTGCTTCTGCAACTGTGATAGGAATTTTGGGTGCTGGATCACGATTTCCTCCCCCTCGGCTGCTCCTCGGCAGCACAGTCTGCACAGAAGAGGAGCCTGCTCTGCAGCAGGCTCTGCCGGAAGCGGGCGGGACGCAAGCTGGGCTGGGCTGCTGTCAGAGACCTTTATCTTCTTACGCAGCAGCGGAGTCACCGCAAGAGCCCGGCAAGTGTGCCACATTGTCTTAGAGCGTAATTCCACGCTGGGACTTGGGACATGCAGAATACCAACACAGAAGTGGTCATCTATAGCCTAGAAACTGTGTGCTTTTCAAAAACAGTGTGAGAGCTTGCGCTGGGCCAGTATTGGAGTGCTTCCGTACAAGGGTGCAGTTTCACGTCATTCTGCACTAAGCTGAATTTCGGGGGAAAATGCAAACCTGCTGGATAAGGAACGAGAGAAGAAACGGAGGGAGACGCTTCAAGAATACAGACCTAGGCTAAAATATGTAGTCTGTGACCCTTGCTTAGCTCCTCCATCCGTCATGCCTCTTCATCTTCTGGACCTCTTCTGCTTTCTTATTTATAAAATGAAGCAGTTAGGCTTACACTGAGCCTCTTCCAAGCTCTGATGTTCTATGATTTCATGACTGGATTATCCTGTTCCACCGAGAATTTTACCCTAATTCCTAGGCGGCCAGTTGTGTGTTTTATATGGTAGCGCCGTCCCTGGCCCGGGCTCCGCGGTAGTTCCCATCTGTGACCGGAGCTGTCAATCATTCCGTGACTATTTCCCCTGCTTTGCAGAGTCAAAGGCCTGCCCTAGAGATGGAATTTTATCTGAAATACAGTCGAATGCACACGATCCTGAAAAAAAAAATTGTTTTACCCCACTTGCAATGGGGGTGAGTCTCTGAAAGAATTTACCCCCTAAATTTAGGGTATCAATAAGGAGATATAATCCACCAGAGCAGCGACTTGACAATTTGTCACTCAACTTCAGCACAACTATAGAGGAACAGCACAATGAATTAATGAATAGCAACAAATCCCCATGACAACATGTTAGTTCATTAAAATTTTATCAGCATTCTTCCTAAGGAAAGTGTGCCTTCTGTTCTGTGTTGAGTTTCTTCAACATTGTTTTACAGCCAATTCACAGCATTCTGGGGCTTCAAAATTAGTTCCTGTGGAGAGTGAGATACACAAGGACTCCATATTGTGTCACACATAGGTCTCCTGGGTATCATGATAAAATATTGCCTGCATTTTTGTGTATCTTGTGGCTTAAACATTAACAAGCATTTCCCTGCTGCTTCTCTTGAAGAATAGATTAATTAGCTGAAAACCCATCTTTGTGAGAATTTTTAGGAAATGCATTAGATTGCCTTTGAGAAGTATATTTTTAATATTCAACAAAAAGGTATCAAGTGGGGAGGCTGCAAAATATTTTTGCTTGCTGCTACCGTGGCATTTTCCCTCTGGCTTTGGAAAACAGAAAGTAACACACCAGCCTTGTCATTTTCCTTGGACTCTCCTGCTTTTTGTGATTTTCTTTTTTAATGTGTAAACCAGACACTAATGGTCTGGGTGTTTGTGAGTATCTTAGCTGTATAGTAGAGACACCCTTCACTTTTAAAATATATATTTAAAACCCTACATGCAATGGGAAAATAATGTAATGCCATTTTTTTTGAGTAGATTACATTGATCTATGTGTTTCTGTTGAATTACTAATTGTACTCAGGGCTCCCTTTCAATAAAAGAATTAACTGGCTATACTTCTGAAAGTTGAGCTTTTTGATTTTATCAACATAAAATGCTGAAAATAGGGTTGGAGCAATTTAATCACTTTTTAATTAGCTTCTCGTAAATTGAGGATTATGATTTTCCCAGAGATTGAAATCATTCTTCTATGTAAACACTCATGTATCATGTATTTTCTTCTCACAGAAACTTAAAGAAATGATTTTCCACATATTGATACCCTATTAAATATACTACAATGGATATTTCTTATGAGTTATTCCTACAGTGTCTATAAAATGAAATTTAGAAAGTATCAAATAAAACTGCAAATATCCCTTGACCTGATAGGGCAAAAATATAAGACATTTTCACCAGAAGTTATTCACAGGGACATTCATGACAACAATTCATAACAGACAGGAAATAATAAAATTAGTGTCAGTATCTGATAAGAGGAGATTAGTTGTTGCATTAATTGAGTACTAGCTGCATTCAATTAATGGAGTGGAATACCAGGCAGCCATCAAAACTAATGAGTCAATTCCTGACACTGACATAATGGATTATTAACAATATACTGGAAAATTACATGAAAGTATAATATAATTGGATTTGGGTCTGAAGTTTCAAGCCAAAATGTGAATATTTATTTGAGATGATGTCTATTTAAAAATTGATATTCCTTCATTTTACTGATTTGTAGTTTTTAGTTTTTCTATGATTCCTTGGTCATAGTAATTTCTTAAAATGAAAAAAAGGATTTTAATAAAAATTTTAGGGAGATCAGTTGCAAAAGTCATTTTTATAAGATAAGTAAATGCATAAAAATAAAACTACTGAATTGGTTAAACCAGGATTTTACAATATCTCAGTGTAGATATTTTGAGCTAAATATGCATTGCTGTAAGCCTGTGTTGTGTACTGCGGCACCTTGCGAGACGTCCTTGGCCGCCACTCGCCTGATTCCAGTGACGGTCCCTCAGTTGTGATATGGTGTTCAGATATTGCCAAGTAGCCCCAGGAAGACAAACTGATCCCCAGGTGAACACCCTAATCTATATGAATTGCTAGATAGAGTGATAGTATCTTACAATAATTCTTAATTCATACGTGCTCTCCCACATTCATCTCGTAATGTTTCCTTTTTTCTTACCTTTGTCTTCAAGGAGTTTATTTTCTTTTCGGAAACTCCCAACTATGAAACTGGGGTAGAGTATTTGACAAGGTGTTTCTGGCTTAGCTCACTGGCTCTCAAAGGGTTGTGTATTAATCCGTGACTGTGTTCACTGGTAGGATTGAAGATTTGAATGGAGGATTTGTGCTCTCAAACTAGATCTAGATAAATTTGCTTTGAAACCGTAAGAGAATATTTACTAAAATAATAGCACAAATCTCAAATTGTAAAAGTGTAGTGTGAGTATAGAGACAGTCTTATTTTCAATCATTAGGCTCATGTTGAACAAATACACAAATCTTAGGATTAAAAGACGTGACTTTTAATTCTAAGTCCCTTGCTTACCTCCTAACATGACCTTCAACAAGTTTTTTAACTTCTTCAAATTTAAGTACTGGCATCTGAAAGTAATGGTAATATTAACAGCCTTACTTAGTTATATTATTGTAATAAATAAGGAGTGCATTGGTGGTTTGAAAGTGCTGTATAAACTGCTAAGATCGCCGTAGCTGTCGGGAATTCACTTCTCATGCAGGTTATCAGTGACTGAGGTTGGTATGGCAACCTCCCTGCTCATAACGTTCCAAAATGCGAGACTCATGCCTACATGGCACAGAGCCTCACCTGGGAAGAACACAGGGTCATTAAGGAACCTAACTCGAATTGCTCCTCAACTTACATTTTCCAAATATCTCTGTTCTCCAGGTCCGTACCTCAGTTCTTAGAGTAAAAATAAAATAAATCTTAGCTGCTGATAGATATAAAATATAAAAAAAAATTAAGTGGATGGAAAAACCTAAATGAGAAAATATTTAAAAAATAAAAATGTCATAAAATTAGGAAACATAAATTTGATCTTATTTTAAGAATTTTCAGTGTGAAATTTCATGTGACACTTCTTCTTTTTCCTTTATTTAACCTTCTTGTAAGCAATCTACTAATAGGGCTTCCGCTGTATCCTCAGAAGTCTCTGCTATGCTGTGATATAACTAAGTATCAGAATATCTTTTTATGATTAGCTGTTTCACAGCTTTCCTGCCAATATCCCTGAGGATTTCCAGAAATTATTGAAGACTGCCACCTAAACCAGAATGGGAGAGGCATCATTCCCTTGTCTGACAACTACTATGCCTGCGTAGTTCAAGATTGTAGAGAAGCATATGTGTGTCACAATCATCTGGTCTGGCCTGCTGTTTATTCACTTTTTAGTTTTCAAAGCTATAACATTGAGACTCTCAATCTTGAGGTCACTAAGATGATAACAGACACTAATGGACAATGAAGTGTGCACGTGTGCAAGCATGCACATGTACATGTGTGTGTATTTTTTTAGATAAATGGTGTAGGTAATTCCAACACAAGATATATGCAATGTAATATTAATTTATTTGCATCATGTGCAAAGGTAGTACTAAAAACTCAATGATAAGTAAAAAGAAATTGAGATAGTTTCTGAGAACTGACAATGAACTTGGGGCTCTCTTTGCTTAGTCTTGTCACAAGGAGAGAGAAGCGCACATTTTCACTGCTATCCTGCATCGAAGAATGATTTAAAAATAGTTATCAACCATAAACTCAGAACATTACAGAAATGAAGGAAAACACAGTTTGTATCAAAAATAGCTAAAACCTAGGCAGACTATGCCTATAAATATAATATAATATATATATGCATCTACATATGCATAGAGCAAACAGTTGAGATTTCCAGTGTTATATACAGGAACTATTTACATGCGAAGAATAGATATTACTTTGATGTCCACACTAATTTCACGTGCATGAGACTAAGATGAGAAATGTGAAGAAGGAAACGTACAAACTGAAAAATGTGTAGTACTTGTCACTAAAAAATGATTTTAGCCTGCCGTAGGGGCAGGCACCTGTCGTCCCTGCACTCTGGGGGCCGAACGAGGAAGATTGTTCCAGTCCAGCTTGTGGACATGGTTCACTCAGTGAGAATTTTTCTTAGCAGAAACAAACATACAACAATATCAACAGAAGAAAAGTTTTGGAGATGTAGCTCAGTGTAAAGTCCCTGGGTTTGATTGCCAATATTTAAAAAAAAAATTGCTGGTGTGTTTAGCGGAGGCTTTTGGAAGATGGTTGTGTGTGCAGACTAATCCCCTGATGAGTGTGTAGCTCTGTGTGTGGTCAGCACATGGGGCCTGGTGGAGGAGTGGGTCCCTGGGGATTGGCCTGGGCGGGGTCAGTCTTGTCGCTGGCTGCTCCATTCTTTCTCTGTTTCTTGCTGCTGTGGGTTGAGCAGATATCTCCTGAAGCCATTTTACCTTAGTGCCAGATGACTGGTCTTAACTCTCTGAAACTGAATAAAACTCACCCCCTATTTTTTTTCTATCAGATACAGTTGTCAGGTATTTTTGTCCCAGTGCCACGAAGGCTAATACAGAACACTGGTACCAAGAGTGAGGCCGTTGCTATGGCTGTATCTACCCTCTGGACTGCTTGCAGATTTCTCTGCCAGATTAATTAGTACACTAACTTTACTTTGAAGGATGTCTAATGTTCCTGTTGGGGAGTGCGTATTGCTAACTGATTTTAGCTAAATTCATAGTAAGAAACATGAGCAAAAGGCAGAGATGAAAAATTGGGAAATTTGGCAGTTTTGCAAGAAAAGATATTTTAAAGTTGGGGCAAGTAACAGAGGGTTATTGAAAATCAGTGCCATTAAAAAAAAAGCCAAGTATGCATTAATATATCTTTCTCTTCTTTATTTTGTGCTTTTCCTCATCCCAGTTTCTTTTCTACCCATTGAACAGATTTTTCCCCTCTCACAGTATCTACTTAGCTTTCAGATTTTACTTACTCGCTCAGGTTCTCACACGAGCAAGAGAACGCAATGTTTGCACAGGTGGGTCTGGTTTATGTCACCTACCAACACAGTCTCTAGTTGCATCCATTTACCTATAATATCCTCGAATTTATTTATTTTTATAGCTGAGTAATGATCCATGGTGTAAAAATGCCACAACTTTTTGATCCATTCCTCAGGTGATGGGCACTTGGGTTATTTCTGCTGGCCTACTGAAAGGAGGAGTTAATGCTTACTTGTTTTTCTTCTTTTAATTTCTTATACTTTTTCTCCCAATTTTGTAGGTGTGTATTTGGTGACCTAAAGAACTAATTTGAAAACAGCATCATGCAATGCAGCAACTGTTGTTGAATTCCAATTACTTTGTTTAATGAAATTTTGTGTCATTTCAATTTTTTTTTTACCATTTTGTACTCCTTAAAATTTTTTCAAAAGCATGTTTAAAAAAAGCCAAATGTCATAAATAAGCTATGCCTGCAACACAGACTAGATACATTTGTGTCCTTCTATAATTTATTTATGAGCTACATAAATGTTGTGGTTTGTGTCTGCATGTCTCCCAAAGCCTCGTGGGAGTGGGCTTTCCCAGGTGACTCAATCTGGAGCTTGTGTGCATTCATTGTTTAGGGCTGGCATTGGGGGTGTGAGTGTTGTGCCCACCCCAGGGCAGGTAGCCTGCATACACTGTAAGGGACGGGGAAAAACAGCCTGCTCTTCCCCTTTAACTCTTGTTGGTTCTCCTGTCTTCTGCCACTGTGACCAGTTATGACTTTGCCTTGGAGCCAGTTGATTATGGACTGAAGCATCCACAGACTGTGAGCTAAATAAGACTTGCCTGAGTGCTGGATACTTTGTCTTGGTAACAGGAGAAACATAACCAAGACAGAAAATAAATTCACAAGTTATACCAGTTTATTCAATCTTATTAGACCAAGTTCTGAAAGGCTCTCATAGTAGAGCCTTTGAATGAGACAATCACATTTTATTTCAGTCTTAATAACTAATACCTATACCACTCCGATCACACATTATGCAATTATATGTCTAAGAAAGGGTTTGCAGTGGCTACAGGATTTGAAGAGAAAGAACTGAAACACAAGACAGAGTCTACAAAAATGTGAAAATTCACTGCAGGTAGCTAAACATGATTACAGAAGAAGTACAGTTTCTCTGAGAAGACTTGACACTTCTTGGGAATTTGTTCAAAGATTCTGGATGGTGGACACTTTGGGCAGGCTGCATCAAGCAGGGAGATCAAGCTGAGCTGAAGCCCAGGGACAGAGACCCAGAGTTTGTATCCTGTCAATCTTGTGATGTATCTACCAGGTTCCCACCTGGTAAAGTGAGGTGTTGCCACACTTCACTGTTGCGTGTCCTTCCTTTTACAAGGTATGATAAAAAATGGTGATAAAGTAGTAGTGATGTGTCTTTTACTGCTATGAATTATTAAAATTTAAACATTAGTTGCACATGTTAATCACACCTCACCTATGATCCAGGCAAGGAGCTTACATCATTTGTTGATCTGGTGTCTGACAAACTCATGGACCTATTTTATTTTTTTTTCCTAGTATACCTTACGTATGTCATATGTGAATGTGGCCCAGTTATAACTTGGTAAGTTTGCAGGTGGCAAGTGTTTATCAGCAAGACTAACTTATTTATGAGTTTATGCTGCCTGGCAGTGCCATGAAGCTGGGAATCGTTATTGTTGATAAGTGTGGTGTGTCCATCGTTCCGTGGTCATTGCCCAGGTGAGCTACCAAGATGGTTGTTCTGCTCAGCACTTGGAATGGAGCAAGCATCTGTTTTAGGCAGTGTGCAGGACAAAGTCCGGCCTGGAAGCTCCCATGCTTATGCCATGGCCTAACTCACAACAAGGTATGACCCACTTTACACGATCTATCTGCTGATTCCTAGTGGCTCTTCAGCAAAAGGAACAACCATTATTTCTATATCACGAATGATGTAAGCTTATGGCTAAAATTTTAAGCAGGTAGAATCTTAACAGAATGCTGGAAACTTAACAGTGTTTCTTTACATGAGACAGAGTTGTTTCCAGTAGTTGAGAGTCGCCGGTCTTAATCATAGTCAGAGGGCTCTCATTTGGTCATCAGCCCGGTCACTGGGAATTGCCCTTGAAGGGTCTGCCAACTAATCGGGAAATTACACACTCTGTGTGTATAACTTTGGCTTTTGCCAGTGCAAGTGATATCATGACTACAGGTATAATGAGATTAATTGAGTCTTTACATTTGCTGATCGCTTTTGCAAAACTATCAATGCTATTTTGAGTTCTCCCTGGTTTGTTTGAATAATAACATACACAGATCTCATGTTGACCTACTGGACCTCTTAGACTCTAGCATGCCATGATTTAGGCAGATCCCTTAATTATATTTTCTGAGTGATCGAGGCTAATAAGACTTTCCTTTCGTTGTAACATTGATAACATGTGTTAACATTATACATTTTGGATATGCAGTAATCTAAGCACTTGATCTGATGTATGACTGAAATGTGCTCTTCAGTGTTTGACTTATAGTTTATTACCCAAAGTTTTCTGTATTTCTAACACATACAGGTGCGATTGCTACATTTGTGGGGTCAAATCTATAGTTGTGGGAATATCATCAAATGTATAATAGGCTAATGATGACCTTTGGTGTACCATGTCCTCATTTATGTCATTTCTCTGTCTATCCGTCTATTTATTTGTCTATTTATCCCTTCACCTTTGTGTGTGTGACTTTTAACAATAGTCATATATTTGTGATTTTTGCGTGTTTGTGTTATTACCACAATGGGATTAAGTATCAGTCATCCTCCTCCTCCAAGCTGAGTTATGTATGGACAGCAATTTTCTGAGGTTGCATATATACAAGGCTTATAAAGCTCTATCTGTGCTGTTGTTTCTTGGTTAAAACTGTATTAAAGTATGTATTTTATGCCATTGTTAACATTTATTCATGTGCTTTGTATTAGCTGTGGGATTGTATTTTGTTATATATGCATCCTACTCCATATCATACTTTATCCCTGATAACCTTGTGCTAGACTCTTGAGTTGTTGTAAACTCTTATTTTAATTGTGCACAGGTATCAAGTAATATAGCTTTAGGAAAGTGTAAATCTAATTTTTTATACTTTTTGTATTAAACATGAAATATGTTTTTCCTGTCCTGGGCCTTGATTTAGAAGTAATTTTGTTGAGAATGTTACCCTGTGTGAGCCAGAACATTTTGATGATGGTCTAGATGTCTAGAATAGCTATGTATGCTCTGGCAGCCGGCTAATGTGCTTGACACTGACACTTGTAGGTGCTCCGGTGCACTGAGCAGTCAGGCTTTCTTGACATCATTTGTCATGGTCATGTCAGAGCAGTTGCACTTGCATTTGTCTGATTAAATATCATTGCTACGTTTGCTAATTTTCTAGAGTTTGTAATTGCTTGATCAAGGACTGTCCAATTTAAGTCCTCCTTCTAAATTGTGTGGGGATTCAGGAAGGTTTGTCATTTTCCAGTTCAGTGCTATTCTATCCAATAATGATAGGACTCACCTAGTATAGCTGTTTTTGGATATTAGGAGCTTATGTTTTCAGGATGTTTTCTAAGAAAGAGTTATTAGGAGTCACTTCAGGGTCGGGTTAGGACTGTAATACTTGGTGTGCTACCACACAGGTATATGTAGCAACCAGGATCTGTGATTTTTCCCTGTGTGAAGTCTATCCTGAATGTTTACAGTTCTGCCCTGATGGATTTTCTGTCTTCTGATGCCTTTTATGCCTTTCTTGTTCATGAATGGAATCGGTTACTGTTTCTCTAGTTATGATGAGGTGTGCTGCATAGACTAACCCTAGAGATTATTGAAATCTCTTGGGTCTTCAGGAAAGGGGGGCTGTGCCACCCGCCAGGATCATTCATTAGATTATCAGTCACTATTCTGTCTGCACATTTCTGTCAATTCAGTATTTTAGGTATTAGTTGTTTGCCCTTGTGCCTGCCATGGTCAATTTGTGGCAGGCTTTTTTTTTCATAATTTTATTGACAAACAAATAGCAATGAGACAGGTTCAAATCAAATCGCTAGGACAGTTTCAATAACCAAAACACTGCATACATTCTTCTTAGTAGTTAATTGCTGTACAAGATGCAGACTTGAGATCCTATTTATAAACACCATTAGAACATATCATTCTATTCATTAACAGAATGTAGCTATATATCTATCCTAACCACTTTGAATACACAGATACAAAATGGACATTCATCTGTATATCTTTTT
>NW_004524598.1:19762227-19763676 GCF_000260255.1 Octodon degus | reverse complement strand
TTTTTTTATAGACTTACCTTTTTGCTTTTCATTTCCTAGGTTTTTTTAGTTTTGTTTTTATTTTCTTTATGACTTTGTAGCAATCCTTATTATAATAGTTCCTGACTCTTTTGAACCTTCAAGTATAAAAAAGATCTTTAAAATGAACAAGGTGGTAAATTGTTCTGAACTGACTTAAGCAAAGTGAATGTGGTGGGGGCTGAACATGGACCTGCTGCAAGATGTCTCTAATAACTTGCCTGATATGTAAGAGAGACTTTTATGACGACATCGAGGACTTTGAAGTAGAACAGCATTCCACGCAATGTGAGTGAGCCCCACATCACCACAATGGTCCTGAAAGAGGGCAGCAGGAAGGGTAGGGAGAAAAAGGAAAACATGATGCTGAGAGGGGATGGAATGATGCAAGGAGCAGCCACAGTCAAGGAGCACAGAGAACGTGAGAATCTGGAGAGGCAGAGAAGCAGATTCTGCAGAAGCATGCTGCATCCTGCCAGCACCTAGTCTTCAGACTTCTGGCTAGTAGAATTGCTAGGAAATAACTTGCATTATTAAGTCACTAGTTATTATTTTTAAAAGCAACATGATGAAATTAATACTAAAGAGTATCCTATAGAATAAAATATGGGTAAGATGATAAAATGTTAAAAAAATGTACAAAACCCATCTACTGTCTGTGGTCTGTCTGTTTTACAAGTACCTTCTACATTTTCAGTTGAAATTACAGACAATTGGTCATAACATTTACACAAAATGTGAAAATATGGAGTTCTTAGCAGAAACTTAAGAAGAAAAAAAAAGAAGAAAAAATGACTAGATTTAGTTCTATCTGAGCCAAACACTGGCTGTTTATAGAAACCTTTACTTTATAACATGAAAAATCTGGCCTGATCTTTCCACTAACCTTTTAAAACTCAAACTTTCCTAACATTGGACATTCTGTATACAAAGAGGTTGCCCACACATGAAAAAGTCCAGATAGAAAATTGCCTGCCTTATAAATGCCTGTTGAAAAATAATTACAAAGAGAGCTGTCTTTGGGTGCTGACTTTTTTGAAATGGAATTGCTAGACCATCTGTAGAAGCAAGGCCAGGAACACTTGCCTGGAGCTGCAGGAAGTGAGAAGAAAGAGGAAAAGTTGACCTCTAGATTGCCGTTTGGAGGAAAATGATTTCTGCATTCTAACCTTTGTTTTGTGCATACATTGTTCCTCAGAACAATGCTATAGCTGGTAATATGAAGTACTCCTTTGAAATACCTTGTCCTCCTGGATGTTCTCAAGTGCCTGGCACGTGCTGAAAAGTAGAAGTAGTAAAATAACACATTTTTAAAATGTTTACTTTGTTAGTACAAATGTACGGATATAACCAGTATGTGCCTATGGAAAGCCAGTAGATAGACATGCCGTACTTTCTTCATTCATCCCTCTCCAGTCCCTACCGTCCCAT
>NW_004524598.1:19733573-19761422 GCF_000260255.1 Octodon degus | reverse complement strand
TTTTTGTTAAAATTCCTAGGAAAGAATATCTTCTAAAAATTTAGCACTGCAGCCCCCTGAGTTAGTAGAAGAGATGTTATTATTTGTGTATAGATGTTCCCCACAAAGCCTGATGAAGTCATGGGGTACCTCTGGAGTTTGGGATTGATTACTGTGAGTGTGGCTCATGTACCTGCTCGGGGCAGGTCATTGGCATTATATTGTAAGGAGGGGAGAGAGGCTGGCCAGCTGCCTGAGCTGCTGCCACTCCCTGGGCCCTCTGCTCCTTGCTGCTGCTATGAAAGTTTGCCCTTTGCCATGGGCCGCTCTGCCTTCGAGCCAGCTGAGTATGGACTGAAACCTCCACTAACTGTGAGCTAGATAGATCTTTCCTTCCTTCATTTTGGGTGTTGGGTATTTGTTCCCACAATGAGAAAAGAGTAACCGAGACAGGAGAAAAGGCCAGAATGCTCCTCTTTTGAATTATAACTATTGCTATCGATGTGGGGTTTGTGAGACATCTGTGTGGAGCGGAGAGGCTGAGTTCTGATTGGCGCCTCTGGTGTTGTCTTGATGTTGAAAAGTCTCCTATGTATTTCAAATGTAAAACTAGGATAATATTTTCATAAAATTTATATGAAATTTTGTCTCTTTGGGATGGTTTGTTAAGGCACACCTGTGAGCGGTGTAGCATCGCTTGTCCGTGTTCAGTGCCTCACCTTGGGGGAAAGTGCAGGGAGCAGCCGCTCGAGGTGACGTGCTGGGACACTGTAGGTGAACACATCCAGATACCGCTTTCCTGTATGTTTTAGGTGTTGTGTTTTGCTGTGCATGTGGATTACATAATGGGTGGGCAAATCCAAATCTCACAACTCCTGATCCCTAATTATTAAGGACAGGGCTGAGGTATGACAAAGTAGGTCATAAAGTGACCATATTCTTTGTGCATTTTATGTTGAAGTTCACAGGAGTGTTTGCCTTTCAAAAATGACTTTGAAAAGGAATTTGTTCAAGCATCTCTAAGCACTAATTAATATCCCTGGACCTTTCTAATATGTTGAAGGTAGAGAAGGGCACTAGGAGGGAGCAGTTCAAAGCTGAAATGGTCGTATTAGAAAATGCATTGGATTATAATCATCGCTACGTGTGAAATTTTATTTATCCATTCTGTATGCACAAAAGCCAATTTCTTATATTAAAAATCTAAGTTTAGAAGGTTAAAAATGTTTGAAAAACTTCTAAGTAGAAGTAATAGAATTGTACATTTGTACCAAATTTTAGAAACTGGTGGAAATTATTCTTGGAGGGGGCTTGTGGGTTAGCTCAGTTGTTTAAGCACCTACTTGGGCAAACCCAGTCAGACACAGAGGACTGGGGTTCAGTCCCCAACTCCACATGCCATACCAGACCCACCCTAAAGGCAGTCTGAGCCAAGCCAAAAATAAATAAGTAAAGAAATAAAATAAAATAAACCCAAACTGTTCTTCTCAGAGAAGGAATCATTGAACTTCCTCTGCACAGGGTATTGCCTGTACTTGCTCTCTGGGTTCCGGAAGGGGAGAGGGAAGAAGTTACACAAGGTGCTTCATTATGCTTAGGGTGCTAGAACATCTCACCAGGGGCCAGCATTATAGCTCAGTGGACTAAACAATCACTTAGGCAAGCGCAGGGCGCAGGGCTTGATCCCTGGTGCTGCATGCTGTGTCAGCCCCACCCCCGGGCATGCTGAGCTGGCAATGGAGCCCTGGCCTGGTGGCACACTCCTGTAATCCCAGCACTAGGGAGACAGAAATCAGAAATCAGGAGGATCACTATGAGTCTGAGCTGCGTAGTGAGACCCTGCACCAAAAACAAACAAACAAACAAACAAACAAAAAACAAACAAACAAACAAACAAAAAAACCCTAAAATAAAGATCTCATCTTACCCATCACCCTAGTGTTACACAGTTTTTTAACTTTGCTGTAATTTATTTATATTCTGTATTATTGTAAAATTAGTAATAATTTCTTATCTAACTCCTAAATTCTAGATATTTATGATAGCCAATTTATTACAAAAGTAGAGTTAGTAAACACATACACACTACGTTTGTAGGAAAGTTATGTTCTGAAAAGGATTTTTGGAAGTGAAATTTAAAACTTACACCTACATGATACTTGTATCTGTATTGCATATAATGTAAGAAAGAAGGAAGTGGAAGAAAAGAAAGAGTCAGGTCAGAAAACTCCTGTTTAGAGCACATTTTCAGGGGTAACCCTTGCTACACATGTGAGGTTCATTCATCACTACTGTGGATATCATGGACTGATGTGAAATATCGAGTCTTCTTAGATGTTTAAGAGTGTGAAAAATATGTTAAAAGTCGAGACAGTAAGGAACACATTTTGTCAGGAACCCTTTGTTAAAATTTGTAATGGCATACGATCTTAGGAAATGGCATGACTGAAATCCTTCCCGGAGAAGTACACATATTTGTGGTGAATCTGAAATGCAAGAGGGAAAGAAACTGCAAAGGACTTTAAATCAATATGCTTTTGTTGAAGCAAGATTGACCACTGACCTTCATGTCTGTGCATTTTGATTTTTGTCACCGTGCACAAAGTTGCATATATATGAAGTCTTCATTTTAACCAATTTTTTTTAGATAGGAAAGAGGTCACCAGAATATGACAAAATGGTATTGTGTATAGTTGTCCCCACAAATCCTGATGAAGTCATGGGCAGCTTCCGGAGTTTGTACTCCAGAAACATAGCTAGTAAACTAACATATTGCGTGCACTTTGTGTTAAAATTTACAGGAAAGACTATATTTAAATCCACCTAGGAGATGAAATGATTAATGTCCTCTTTAAGCATTACATATGCATAGATCTGTCCTTCGGTTGGCATAGGCAGGGAGGAGAAGGGCTCTAGGCCAGATTGCTTCTACTTAGAAGATATTTCCAAATTATAGGCTTTGTTAAGTGTGTGTGTGTGTGTGTGTGTGTGTGTGTGTGTGTGTGTGTGAATTCTTCAATGCTGCTATACCTGTAGTGAGAAGTTTAATTCCTTATTGGAAAAGTCTAGGCTTTCTGGATGTTTCAAAGTGCACCTCATGTGGCATTTTGATTTTTATCACCGTGCAAAAAGTTGCATATATGCGAAGGGCTCAAATAATTCCTCTTAAGTGGTTTTCTTTGTTGTAGTTATTAGTTTAGAGTAGTAGTCATGATTTTGGAATGAAATTCTGAAATGATGGCTTGATAGTGCGCTGAGTGTTCCTGGGTGCTGGGGGCAGTGTGCAGAGAAGAAAGCGTCCGTTTCCGGTTGAGCTAGTCCAGCGTAGCTGTTGTTGCATACGTGCATTTTATGTAAAGCTATGGCTTGTGTCTAGATGTCCCCCAAAGCTTCAGGAAGTCATGGGACAGTCTTCTAGGGTTTTTGATTGATTCAATGTCCACTGGTGGGATTATGGGTGTGAGTGCTGCACCCACCCCAGGGCAGGTCGCCTGCACACAGTAGGATAGAGGAAAGGGCTTGTGCTCGCTTCTCCCCTTTTGGCGCTTCTCCATTTTTGCTCTTGCTGTTTTCTGTCTCCGTGAACGGCTGCCCTCTGTCAAGTGCCAACCTGCTCTAGAGCCAGCTGTGTATGGACTGAAGCCTCCACAAACTGTGAGCTAAATAAGCCTTTCCTCCCTTAACTTGTAGGTATTGGATATTTTGTCTCAACAATGAGAACAGTAAAAAGACAGTTAATATTTCTGATTGTTAAAGGATAAATCCCAATGTCCAAATTATAAGAAGCAAAATGACCTCTCTATAAATGTCTTTTTGTAAGTTTTTAGAAAGAACTGTGTTTTAAGGCAACCTATTGGGGTTCTATGGTCCTAAACGTACATGAAAAGGGAGAAGTTGGGGGGGGACAATGATTCTTTGATAATATCTCCATATCTGAAAGATGGCTTTAGGTCATAATCACAGGTCTCTAGATGTAGTTTGGTAAAGCACTCGGGTTTATCGTCCACAAAGTTCACCCTCTAGCGCACAACATTTAAGCTTTGTGGATGTCCCGAGGTAACAATGTATGGTAAAATGTACAGCTCCTGAGTTAGCCAGCTTGTAAATACTTTCTTGTTATGATCAAGAGAAAAGATGCATATTGGCCAGGGAATTGTCGCAGCACCTCTGGGCACTGCGCATCTGCTGTTATCACTAGGCCAGCAGAGAACGGCAGGAGGAGGTATACAAGAGATTTGTAACTATGTTTGGGTTAACATTTGTTTGAGATCCATTGATGTGTGTGTCCTCTGGCTTCACTGTAGGAGCACATGAGTAATTTAGTGAGCACACACCTTCTTGCTAATATTTTGATAGGGATCTGATAACTCTAAGAATCTTTATGATGGGTGTATTCTGTTGCTTTGTATCGCATTTGAAATTGAACACAAAGGCAACACAACATGTAAATTGTAACTCTACCATTACTTGCATCTAGGGGTCTCTTGTCATTATTTTCTTCAGTGATGATTTTGTCCCCAGGAATGGTAAGATTATATTGTTCCTTAACATACTAAATTGGCACACTATATTCTTGGTTACCTAAAATATTCTTTGGGTTATCAAAGACTCTTGGGGATTTGAATTGCTGAATAATGTGATTGTGAGCTGGTCACGTTCACGTTGTATGGCAAAGCATGGTGCATTCCACGGGATCAGGCACAGAGGACAGCATGCTGGCTCATACATGGGGCCTTGAAGGACACATCTGGCTGAGCTGCTTGGGACTCTGAGTGACTTTTCTCCTTGTTTTTCTGTTTCCTGTAATGAAGATATCAACTTTTCAAAAGCTCATGTAACTTACTGCCTCTCCCAAAGTTAGTTTATACTATAACCTTAACCAACATCCCTCAATCAGGTTCTATCATCACAGCTTGGGTAATGTGCTTGTATTTGATGTCACCACGGCCTAAGGGTTATGCTGAGGATAATGTTGAATGGTTCCTACTTTTAACAATTTCTGTTTTCCTTGACTTGTCCATTTTCATCCCACTATTGAAGCTACATAATCAAATTACTTATTTTTTATTTCCTATTGCAACTAAACATAGACATATACCCAGTTAGCTACTGAGACATGAATTGAAATACAGTTGGAGATTTCTTGAAGGGTTGTGTCCCTGATAAAAAGAGACAAAGGAAAATTGTCTTTCTCCACTCCAGGTGGACCTTGACCCTTATTTCCTGTTTGCTGATAGAGTAATGTGTCCACAACTGAAAAACTATAATCTTAAAGTTATGTACAGAACAGTTTGAAATTAAAGAGTTGCAGAAACACCTGAAATACGTCACTTCACTGTGCCTCTTCATGTGCTTAAAATTCTCGCTTCCTGATTAAGAGTGAAATAAGCAGATAGCCTCAGTGGTGATCTTGGGTTCATTTCCAGAGACAGTGTGAGTATTCAGTCACAGACAAGCACGGTCTGGGCTGAGTCACTACTCAAAGAGAAACAAAGTAACTGTTGAAAAATGTAGGAGCGCATGAATATCAGAAAGATGTCGATCTCATATGGCACTATTTTTACACGGATCCAAAGTTAAAACAAGGCATTAAATTCTATTTCCAGAAAAACCTGAGGCACTAAACTACACAGCTGTGTTCTCTAAACTCTGCTAATGTCTCCCTCCCAAAGATGCCAGTCACTTACAAATTAGAAAACTATGTCCTAGAAAGATGAGTTTCCTTGAGCTAGAGTCAAATGAAACTGTCAGAAAAAGAATGCCAGACACCGTAAGTTGCTGTCTGAAGTCTGCTTGCTTTCTCTTTCCTGTGGTCGCCATGTGACAGCTCTTGTTAAAGGCATGTGTGGTGTCACTCAGACACCATGGGTGGTGTTTAGAGTTTCAGGAACTGACAATAGATGTTTGCTTTTGTCTCCCTCCGTCCCTTCTCAAATGCACATAGCTCACACAGATGCCTCTCAAAAGAGAAGGAACAAAAGTGATGGGTAAGAAACTGTAGCTCTTACCCAGTATGTCCTATTGTTTCTCTCTTACCAAATGGGCACTAGATTGAACAAAGTGCTTGTCCTTTTTGAGGAAAAGATCACCTTTATGACTAACTTTATAAAAACATGTGGTGTTGAGGCTAGATATAAAAATACATATGGATGTAAGTTACAAATCAGTGTATTGGCTTACAATCTGATCATTTAAATACATGATTTAAGACACTATGAAGGATATGAAAATTAGAAGACAAAATACCCAACCTTAAGTAAGTAACAATAAAGGCAGAAGTGAAGTAAAAGAAAACAAGATAACTTCATAATTGTAATGGAAGGACAGTAATTAAACACCGAAGAAGAACAGAAAAATCTTTCTTTCTTTTTTCTTTCTTTCTTCTTTCTTTCTTTCTTTCTTTCTTTCTTTCTTTCTTTCTTTCTTTCTTTCTTTCTTTCTTCTTTCTTTCTTTCTTTCCTTTGTTTTTCTTTTTTCTTTTTCCTTTTTTTTTCAGAACCAGGGATTGAACTCAGGCCCTTGCACTTGCCAGGTAAGCGCTTATTCTACTGAGCCGTCTCCCCAGGCCCACCATCTCCCTGGCCCCTCTAAGAGTTTTTCTTCAGACCTTATTTTAAAGATTCAGGAAATCTTTAGGAGTAAGAAGGTATTTAATGTAATATTTTTCAAGACTCTAAATAGAAACACCTGTGTGTTATAAAGAGACATTTTGTGAACTATGCAGATGACCCAGAAAAATTCAAATAATCTAATTTTATTAATTATCAATTCAGATCAATATGAAAGATTAAAAGGTTTCGTTTGTGATATTTGCTTAAGATATTTTTTGTTTATTTTTTATATATGGAAGTGAGTAAGCTATGGAATGATGGACAGTTTAGTATAGGACCTCAATCAAGTATAAAAATGAATTGCAATGATTGATACTTTTATAATTAATTATGAGCACTAGCGTGTATTTTATGTAGAAAAGCACTGAGAAGAGAAACCATCCATCTCTCATAAGAACGTAAATATTTTCTTGTGTCACTTAAAAATGTTTTCAAACAAAATTAGAAGAATAAATTTACTTTTTGGTAGAAGAAGGTTAAAATAATTCCTTAAAGTGTATGCCACAAAACATTAAAATGTCTAAAATATAAAAGGTGCTCTGTCCAAAGGAAGTAAGAAAAGAAAGAAACTGGGGCAAGCTAATGACAACAGGCTGATGAAAAACAAACAAACCAAAACCAATAACCTGAAGCTGATTAGCTGACTACAGATAAAGCACATACCAGTTTAGTAATATTTAGCAACTGTGTTTAAAAAAATTTGAAAAATAAAAGAAAGTCCTTTAATCAATCTTTTGTGGAAATGTTTTCATTTGTTGTCTTTCCTTCAGCCTATTTGTTTTTTCTGTGATGCATGAACTAGCTAGTTTACATATCACTCAACATGGCTGAGATAAAAAGGACTAAAATTAGCTTAGACAGTAAATAAAAATATGAAAAAGTCAACAAGATGTCACTGTCCTGTCATGCCTACATGTGTGCTCTTGAAAGCTCAGTGTGTGCAGGGAATTAAGCACTCATTAGTCAGGGTTTTACCAGGGGAACAGATATAATACAAGGAACAGATATAGCACAGTTGTACAAATGTATAAGAAATTATAAGATCGAGTGATGATGGTCAGCCACAGAGTCAGATAAGGAAGTGTGCAGAGGAGTCTGCACACCCGAGACTGAAGGATTCAGTCCCAAATTCTGAAGCCTGCTGCGCTGTTCTGTGTAAGTCTCTGTAAGTCAGCTGATAGGTCTGTGATGGCAGTTGAAGTATCTGATACCAAGCTGAAGGATCCAAGCCAGAGACCGGAGAGTCTATACTGGAAGCCAGAAGAGGATGCCTAAGCTGACTGTGGAGACTGAAGGTCCTCTGAGGAAGTGGAAAGCCAAATCTTTTTAAAATCCCTTTATATATCCTCTTGCGCTGAGCCACCCTGGGGCAGGCCCTCCACACCTAGGCAGGCCTCCTGGCCCTGCCTCTGGGTGTGGAACTGCTGAGGCCATCTAGCTAGGTTGACACGATGTATCAACCACTACAGTCCACCCCTTGTCAATTTGGCAACTAGGCATATCTTTTTAAACTGATCTCCAGATACAGAGATATGTATATAATTGTGCCTAGCATTGTAATAATTATCTTGCATATAAAAGGAAGCATACTAATACCCTTACCAAAACAGAAGATAAGTTTTCTTTGCTTGGTGTTTATTTTTTAACATTAACACAGGTTTAATAATCTTTAAGAACTGGTACTAAATCTATCTATGTTATATTATAACAGAACCATATATGGGGATGAAATAAATAATTATAATCTTTTATTTTATTTTTGTAGCTGATCATGGGGCTGTAGCTGGTATTTAGAACTATCTTTTTTACTACCCATTTTGTATTTTTTTTCACCTTTAGCAAGTACCTCAGCAGGCCTTTTGTGAGAGAGAGAGAGAGAGAGAGAGAGAGAGAGAGAGAGAGAGAGAGAAAGAGAGAGAGAGACCTTTATTTTTGAAGGCTCTGGACCATTTGTCATTGTGTTTAGGACCATATTTTGTATTAGTAAGTATTTTACTATTTTGTATTGGGGATTCAGTCCCAAGGTCTGAAGCTCACTGTGGTGTTTTGTGTAAGTCTCTATCTGCTGGCCAATGGGTCTATGACTGAAGGCTGAAAAATCCGTGACAAAAGGCTGAAGAATCTGTGCCAAAAAACTAAAGAACCTAGGCCAGAGGTCAAACAGTCTGCACTGGAAGCCAGAAGATAAGGTCTACGCTGATGATAAAGACTAAAGTTCCTCTGAAAAGGTAAAATGCCAAATCGTTTTTCAACCCCCTTATATATCCTTTTTGTGCTGATCACTTGTTGTGCTGAGTCACTCTGGGATGGGCCATCCTTCCTCCCTCCTCTTTCCTCCCTGCCCTGGGGCAGACCTCTCCACACCCTAAGCATGCAGGGTCCCACAGCCCAAGATGTAAAACCATGTTGACACAATGCATGCACTTAGTATGACTGCACATGAGCACATACAAATGTACACAGATATCCACATGGAAATGCTCATTTAATCCTTACAGTAATCCTAATCACAGTTGCTGCTATTTTCCTTTGACAAATAAGTCACATGAAGACAGAGTTAGTAATGAATGGGAGATTTGGTGTGCTCATGAGGGTTTGGGAAGAGAGTGAATGTGAAGACCCTAAAATACTCTGCACATTTGAAGTCTCTCACAACCATGGAAGGCATTAAAAGAACAGGGTCATGGGAGACTGGGGAAGCTGTAGCTTGCAGATGGCTTCCTTGGGCCAAGCCGGGGACTCTACCCCTTTCCCAAAGAGGCAGAGTGGGGAGTGTTTCTACCTTGGAACTGGGAACGGGTGAGTGAAAGCTGGGAAGAGGGTACCCGGAGAGGTGGAGTGGTGGCCCCCAGCCAGTTTGCTTAGATGTCCTATGGCTTGTCTAAGTGTAAGGGGAGCTGTGAGTTACCTCACAGGGCAGCACAGCACATTTTTTACATTCACTTCTGTTGCCCTGTGGGGGCAAGAGTGGGCTTCAGCCAGGACTGGGAGCAGGGGAATCACTGATGAAGCAGTGGCAGCAGGAACCCTAGGGGGGCGTCAGAGGTTTGCCATGGCAATGACACACTCTGTACCTAGTTTTTCGACAGAAGCAACAGAATGACAAATAGTGTGCATGTGGAGGTAAGGAAATATAGTCTTGGTGAAGCAACATTAACTGAGAAGTAAACAGTACTGTGCTGATACTTGGGTTCTCTAAGTCAATGCATTTATAAAGGTTCAGTCTACTAGTATTGTCAACTCTATAAAGGTATATAACATCCCCTTCGGCAACAAAAGTGAAATTTTGAAGGAAAATATTTGTTCTGGCATTCCCAGAATGCATGTAGAAATCAGATTCTGGTATTCACCAATAACAGCATTGGATATTTTAGAAATGAATGTGGTCATTGTTTTAATTGTCCCCTCAGCATGTAGCTTTGAAAGCACAAGCAATGGAATTTAAAGAATATTTTCATAGATGAATTTTCTTTTTTGTATTTTTAGGGAAGGGTCTACAGGGTGATCAGGATCTCACTACTAGATTAGATTTGTAGTGATCCACCTGTTTACAGCCTCCCAAGAGCTGGGATTACAGGCACATGCCCCTACGCCCATTCTCCATTGCTGTCTCAGCATGCCCCAGGGGGAGGGGCTGGCATGGCAGGCCTGGGGGATTGAACCCTGGTGCCTCTGCCTGCACCTGCGCCTGCGCCTGCACCTGCTTGCAGGTGCTTTAATCTGCTGAGCTATTTGGCTGATCCTTCATGGGTGAATTTTCTAAAAGAAAATCGAGGCTAAGAGCAGTCACACAGGCACAGGACAGTGTCTGTCAAACCAAAGCTTGAGCCCAAGGATCCAGATTCCATTAACTTGTTTGACAACAGAGCACAAATAACAGTCCTAAAACTTGCCAGATGTAAAAGGCAAGGACTGTGGCACAGTGGAGTTCTTCAGCCACTGTCAAGAAAGTAGAAGGCAAAATGATCAGAGTTAGAATAAAATTATAAGTTGAGGTTCACAGGTCAGTGTGAAGACAGGGACACAGCTTCAAGCTGCTGGGGTTCAGCAGGTGGGTATATTTTGTTTTCACCATAAGCTTACTCTTAGGATGTTATTGCCTCTCCACATCCAACATACTCATTTGTACTCTCCTGCTAAGATTAAGGACACATCCTATGCCCTAGCTTCCTGTCCTTACCCCTGCTCCCAGGATTCCTTGAAATTATTTCTCCCCAGGACCAGAGTACATTTGCCATAAGACTCAGTACTCTTTTACCCTGTGTAATGAGGATTCCTACTCATGTCTCACCATGCAAATGGCAACGGCATCATTACTGGTACTTATACATGATATTAAAAAAAATGCCCAGCTGTGATCCTAACATTCTGACATTCTGGAAGCCTGAGCCAGAAGTACCAAGCCCAACCTAGACAACACAGCAACTTAGAAAGATCACAACTCAAAAACAAAGCAGAACAGAACAAAATAAAGTAAAATAAAAATTTTAAAGGGCTGTAAATACAGCTCAATGCAAAGGCTTTGGGTTCACATCTCAGTACTAAAAATAGTGATGAAATAAATCACAACCTGCAGCACTCACTAATCTCTGATTCTGATTTAATTTTAATACAGGTTTGATGAGAAAACACTAGCAGGCCTTATTTGAATGAGGCCCTCCTCCCTGCCTGCTGGCTCCCTGCCCCAAGCCTGGACCTTCCTCTCCTCACCCTTCCATCTTGCTGCTTCCACCTGGTTTTCATTCATTGCTTTGCTCAAGAAGTATCGGGCGCTTGGCCACACGTTGGGGAGGGACTGGCAACTGAAGCGTTAACTGGAAGACGCAGTCTATTTTCATATGACTTTTACAAGTAGTAGAAAATGCCATGAAAAGTTTCAGAAAGTGAAAAAGATGAAGAGTACAGTTCACACAAAGACATGTGGAATAATAAACTGTCATGGTATGGAGGGCTCCCAGCCTTTCGAAGGAATGACATTTCAGTGGAAGGTTGAAGGCCAAGAAAAGAGTGAGATCCCGCCAGTGAAAATGGTTCCATCTGCACCAAGAGCAAATGCAAAGGCAGCTGTAGTCCAAATGCTACTTCGTGGGCTGCAGAAAGTGGCACTTTGTGCTTAGGACTTGCCAGATTGTGACTGCGAAAAGCACGTGGACAATGGCAGAGTCCATGTGTGAGTTACACAGAGACAATTTAGTGTAATGGGAGAAGGGCAGGATTCAGGGTCCTGCACCATTTGTTTTCTCAGAAACTCAATAATATCAGAACTTTGAAATACATATTTCTGTTGGCTTCTCCCCTTAAACTTAAGATTCTGGGGTGGCTTCACCATTTCCAGATACTATAACATGATAATGATATCCTTTAATTCAAACCTTAGAAGTAGGGAGGGTTGGAAGAAATTTTTCTTATTTTTTTCTACCTCTTTCCTCTCCCTCTACTCCTCTCCTATCTTCTCTCCCTTTTCTCTTTCATCTCTCTTCTCTCCTCTTCATCTCCTATCTCCTCCTTCTCCTCTCCTACTTCTCTTCCTTCCCCTTATCTCCTTAGCAGACAAGATTTCCTGGAGATCCTCAGAGAGATTTCATCCTTCATTCATTTGCTCAAAATAATATATACCTGTCTCCTGTATACCTCAGAGAGCACCTCCTTTGTTATCAAGATATACTCAATAAACTTAGCATTTCTCATTTGAGTTGTATGTTTTTTATTAGAATGATATGAAGACTATTTCTCTTAGAACCTTATGGCACTAAAACAGTCTAAGCAACAAGAAATCTCCAACATGTATCCATAAAGCAAATGGCTCCATTTAATTGGCATCCTAATGAAAAACTATTGGAAACTGTATGGAGAATGTATTAGAGGACAACAAAGTGATAAAAGAGACAGACAGGGGCCAGGGAGGTAGCTCAGCGGCATGAGCACCTACCTGGAAAGTGCAAGGTCCTGAGTTCAGTGCCCTACACCAAGACAGAAAGCAAAGACAAAGAGACAGCCAAGTCCCAGGGCATTTTCTGATGAGATTTGAAGATGAGTAATACTGACTTGTACCAGGAGAACTGAGAAGGTGAGGTGGCACAGTTCCAGGGAGACAAAGCAAGGGTGTGGCTCCGCTCAGACTTGCAGCGCTGTCTCCTGGCTGTGACGTAGACGCAGAGAGCTGGACCCAGCCTTAGAGGAGTCTAAAGGGGGCTGCTCTGCTACTTCAAACTCATCCACCCTTTTCTTCTCATTTTATGTAATTAGAGGATGGAAAATCCTATCAAGACAGTGGCTCTTTCCTTTGCAGCAGAGATAAGATGAAGTTTTGAAGAAAAGTTTTCTCCATCTGAAGACAGTTGAAGCCCATGGCCCGCCACCAAGTGTGTGATGTGTCTGCTCCTGTTTGAGTTGATCCGTCACAGGTCTGTGGGTCTTCTCTACATGTGGTAGCTCATGAAGCCTCTTCAAATCCTCATTGCAGGTGTGGATAGCGCACCTGCTGTGATCCCATGCACAGAAGGACCAGCTTCTCAGCAGATGTTCTGATGGTACTGCCCCTGACTTTACAGAAGTAGGAGAAACACATGTCCACGCGGAGGCTTGCTGCAAGTCTCTGCTGCCATGTGACTTACACATACACATCAAACAAGCTGAATTGACTGGCGAAATTAATATTGTTCTTTATGTGACCATACAGAAGCCTGAAAGGCAAAGAACAAGCTGTGTTGATTTTTGTCTTGTCATTTTCTGTCTCTGGAGACAAAATACCGAACATCCAGGACTTAGAGGAGGAAAGGTGCATTCTGTCTCAAGGCTTTAGAGGATCTCATTCCTTAGTTGGCTGGCTCTAAGGGAGAAGAAGAACATGCTAGAAGGGCCTGTGAGAGAAAGGATGCTTACTTTGTGGGATCCAGAAGCAAAGAGAGGAGGGGGGAGCCAGATAGGGAGAAACACTTTTCTAGTTTGCACCCCACAGTGTCCCACCTCCAGCCTGGCCCCACTTTGCACAGCAAGGGCTGTGTCATTGCACGATCCAGTCACCTTCTGCATGCATGATGACTTGAGTGGAACTTCTGGATCTCAACACTAACCTATTCCTTCTTACCAGTCAGCAACAGAATTTCCTTTTACTTCACCTTCCATCATCACTGATGATGAAAACAAAATCTTGTTTTTAGCTACTAAACAGTGAAACAGCACTGAGAATGCAACATTAACAACATAAGCATTATAGGTAATTGCCTTCATCTGGAGGAATGAAATTGGTTTGTGGTGATGTAATACTCTGATAATTTTGACATAGTCTTTGTGAAAGGTATTTAAAAGTATTATGCTGTCTTTTGCAAGTTAATATAGAACTTAAATGCCAGATAAAGCTTTGAGAAATCCTTTTGTCTGGTCCTCTGGCCAAAGTGGGAATTCAGAAAACAATGGCTCAGAGTAATATCATTTTCCCTATGGGTATATCTTGAATCTGGATAAGAGGTCACAGGTGGGGCTTCTTGGAGGAGTATGGATCTAGGGTGTGTGAATGTGGATTACAGACATGGTTTATCAGGGTTCTGCATGTAGGTGGGAAGCTCCGCCCTGGGTGTGGGTGGAGCCAGAAGCTTGTAGCTTGGGTGGGATAAAAGGGGAAGGGAAGGTGCTGCCCCTGCTTGCTGCCAACTTCTGCCTGCCTGCTATGAGCTGTTTCTCCTCTTCCATGCCAGTTTGCCTTGGAGACAGCCAACTACAGACTGAAATGTCTACAAACTGTGAGCTAAAATAAACCTTCCCTCCATTAACTTTGAATGTCAGGTGTTTT
Source organism: Octodon degus (assembly GCF_000260255.1). Lineage (NCBI taxonomy): Eukaryota > Metazoa > Chordata > Mammalia > Rodentia > Octodontidae > Octodon > Octodon degus. Next base: position 19,747,043 of record NW_004524598.1, on the reverse strand, counting down.
GTTTCAACAACAAGAAAAGTAACTAAGACATCTGTCATGCTTGTTAAAGGTTTAAGATACCTGGCTTTAATACTTGACTGTTCATGGATTTAATTTTACTGTAGCTAAGATTTAATCTTTCAAATGAATACATTACTGCTTTTTATGAGTCACATGTACTGACAACCAATGTTCTCACAAAAATGGGTAAAATTTCCTTGACTCCAGTAAACTTGACACTGTCTCTGCTTCACTCCCAAGGGCAGAGTCAACCAATGGTGTGTTTCCCATTACTTTGAATTATTTGCATTCTTTTAAACTTTGCACAATATTTTTTACCACATTGTGTTTGTTTTCTTTCATACAACATGGTGTTTTTGAGAGTTATGAATGCCATTTTCTATATAAGTTTACCTATTCTTATGGGTCATGTAGCATTCCACTATAAGACTGTCACCCATCTTATTTGTTTCTTTTCTTATTGTTAGGTATTTGGAATTATTTACATCATCTTTCTATAGAAATAAATGTATAAGGAACAATAGATCACCAAATTACTATAAAGAGTCTCATTGTGAGCTGCTATTTTGATATTTTCTAAAATAGTTCTGGAAGTCCTCTTTCATGAATGTCTTTAGTTGTACTTTCCTGCTTGCTTTAAAGTCTGGAATTTGTTAAAAATGTTTATCCTTCATGGTTATTTTGACTTTGGAAAAGAGTCTGAAGTTACACAGGGCCAGAATTGATGAATATGATGGACAAGGACACCATATAAATGTTTTTACAAGTCTAATTTGCTATTGGATGGCACTAAGCAATATGATTCACCATAGTTGTGACAGTTTAGAACATTCTCAGAAAATAGAAAGAATGATGGGCTAAGCATGGGAAAATATTTAAAGATGAAATAGCATGAATGTGTCTTAATTTTTGGAAAAAAAATTAAAAATTCACTACTTTTTAATCAAATTTTATATTCCAAACAAAAAGTAAAATAATTTACTGAGTTCTGAGTCTCAGTGAATTATGTGCTAAAAAACTACTCTTGTAAGAGGAATCTAAAGCAGAGATGAACTTTGGCAGAAACACTGGATAAATTCAGGTTAGTAGAATTGTTCTTTAGATTAGTAGAAGGAAATAAAAAATTATTTATCATATTAAAAGGCAAGGAAGATAAAAGTTAATAAAAGAAAACCAGGAAAAGGGAAAAGTGTAAAATAAAATATAGATAAATAAAATCCAAATACATCCGTAAACATCTGAGGAAAACAAGCATGAAACAGATTTTTGTTTGTGTGTATGGTTGTGGGGATTGAATCCAGTGCGTTTACACTGAGCCAAGTCCCCAGCATTTAATTTCTTTTTTCTTCTTTACATTATGAGGGAGATTCCATAGACTCACCAAGTCATCCTAGTTGGGCTCAAGCTTATAATCCTCCTGCTGTAGTCTTCTGAGTCCCAGGATCCAAGCATGCACGACTACATCTGGTAAAATAGATTTTAAAAATACAGTAATATGTCAGTTCAGGACTGCTTTCACTTGCAAACAATTTGGTTTATGATGAAAAGTGGTTAGCTTTTCATCATAAACCAAACAGAGCTTGGCTTCTGTTCATGAATTCTTCATTGAGTGGGAAACACAATCTTGGCCGTCTTCCCTGTTCTGACATGTTGTCCTCACTTAATCTCATCAAGACACAGGCAGAGACAGACCTGTGCAAGCTGTGGGCTGATTTTTTGTGTTTTAGCAAAGACTACACTTTACAGCATTACTTAACCCAGCGTTGACTCCAGAGGAAGTGCAGGGCAAGCATGTTGGTGAGGAGAAAGTCCTGTGCAGTACTGAAGGAGACGAGAACGTGCAGAGTAGGGATGAAGGTAACAAGAAAGTCCAGCATGAGACGGGCACATCAGTCAGGGCTTTACTAGAGAAATAGATATAGCATAAGATAAACAAATGTACAGGAAATTACAAGATTGGCTTATGGGGGTCAGCCCCAGAGAACGATGAGGAAGCATGCAGAGGGTGTTTGCACACTGGAGACTGAAGGATTCAGCTCAAGGTCTGGAGCTTACTGCAGTGTTCTATGTAAGTCCATATCAGGAGGCAAATGAGTTTGAGACAGACCTGTACATGAAGGCTGGAGCCAAAGAGTCTGCTCCTGAAGCCAGGAGATGACATCCAAGCAGAAGATGGAGACTGGAGCTCTGCTGAAGAATGGAAGCCTGTCTGTCCTTCCTCCTTGCCCTTTTATATCATCCAGGTAATGAACTCTTAGAGTGGGTCTTCTGCACTCTATGGTGTAGAGTTGCTGAGCCAATTTAGTTAAGCCTCTAAACTGTTCAAGTTGACACAATCGTTCAGCTACTACAATCCACCCCTTGTCAACTTGGCAACCAGATACATTTTTAAGCCAGTCTCCAGATACAAAGCTGTACATATAAGTGTTCCTAACCATGTTGCAACTACCCTGCACACAAGTGGAAATGCACTAATAACTTCACCACAATAGAACATAAATTTTCTTTGGTTGGTACTTACATTTATCATTTCCTAACTTCAGTGTTTTATCATCGGTTTTGTGATCCTTAAGAACTAGTATTATGTCTATTCATTTGGAGTGATGTAGTGTCTGTGACTCTATCTGACCATGTGATGCAAAAGGCTTTGGGAACAACTTATAGAAAGAGTTTGGAAAGGTTCAGAGATATCACCTGAAATAGCAGAGCTGGAACACAGGCTGCTCTGCCTGGGAGATTCTGGTCACAGCTCAATATTCTGATAGAAATCCTCCAGGTAAAGACCAGGTTCAGGAGATTTCTGTTGGGAAGAAGGACTGAAGTGGCTGTTGGACTCCAGATGATGTATGGTATGGCTTGGCCAAAATTTGTCTACATTTTGCTTGTGTCCAGAGATTTTTCCTGAGACTGAGATTAAGGATGGCAGACTAATTTATTCTGGCAGAAGAAATCCCAAGGCAGTCAAATGCTGTCATGGTGGCATGGCTATTGTTAGGGGCTTTTAGTGAGATTTATGTTAAGGATAAAGAGCAAAGAGCCCAGCAAGATGACTTAAGAGGTTGCAAGTTTGCCCAGGCAAAAAGGCTCCTGTAAAGCTATGGGCTGCAAGGGTAGAGCTGAGGAGATCTTGACTGTTGAGAAGGAATGGAAGAATAGAAAAAATGGTCTTAGGGAATCACAGGAAAGAGCAGGTCTCCACTATTGGCAGCCTCAAAACTGCAAAAGTTAAAGACTGTTTTTTAGGAGAAAGCTGCAGAGTACCATGTTGAAGAATGGTGGCAGCATAGAAAACCTTGTACTCAGAATCAGGTACTCAGCAATCAATCCAGGCACTCGACCCCTACAGTCAAGAGAGAAGAGAGCCTGACTACTGCTCCAGCTGGTAGCAAACTGTGGTGTCATCCCTGTAGTGTTGGTTTGAGGTGCATGCAGGATGCAGGAGTTCCAAGGTTAAAAAGGCTCCCACCCAGATTTCAGAAGAGGGTTTTAGAGGCCAAGCAGTGTGCTCCTGGGAGGGCACTATGTGAAGCTATGAGTGTGAAGCCAAACACACAGTGGGGAGCCCAGAAGTTTGGAAAAACCAGGAATATCAATCATCTAAGGAAAGCTGCAAGAAGGAAGCAGAGAGGGCCTATCAGAGAAACTCCCTCTGGGGGCTATGACCACCAGAAGTGTCATACGGGTGGCATCACTCAAGGTTTTTTGGCACTCATAGCACCACAGATTGCTTTGGATGTTCCCCTGGAACTACAGGACTTAATGTTTGCCCTTCTGGATTTTGGACTTGTTTGGTCCGAATACTTTGTGTCATTCCCTTTGTACCTTTTGGAATGATAATGTTTATTTTCTGCCATTGAATGTTGAAAGTGTTTAACTTTTCATTTGTACAGGTGCTCAGAGTTAAGAATGTGCCTTAAATCTCAGAGGATACTTGGGAATTAGATTTTCATCAATGCTGAAACTGTTAGGACACTGGCAACTCTTAGAGATGGACTAAAATGTGTTTGGTACAGAGGAATGCACATGATTCTTTGGTAGCCAGGAGTGAAATATTATGGTATGTGACTAGATGTCCCCCCAAATCCTTGTCCACTCATGGGGGTGGTTCAAGATTTTGTGATTGATTCATTGTCCAGTGCTGGGAGTTTGGGCATGAGCAGCAGGCAGCCTGCATAGAACACGAGGGATGGAAAGTCTTCTCTGCTCCTCCCTTTGCTCTTTGCTGTTTTCCTCCACCAAGAACTGCTGCCCTCTTCCATGCCCCTGGATCCAGCTGATGATGGACTGAAAGCTCCTCAAACAGTGAGCTAAGTGCACCTTTCCTCCCTTAATTCTGGGGGTCAGCATTTTTGTCTCAGCAATGAGAAAAAAGTAACGAAGACAAGTGATAAGAAGGTTTTCAAGAAAAACCTATTGAATTGAAGAAGGCAATTATAGAAATGAATGAACCTGTTATTTGTGTATCTGGTCTGGCCTCAGCGGATAAAATGGTGAAGCTGACAGTCTTGACTAATTTTGAAAATAAAGATGCGATGAAAGGAGCTGAGGTAGCAAAGGAGTAATCACATTAACCACGTAGAAGTCACAGGTGTTGGAAGAGGTGGAGAAACTTTGGTTAATGTGGAGGAATGAGAAACAGCTGGAATAGCTGATGCTAGGATCTGGGGAAAAGCCAGAGAATTGTGTAGTAACTTGCCATAAGAAAATTCCTCTATAAGCACATCAACTGATGAGTTTAAAGCCATTAGATAGTGATTTATTGAATTCTACAAGGGAAGTGGCATCCACATTGCAATAAGACATGGTAAGATTTCCAGTTTTGACAAGGCCCCTGCAGAAGATTACAAAAAAATTCATGACATTCATGAAGGCAGAGGATATTCTACTCAACCCTATTTTTTTTTTTTTTGTGTGTGTGTGTGTGTGTGTGTGTGTGTGTGGAACTGGTGATTGAACTCAGGCCCTTGCGCTTGCCAGGCAATTGCTTATTCTACTGATCCATCTTCCTGGCCCCTAATTTTTAAACTTCCATGAAACAGATCATAACAATGCCTCCCACAAGTTGAACTAGAGGCCTGGAGTCCACAGCAAAGTCTCATGCAGGTCCACTGTATCATCTATTCGGGAAAGGCCCAAAGGTCAGGGGGGGAAGCTAGGAAGTGTATGCTAGTGGGATGCAGCATCTGTGCTAGTGAGCTGAGGGATCTGAGCTGGAGCTAGGAAGAAATGCTCAAGGTAAGCACCAGAGCTCCACCAAAAGTACCACAGTCGTCCTCAGCAACAGTGAGGGCATGAGCTCCTCCAGAGATGAGGAAAACTGAATTCCCATTAGGAAAGGCAATGCGACAAACTTCTCCAGGAGGCTGAGCAGTGCACCATCTTCCCCTCCAGAGCCAGGAAGTGATGCTCAAGATGAGGACCAGAGCTTCTTCAAAGTTCACTGGGAAAGCCAGCATGACAAGGTCCTGAAGCAGTATAGCCCAAGAGAACTAGCAGCTTCCAACCGCTCCAACAGCTTCTCCGAACAGCGTCCCTAACACCTTTTAGGCAGCTTCTGCTCTGCATTTATGCTGCCGGCAACAACCCTCAGGTGGGTCTCTTGCCCCTAGCACCATGCTAGTTTAATTCAGCTGGGTGTAATAAGTTGACTGCCAGTTAGCAATCCACGACATCCCATAATGACACATTAAATCTTTCGCTGTATGTGAACCCAAGTACCAATCTGAAGATTAAGCCACTAGTGTTGTACCATTTCCAGAACCCTCAAGAATTCAAGGAACAGAATGGGGACAAGGCCAGACTGCCTATCACATGGAGGGCCAGTGTGAAAGCTTGGCCTCAAGGCAGTTGTTCAGGAAATGGCTAAATGAGGTGTGTTCATGCCCACCACTAAGAGATAGCTTTCTAACAACCAGCAGCCTGAAAGGTGCCTTCTGACAGACAGTGCGCAGGACACCCTCCAGCCTTGGAGGATGATATGGACATTGAGTATGACATCATAAAGGTCATGTTCCTCCCGTTGACATCACGTCTCCCCTGCAGCCCCTAGACCAGCAAGGCATCTGCAACTTCAAGAAGCTGTACTCGAAGGCACTCTTCACAGGGGCTTTAATGTCACTGAAGAAACAGCATTGTCTTTGAAAGAGTTCTACAAGAAACATTTCAGTGTCCTCCACTGTATCAGCCTTACTGAAAAATCCTGAGATATCATGTATCAGATCTGAAAGGGCCTGGAAAACCAAGGCCAGAATGTCACAGGAGGAGTTGATGCAGGATCTGACGCACAGGTAGGAGGAGATTGTGGCCATGGGCAGGAGTGTGGCTGTGGGGATCAATGGTGCCCGCATAGAGGAGCTTGCTGAGGACGATAACGAGGAGCTCACGGTGGAAGGACTTGCCGAGCACCAGAGTGAGCTGCAGACGGCGCTTGTTGGTAAGCATCTACCGGGGAAGAGGGAGACAAGAGGTCAGCGACGATGTGATGAGATCTGTTACGGTAAAATGGAATGAGGCCAGCGTGACTCTAATGGGGTGTTGAAAGTGGTGAGTGTGGTCTCTCTCCTGAGCGTTGTTCAGCACAAGGAAAAAAGCAATATTAGATGGATTTCTCCACCAAAATTAAACCAGTAGCTAACAGACAATGGAGAGAGAAAAATCCCTGAAGGCAGTGTCCCGGATGTCTGTGTGGAGGGAGCCCCTCCCTCCCGGCGGTGTCCTCTCCCCACCCACCTTCCTGTCCTCCATGCCCAAAGTCACCTCACACAAGGCCAAGTGCTCGCTTTCTCTACTGTACCTTGTTTCGTATTTTTGGACTTACAATGTGCATATAAGTCAGTATGGATGAATCTTATTTATCCTAAACTTTATGGGAGGGTTTTTTTTTTTTTGTTTGTTTGTTTTGAGGTACCAGGGATTGAACTCAGGACCCTGTGTTTGCTGGGCAAACGTTTATTCTACTGAGCTATCTTCTTGGCCCCTATGGAAGATAGGGTCAATTTGATTCAGTTCCTGACTAAAATAAATTTGTGACCAGAATTGTGGGCGAAATTAAGTTTGTGAACTGAGGTACCACTGTATAAATTATGACATAAAAAATGCATTTACAACTTTTGTAACTTTAAATTATGTGAAAGCGTTATTCAGTGTGATTCATGGTTGCCTATACATGAAGGAAAGTACGAACACTTGAATATTTCCTTAGGAAAACTTTGCTACTGCTGAAAATCTTTTCTTGATAATCTGGGATTAAGTAACAATTATATTAATCATAGCTTTATATTCCTTGTAGATTGAAGTTTTTGGAATTTTTCTGTGATATAAACCAATAACTTATATATCAGTTCTGCCCCCATCTAAAGCATACAGTTCTGTTAATACAAATTCCTACTCAATGCAATATTAAGATAAAATGTACCGAAGAATTTGTTTCTTCTGTAAGTCTACATGCCGGTTTTACATTTGTTATGACAGTTTTCATATTTCAACAATAACGTGATCTATGAGCACTTGTTATGTACTAAAATGCATACGCACAGTTTCATGACACAAAATCTCCTAAAAGGTAATATTGCCTTAAAAGATGTAAAAAAAAACTGAGTCTCAAAATCCTCAGTCAAGGGCTGGTCAGAGAGCTCAGCGGACTAAAGTGCCGGCTCACGCAGAGTGCAGCGGCCGGGGTTCGAGCGGCAGTGTGCTATGCCAGCCCTGTCCGTGGGGTAAGCTGAGATGGTGACTGAGACTGGGTGTGGTAGTGAGCCTGTAATCCCAGCACTTGGGAGGCTGAAAACAGGAGAATCACTTCGAGTCTGGTCTACGTAGTGAGACCGTGTAGACCGTGTAGATCCTATAGACCCTGTCTTAAATACAGAATTTTTTTTTTCAGTCAGTTCTCAGTATTGAAAATTATAGTTCTTGAAGGAAAGATTTAGTTCAGCCTAAGACGTTATATTTTTGTACAAATGCCCTTGAAAAATGGTGTATCAATTTTTTTCTGCATTAGTCAAATTATTCGCAGAGCTAATGAATCTAGAGCATATATTTTTCTTCACTGCTACCTTAATTGTTTTCAGATTTCTTTGGAGGGGTGGCTATCGTTCTGTCACTTGATAATTTCCTGTATTATAAATAATAAAAATGCGGTGAAAAGCAGAATGTTTCTCCTATTCTGTACATTTGGTCTCTGCCCTGTTGACTCTGGTTTACTCTAGGAATGCCAGGCACTGGGAAAACGGACTGACAATTCCCCCAAAGTCGTTAAAGACAAAATGTCAATAACAACAGAACAGAACTGCGTATCAGTGCTGACATGAGCACCAGCAGTCAGCACACCTTACCAGTAGCAGTCTACTCAGTGAGTAAGTGACATCAGAGAAAGGAAACGAACGCGAGAGGGAAATACAGATACACACTCAATTCAAACCACAGAGTCAGGTAGTACAGCAGTCTCTTTAATTTTCACTTGATTTGGTCATCTTGTTTCTTTCAAAGAGTGTTTATCATGGTGATTGGCCAAAGTGGTTGAGCTCTGGGTAGGGGAGAGCCCGGAATAGGAATATATGGGCTCGTCAAGCTTACAGAGGGATGTAAAATACAGTTATGGAGAAGAAAAGAATGAAAGAAAAACTGCAGAATAGATCAGAGAGGAAAGATGCACTATTGTTTTTGAGAAAAAAAGGGGGAGCTGCCGCTTCCTCCTTTGCGGATGCTTCGCAGTGGACCTCTTTTCTTGAAGAAGGAAGCTTTTTATTTTCACCTGTTAAAAGGCTATTGTCAGTAGTCTCTGAAATGACAAAATGCAAATTAATTGAAATTACACTAACTTTTATGAAATGTAAGCCTATTACTCTTGGAGGCTTACAGTGACGTAAATTTCATGATCTCTCATGTAGTTTAAAATCAGAGTTCACAATTGATGGAAGAGATTTTCTTGAGCACTGCTTGAGATGTTCACACATTTTCTACCTTGAAATTTGCAATATTCCATATTTGGGTTCCCAAATCAATATACGACTTAGTCTGAAGTCAGAAGATGGATGACAGGTGTTGTGCACGGCAATATTTCTGACCAGGCATGCATGTGGCACACGATACTTCCACAGAGACCACACTGACTGTCTGGAGTAAGTGGTCTGATCGTGAGCATTGCAAAACAATAACAAAACACTCTAGAGTATGGTCTCAAAGTCCATCTATTTACACAGAAATTTCTTTTTTATCCTTCTTTATGGTTGAGTAGTACTCCATCTTATAAAAAAGCCATTTTCTTTATCTATTTATTGGTTCATGGGCATTTGGGACACTTCCAAGATTTAGTGATTACAAATTGTGCTGCTATGAACATGGAGATATATATATATATATATATATATATATATATATATATATATCACTGTAATGGGATGTCTTAAATTCTTTCAGGCAGGTGCCAAGAAGGGGAATAGCTGGGTCAAATGGAATCCTTACTCTTCAGTAAAATAAATCAGACACGTATGTAAATATTACATTCTTTCATTGGTGTGAGAAACCAAAAGCATAAATTAGCACCAAAATATGTCACCAGATGCTGGGAAATAGGAAGAAAATTTTCAAATGCAGAGGGGAACTAGGGAGCAGAGAGAGGGAAAGGAAGGGAGGGAAAGAAGAAGTAGATAAGGAGGAGAAGTGAAGTTGGAGGGAAGAAGGGGGATGGGCCAAAAGGGGAATGAGGAAATGTCCTGCAATGGCGCCTCCACCCTTTGATGAGTGTGTTCATGATGTGCAATTGCAATGTACCAATAAATATAATTAATTATAAAACCCAACAAGCAAAAACACTCATACTGGAAAAATGTTCCATACTTGGGAAAAATGTTGTGAAGAATTACTGTGTCTTCATTGATGTCTGATGTTCGACCACTAAGCATCTTTCATCTGGTTTTTGTTTCTGCTGTTGTGTGAATCACAGAACCAAGGACCGGACCCATTAATAGATATTTATCTTTTGAGTACAAATTAGTTCTCTTGAATTTGTGAGTCATAACCTAGTAGTAGATTTTTGAAATTGATTTAGTAAGTCAAATTTGACCTGCATTTAGCAAAGACAAAAAAGAACAAAATGGAATAAAAATGTTATAGTGTATTAAATGCTGTACAGGTAAGTATTGTGCAATTTTATTTCAACTATAAATATTACACAAAGTAAAACAGCCATATATACATATATTTTGGCAACCAATGCCTATTTAGACATGCATAAGTGGATTGCTAAGTCTCTTGTCCTGTTTTTCTTCTTAGAGTTTTTGAAAAAAGTAAAAGTATGAAAAGTATATTACCATGCCCTTTTCAGATGGAAGGACAACTAAACAGACATGAGAAATAAACCACACCTACCAAACTCTGGTTTAGCTCAGGGTTGGCCACAGGAATGAAATGACAACCATTTACATCCAAGCAACTTAAACTTTCTTCTTCTTGTAGATAACACTGACAAGGTAGAGCATTTGTGAAGCACCCTAAAGAAAATCATCACATTTCTCCACAAGGTAAAATGACGGGCTGTAGCAGAATTTCAGATTTAATTCTCAATCTGTTTGCCTTCTGTCATTGTTGAACAGATAATTTTAAAGCATCATTGTTTTGAGAAGTAGCAACATCCATGCATAACATCAACGCTGTCATCTGAACTTCTTTATATGAGCAGGTGGTTTTGGACCTTGCCTGCAGCAATAGCCTTTGATCATTTAGGGACTAGTGGTATACCTTAGGCAACTCCAGTTAAACAGTTATTTGTAATCATTTAAATACACACTTTTGTACTAGATCTTTAATCTTTTTGCACTTATAATAGGCTCACAGTATGAGAATATTTGAAAAGAATTCTTTCCCCACAGTTACACTTCACCTTTTCCTTTCTGGGGACATAGTAGTTTTCATTCTGTGTGAATATAATTGAGATGGTATTATGAGCATGAATATTTGATAAACATAATTATAGCCAAGCCTAGATGTAGCCTAAAATCACCTGAGATGTCTTCTACAAGAGTTGGAGCCAACTAACTTCTTTTATTTAATTCTCACTTTTGAAATTAAAACCGGAAGTTCTTCAGGGGCCCCAGAATGATAAAAGCATCTGTTTCACTCCATTTATGGCTGGGGAAAAATGCAGCATGTTTGAATGGGCTGAAGACGAGAATACAAAACAAAGGAATGGTCACTGTGACTGCCACGCCCCTTTCTCATGAAGAGACATCTGGGCCTGGAGTGCAGGGGCGGCATGGTGACCAAGCCGGCTCTAGCACGGTCACAGCATGCATCGCAGGTCTCACAGAGACACCTTATTTTAATGCAGGATGCCAAATAACCTCAAGAATAAGCTTTTAATGTTGTGGCTCCATGAAGTAGGACAGAAAAATGTGTAAAAATTGCTACTGCATCCTGGATTTTCTCTGTCTTGATTTTCTCACAGGTAATGTAGGAATACTTGATCTGTCAAAATGTTCACAGGAGGGCTGGGGAGATAGCTGGGTGGCATAAGCACCTGCCCGGCAAGCTCAAGGTCCCAAGTTCAATCCCTGGCACCATATGCTATGCCAATCCCAGAACCCCAGTCACACCCTGGGAGCCCCAGAACCGGGAGTGATGCTACAGACCTGTAATCCCAGTGCTGGTGAGGCTGAAACTATGAATCCTGTTTAGGCTACTATGGATGAGTATTTTAGGGGTAGTGTTTTACAAACAGCAGAAATATATTTCTTACTGTGCTGAAGACTTCCAAGTTATTGCTTCATATATATATATATATATATATATATATATATATATATATATATATATTCAAAGGAGATCTGTCATTTAGGGCTGTGTATCTTCAAGATTCTTCATCGATACCAGAATCCGAGTTGTCAGCCTGGTTCCTTACTTCCTATGAAGAGTACATATTACCTAACTATTTGGTAACTATGAGCAATCAAGTGATTGACTCACGACCCATGAGATGTAAGGACAGATTCTGTTATGACTTCTAATACAGCACCTTAGAAGGGATGAAGGTGCTCTGGTCCCGCGGTCTTTCGCTGTGGTAATGCGTCACACAGACGTGATGGTTGGAGCTACGGAAGCTGTCATATGTCATGAAACGACCTTAATGGGGTAATGGGGGAAGAGACCCTTTGTTTCATTGTCATCATGGAGTCTTCATACCATTTCTAGACACTTATTTCCAAAATACTCAAATTGTAAAATAGAAAAATGTCAATCATGTTTAATTTGATGGTTTTTTTGAGACTATTTGGTGCACATGAAAATAACCAAACTGAATACAGAAGTATTCAAGACCTAAATTTTAAATATTGTGGAAGTGACAGCTTATTTGATTTATGAGAGTAGACATGAGCAAATTAAGCAAAACCAGAGAAGAAAGGTAAATAAATTACAGGGTTTTTGTCAGTGAGGAACCGTGGTATCTTGTTGTTAGTAATCTATCTTACGTCACGTGTCCCCTTCCATATGCGAGGGAAGGGTACTGTGACTTAGCCCATTGCACTACTCACCTAGGTGATGGCAAGGGCAGTAGCAACTCCAGTGACAGTAGGGAGAGGGCTGGCTTACTGCCCAGAGCCAATTTCAGTCTCTTTGGGGGACTACGGGGGAGTACTACAGGGAATGTGTTTTACCAACAGCAGCAATACATTTCTTACTGTACTGAAGACTTCCAAGTTGTTGCTTCCTTCATTAAGAGGCCACAGATCAAAATGAAAGCAAGCTCTCTCATCTTCTTGTGAAGTGACAGTAACCCCACTCAAGAGCACTGTGAACACTTGACTGAATCAATTCCCAAGACCTCTTAGAACCAGGACCTTGGAGAGGAGGCTCCTGGTGTAGGAATTGAAAGGACACAAACATCCGGCTAGATGCAGTCAGCAGACGTGAGGCTGCGGGGTGAGGGGCGCAGCACACGACCCTGGAGGAGCTCCTTGTGCGGATCTCGGCCACAGTTTCACAAGACTGCTGTTGGGCTCCTGCTCCTCTCCAGTCTTCCTGGTAGTTCAAGCCTGGACACTCTCCAAGAGCTTCTCAAAAATCTCCATTTATTTGCTTGTGTGTGCCAGGAGCTTGTGTCAATTGGTAACGCGAACTCCATCTGATATACATCTAATAATCATGCAGGATGTGGCACTACAAAGACAGGCTTTGATTTAAATAAGAAATTTCAACCTTTTTTTCTGAATTGATTTTAAATAACATCCATATGTTTCTCCAGGGGCGAGAAGTCTCAGGATCCTCTTTGATTAGTCTTTTTGCCTTTCTAAATTCATATTTCAAAGCCAATTCATTTAAACTTGAAAAATGAATTTGAATTACAGTAATGAATCCATATGTTTCAAATAGAGTTTGAATTTATCAAAAATAAGACTTCTTAAATCCACACTTGATAAGTACTCTAAACTTGTTATTCATGTGACTTTATTTCATGTGTTCTTAAGTAATGAAAAA
>NW_004524598.1:19691844-19724633 GCF_000260255.1 Octodon degus | reverse complement strand
AGGGAATAACCAGGAATGGTATGCAAATTTATAGTCCCAGCTCAAGAGGCTGAGGAAGAATGAATTCTGGGAATTTAAGGCCTGACTGGGGCACATAGTGAGTTTGAGGCCAGCCTGAGTAAAACAACAAGAACTTTCTTCACCTGTCCTCCCAAAGAGGTGAGAAAATTTTTAAAAATGTATATAGCTGAAAGAAAGTAAGATCAAACTTTGGTTTAAATTGCATCAAATCATACTTCAGCACTAGGGAGGCAGAAATCAGGAGGATCATTACGAATCTGAGCTGCATAGTGAGATCGTGCACCAAAAAAAAAAGAAAAATATTAAAACATAAATAAAAATAAATCATACCTCAGGATAAGAGGAAATAATATATTACATCAGGTGTCCTTATTTTCTTCAAATCCATTTTATGATGCTAAAATTTTAAATGCATAACGAATATTAATTTCCTGAGATGGCGTGTAACACATTCATCCCTGATCATTTAATATGCATTTTTATTTGTGAACCTAAATGTTTAAAATCATTTAATCACTTGTTTGACTTTTTTAAGAAATGGTTTCATATATTTATTCACTTCTTTAATTTCATCCTCTGAGAAGTGTGTGTTCATCTCGGATGCCCATTTCTGGATTGGGTCTTTAAATTTAGGGCCCCTAATGTTTTTTAGTTCTTTATAAATTCTAGAGAGCAGACCTTTGTCTGAGTGATTATTAAGATTTTTTCCAAATGTGTGGGTTGTCTTTTTATTTTGTTGGTAATTTCTTCTGACATGGAAAAATTCTTAATAAGATGTGGTTCCAGTTGTTAATTCTTTTAAGTATTACCCATGCGATTTGATTTTTGTTCATGAACTGTTTGTCTACCCATATGTCTTCAAGAGTTTCTCCTACTTTCTCTTCCAGGAGATTTAGTGTTTCTGTTTTAATGTTTAGTTCTTAATCCATTTTGACTTTAGCTTAGTGCCTGGTGATAGACCTGGGTCAAGTTTTAGTTTTTGGCATGTAGAGAGCCAGTTTTTCGAGCACCATTCGTTAAAGAGGCTATCTTTCTTTCAGTAAGCTTGTTTGTTCCCTTTGTCAAAGATCAGGTGTCTGAGTTCATAGAAACCTCTGAATCTTCTAATCTATTCCATTGATCCTCAGGTCTATTCGTTGCCAACACCACGCTGATTTTATCACAGTAGCTTTGTAGTATAATTTCAATTCAGGAATTGTAATGCCTCCTGCCTTCTCTTTGTTGGGCAGGATTGCCTTTGCTATTCTAGGACTTTTCTGATTTCATGCTGATCCCTGTAAACCAAGCAACTGCACTGAAGATAGCAATGTGTAATAGAAGGGTCATGCTTCAAATGCCTGTCATTCTGGTCTTCTAAATACATACTTCTTGTCATGACATACCAATTATTACCATACTGTCTCACAAGTAAAAGTTTTTCTTTAAAAAAATGGGTGATAAATAAAAAAAAGACACAGGAAAAAGAAAAAAATGTTACAGGACTGTCCTGCTACAATACTGTATATGGTTAGATTTCTAAATTTGTGTGTAAAAATACATAAATACTTATTCATATTCTCTAAATATTTTCATTTCTTAAATTTTTAACTCCATATTTTGTAAGGACTTAATGTTTAACATATCAATATTTGATAGAAAGTACCTGTCCCATGTTATGCCTAAGATGTTTGATATTCAGACACATAGTGAAGTTAAACTCAACTGCATATGTAGTAGGGTAACAATAAAACTTCTCTTCTGGAGGGTTAACAACCTATGTTTGCAGACCAAAAATTAGAGAAACAGAAGGGCTGCAAGGATGGCCAAAATTTTGACCATAGTCTTTCAAGGTCAGTGAAGACTAAGGGACATAGGAGAACCTATACTGTAACATCATGTAACTCAATTGTGTCCCAAGTTTTCTGATCAAGGAGATTATGAGGCCACAGAACAACATGATGGGTGACTTAGAGTGTGCCTAAGGAGAGTCATCTGGAGAGAAAACATTCTCTCAGGATCTCACAGAGAGCAAATTAGTTAAGCAATGGCTGTGACTCATCCATATGGCTGACAGTGACAAAGGATCTGCAACCTGTGTGGTACAGGATTACAGGATAAATCCTGAGGGGACTTGACTGACCTTGTCAGATACAAAAGTTACATTTCTTATTATATAGGTCTTGCTATATCTTGGTCTTGACCATCCAGCAGAAAAGTATAAAAACTTTATAAAGTATATAAAGTAAAGCCATGTTAATATGCTGAGCTGTGAAAGGCTCAAGTCAAAAACTTCAGTGGATAACCCACTACTATTGTGGCCTGCTGGACTGTGTTGGATTGTTTTGCTGAATTCATGCACCTATAGTATTTAGATGCCAAAGGAATACCCATTTCTGACGGGACTAAACAAAAAAATTAGATACAAAGGAAGGACCATTTTGTATCTGTATATGCAGAATAGTTAAGATAGATATACAGCTACTTTCACTTAATTCAGTGAGAAGAAAGATTTGTACTAATAGTGTTTGGACAGGATATCCTGTCTGCATCTTACACTATGGATAATCACTAAGAAGATAACAATGTACAATGTATTAATTATTTAAACTGTCTTATTAATCAGTTTTAGTTGCTACTTGTTTCTCAATAAAATAAAAAAAATTAAGAAACGGTTTCCTTCTTCTCTCAAATCAATCTGTGCTCCTCCTCTCCACTGCTCCCCATCCAGCCTCCCAATTTCCCCCGTGTAACATGGGGGTGCTGTCTGTCTTCCTTGACCGTCCTTTGGGTCCTTCACGAGCATCTCTGCAGGTTCCTTGGTCTGTCATGATGCAGTGCTTCTGGAGATCTCATTCACAGAGCCTTCCGCACACTTCGCTTGGGCTGTAAAATGACCTCCTGTGGCCTGACGGCTGCTAGTTTATGCTGTTACCTCACTTTCTGTAGTAAAAACTTTGAGAGCTTCTTAGGGGCTTGGGCTAGTTTTAAATAATGTGGAGTCATTAACAAAATTAAAGTATAGAAATAGATGACTTAAATCTATATAGAGACACAAAAAATACAGGAGTGTTCCAAAAGTAGAACATGATTTCTACATGTTGTCATAAATCCTCCTAAAATGATGTCCCCTGTCTTCCAACACACTTACCCTGTCATCCTTGCCACTGTCTCAATCAGTTCTGAAAGTGTTCTTTCTAGAGTATCTTTATAGCATGTTATTAAAAGTATGGTGAATGCCCTTTCCACGTGCAGTAACAAGGCAAACTCTCGGAAGCATTATGGTGTATCCTCGTTGACCTTCTTCACCCGATTTCACTCTGGGCAACTTTGGCTCTTCCCCAAAGTGAAAATGACCGTGAAAGGCAAATCTTTTGAATTGATTCAGGACATGAAGGCAGGCACAATAGTGCAAGTGACGATGCTCACAGAGGAGGACTGACTGCTTGAATGAACTGCTTCAGAAAGTAGCAGCAGAGATGGGGTAAGTGTCCTTGGTGTGAGATGGACTGTTTTGAAGAGGATTAATGACAATGTGTCTTAGAAGACTGTAATGACTTGTCCATGCATAATTCACCATAATTTTTATTCATATCTCAAATGATCGACATTTCACCTTATAACATCTTACCGAAGCTTAAACACAGAAGTTGTCAAATATGATTAGAGAAACTCATACAATTAGAAAACAATATAAGAATCAACGTTGTTGGAACAAAGGCTAAGTGTGTTAATCTACGTCACTTAAACATTTCCTGCTAGAGGGTGATGCACACCTGTAGCCCCAGCACTCTCCAGAAGCTGAGGCAGGAGTATTGCTGTGGATTCAGGGCCACCTGAACTACATGGCAAGACCTCATATCAAAAAATAAAAACAAACATTTTTCTTAGGGTTGCTATGATGAAATATCCAAAAAACTAAAAGGAAATATTTTAAAAAATGTCTGTAAGATTTCCTGTGAATAAAAAATATAAAATGAGTGCAGTTATAACTTACTAGATTCATCACTTAAGAAATCAGGAACTCAAAGGA
Source organism: Octodon degus (assembly GCF_000260255.1). Taxonomy (NCBI): domain Eukaryota; kingdom Metazoa; phylum Chordata; class Mammalia; order Rodentia; family Octodontidae; genus Octodon; species Octodon degus. The sequence continues at coordinate 19,720,603 of NW_004524598.1, read as the reverse complement.
CAATAGGCTTGTGAAGCACACAGAGAATTTCCTAGGCTGTAGGATTATTCCCCTTTTTCTCACCTAATTGCCATTTTAACTTCTAGTTGAGGAAGGCATTTGGAAAATAAAGTCTAAGAAATTATTTCAAAGCGGGAAGGCTCTATTCATTCTAAAGCTGTGAAAATTCCAACATTAATAAATAAAACACAACAAGATAAATTTGAATATTTGATTGTTGTTGTGGCCTATCCTATTAACTACAGGTCAACTACCCCAAAACAGAATGGAAGGATGAACTCAGCTGCAGAAAACTTTGAGAAGACTGTCCCTTCCCAGATGCTATTGAGTTCAAGATAAACTAACAGCAAACTATGGTTACCACATTGCACTGGCTGATTGCTTTGAAGTGATATGCATTTTCCTAGAATCCATAGCTTAGGGTTCTCATTCCAATGGTGATACTATTCAGAGGTAGGACGTTTGGGAAATAATTAGCTCAAATGAAATGATGTGGATAGGACCCTCCTCATGGCATTGGTTTTGTAAAGAGATATAAAAAGTAACTCTCTTTGTCTACCATATGAAGATGCAAGAGAAGGTGGGTGTCTTCACGCTACACAGAGAGCCCTCGTTAGACCCCAGCACTGTCTCCATCCTGGTCTTGGACTTCTAGCCTTCAGAGACATAAAAAAGGTAACATTCTGTTCAAAGTTCCCTAGTCTTTGGTATTTTGTTACAGCACTTTGAATTAACTAATGCATTTCACCTCCCTCAGTACAGTACCTTGATCTTGATTTTTAATAATCAGTATTATTGAAGCTGTGCATTTTTATTTTAACATGTTCTCAGAGGAGAGACAGAGTCCTGAGAAGACCACAAGCAGTCTCTAATCACATGGCAGCATGCCTGTGATATATTCTCCAAAGATGAGAGCGTAGAATCTGAGAGAAACCTGCGTCAGCATTGTAACAAACAACTTGATCCAAATGTGCAGGACTGATTTTTCTTGGGAAGCACATATACGCTATTTAAAAGCAGTACACACCTGCATTCTAAGATATACTGAAACATACACTTTTTAAAATTTAATTTTATTTCATTTTGAAAAGTAAAAGTCAAAAGGAAGAACAAAATCAGAAACAATGACAGAAACAGGGTAATACACAACAATACATGACAGATTTTCAGGCCTTCTAAATGTGTACCATTTCGAATGCCATATCAATTATTACTATACTCTGTTCAAAATAAATTTTAAAAAAGACAAAAGGAGAAACAAGAGGGTCAAAACCAAAAATTTAAGGTTTCTGGAAAACAAGTAGTAATATGCGATCATACATCCAAGCTTATGTAACTGTATCTGCTAATCTGAGCAACAGATTTGATGAAACAGGCTTCTAAGGAGCAACAGGGCACAGAGCTGAGGCAAGTCGCTGGGCAGAGAGTTGCTCATGGAAAAATGGGGTGGATGGAAATGGCTGTGGATTTACTTAGGTTCAGTAGAAGATTTGACTTTAAGACTTAATAAGTTGGAAGTTTGAATTTTATAAATTTAACATACTTAAACTATGACTAACCTGTGTCACTCTGTGAACTAAATAAGTTAAACAACTTAGTCTGAAGTTCACTTAACATTCATTTCTTTTCTTAATTTATGAAAAACATAAAATACTAATCAAACCACAACAGAATGACAGTAGCCGTTACACTATGTCATTATCATCAAAGTAGTTACTCAAGAGTATAAGACATAAACCAGAAAAGACTTTTAGGAAAAAAAAAAGAAGATAATAACACAAAAATTCTTTTAACACTTGTAAAAATGTCACGGATAGCACCCATGCATTTCTGTGAAATCTTTTTTTTAGTGCTTAGTAGGGGGTGTGAAAGAAACCAGGCTCAAATTAATGCTAAAACATTTCCATAGGCAAGGGGGAAAAATCTGCCAAGAAATCAGGCCTTGAGGAGAAACAAGCGACTGAGAGGGGCCTTCCATTACCAGGGAGTGGCTCTCAATTGCGCAGGCTAAGGAGAGGTCAGAGACGATGCAGCCCTGCGGGCCTGGGAGAAAGCCTTCCTCTCCGTGGGTTCACTAGCACTGTGTGCTCAGCCTGCAAGGACAGACAGGCCAAGCCGAAGGCGAGTGGGAGAGAGGACACAGGCGTCCTTCCTCTGTCTTTCTCATCTCTCCTCTTCCCATGTCTTCCTATTTATAAATATTTTCAGATTCATCCAGTTCCCTCGTTTTTGTTCCGAGCTGGATAGCGTTGGCATCTTAGTCATCATCACTTCCAGCTTGGTTTTCACATTTAGTCTGATTTTGAGGAAAAGGGAAACAAGATGATGAGCGAAGCTCACAAAAATGGCATAAACAACAGCAAAGCGATGGAATGTTAGGACCTAAAATTCACTCAATAAAGTGAATGAGAGGGAAGGAGGAAGACAGGAAAACGCACCAGGAGAGAGGCCCGCTTCTCAGACCTCATCTCTGGCTGGGCTTTGATTTTCCACGTTAATTCTAAAAAGCAAAAGCTTCGTGGGCATTTCAGGGTGTGTGGAAACATACGCATAGGCTTTTGGGGCTATGGGGTGAATTCTCTGAAACTACTGGTGCGGTCAAGAGGCACATGCCCCACAGTTGGCTGATTGCTGTCGTTGAAAGCTCTAAAATGTTCAGGATTACAGCAGCCTGCTAGGGAATTTGTCCCGGAGAGCACCTGACCCATGGACAGGAGACCTGCAGTGCCCCTTCGGGGCTGGCATACGGGCAGAGGAGTTTAATTTCCCTAGAGCTTAGCAATGAAGTGTACAGACAGTGTTGGAATGCAGCTTGATCAGACTACACTATGTCTCCTAACTCCTACGGCTTGTCTTTGTTCATTTTCAAAAACAAAGAGCTCAGTGGTGTGCATTTTCTAATTGAAAGTGCTGTTTATAGGATCAGGACCTCAAGAAGTGTGACATTTTACAGCTGGGATGACATAATGTAGCAGAGATAATGATGTGAGATTCGTTTCTTAGATTAAAAAAAGGTGTTTATGGGGGAACTACCCGCTCAGGCCCCTCTCTCGGATGGGAGCTTTCTTTCCCTCAGTAAATATATTCTGCTCATAAAAAAAAAAGTGTTTACTTAACTCCTATCCAAGTCTGATGCATCAGCTAGTTCAACTACATGGTAGTGGTGCCTAACTGTCTCTCTAACTTTAGGATTTAAGCTGTGTACTCTACTTTATTATGCTATTTTATTTTATTAAATATGTGCACACATTGATTCGAGATTTGCTTTCATTTTAGAAGGTCTGTACTATGAAGGTTAAAGAAGTCGAGGGAAGCTGAAGTGTACACAGCCTCCTCTGGGGTCTTGGTTAAGCATTCTGAGGAAAGGACTTCACTTATGAATTTTTAGACAATTAAAAAAATGGTTTTCTCTGCTGTATATTCATGATTTTTAAATCTCCAGCCTACTTAAAAATGTATAATTTCTTTCCTAGAAAATTGTCTTTGATATTTTAAATTTAATTTAATGATTTTATATTTTATTGTCATAAGGAAGGAGCTCTGTTTCTAGATTTGCGATTGCGTTTTTCTTTACTCCATTGATCACAATTTCATATAATTTTCTTTTTTTTTATTTCTGTATTTTGGGGAAGGGTCCACAGCGTGTTCAGGGGCTCCCTACTAGATCGGAATCGCAGTAATCCGCCTGTTTACAGCCTGCGTAGAGCAGGAACTACAGGTGCACGCTACCACGCCCTGTCTCAACTGCTGTCTCAGCGAGCCCTGGGGGTGGGGCCCACACAGCAGACCTGGGGATCGAACCCCTAGCCCCTGCATTTAATCTGCTGAAGTATTTGGCCTGCCCCTTCAGATAATTTTCTTTAAAAAGGGTAGGCTGGTCTTTTCCAAGAACCAGCTGCTGAATTTATCAGTTCATTTTTCTCACTCTAATTCCTTTTTTTTTTTTTTTTTGCTTTTATCTTTACATTTCTAGCATCTTCAACAATTTTAACAGTTAGATTCCAATCTCCACGTGTTTGCCTCGGTTCCTTGTGACTTGGTTCCTCTGTAGCATCTAATATTATTGGACACAACATTCGTCTAATTGTCTCCTTTCATTGATTTTTCCCCCTCCACAAGTCTTCTCGTCCTTCACGTGTTTCTGTCATCAGGGCGTCTTCCTCCTGCCACGCAGATTGGAGACGTCCCCGCACTTCTGTTCTAGGGTTCCAGCTCTGCTGCTCTTCCCCTGGGAATGAACATCTGAGTGGGACACGACCACTGCTCCTCTAGCAGCAAGCACTCAGACTTCACTTGCCGTTTCAGAACTATAATTTTAATAACTTTGTTGACACGTGACTTGTACCCCATAGCCTCCCTCCATTCTCAGTATGCATGTCAATAGCTCTTAGTAAATTTATAGGGTCAGGAAAACATTACTACAACTCATTGTTAATATTGTTCTAGCACCTCAGAAATTCTCTCAGGCAGTTTGTGTCTCACTCTCTCTCTTACTCAAAGTTCAAGACGGGCATTGTTTCTAAAAATACACTTATTTTTCAAGACAAGGTCTCATGAAATAGTTGAGGCTGGTCTTAAACTTACTATCTAGTTCAGACTAGCATCAGACTACAGATATCCTCCTGCCTCAGCCTCCTGCGCGCTGTGCATACAGGTGTATCCCATCATTTCCTGAAAAATTTACTTGTTTTGGATATATCTAATAAATAGAATCAATAATATGGAGAATTTTACATTTGGTTTCATTGATTTAGCATGATGTCTTTGGTGATTACTTTTCCTATTGAACAGTATTTTACTATACATGCACACCATAATCAGATTATCCATGATTAATTGGTGGACACCTTATTCTTCTGACTTTGAATTTTATGGATGATACTGCTGTGAATATTTTGGCCTTTGTGAGGGCATCTGCTTTCACCTTTACTGATTATCATTCTAGCTGTAGAAAACCAGCGTGAGCAGTAAATCTACATTTGGCATTGCAGGCTCTTCCGCCCTGAGTGCCATCGCGTTCTGAATTCCCACCACATCCTCACAAGCAGTTGTTTCTCTCTGATGTTTTCTGTGTAAGCTCTCTTGGAAGATGTGAAATTGGATCTCGTTTTTTATTATGGATATAATTCTTTAACTTAGCATCATCCACTCTGGGCTTCTTTTCAAGACAGTACGGTGACACATTTTCTGGGGCTGCTTCCATATTTAACCCTGGATATGGCGCCACCACAACCTCTGTGTGGAACAAACTAAGCCTCTGCATCAGCTCCCAGGTATTGGTTCACCTTTAGAAGTCCCTGTTAGATGTAGTAGTAGCACCATTTTCACTCTATGTTGAATATTTCAGGCAATTATTTATACTTTTCACCTTAGATCTTCATATTTAGTCAGACAATGAAATACTGCTTTTTAATAGGTGAGTAATGCTCTATTGTATAAAAATACCACATCATCTTTATCCATTCCTCAAGAGCTAATTAGAAGACAACAATGTGCAACATAACAACTATCGTTGAATTCCATGTTTAGTGAGATTCTGTAGTGTTTCTAATTTTTAAAATTTCTTATTCTCTTAAAAAGATGTGCATCTCTCAACTGAAAAAATATTGCTTCCTGTTACATTTTCAGTCCTATTGATATCAGCATCATTCAGCACTAAACCACTCAGCTTCTGATTGTTGTAGTTTGTTTCCATTATCCACTATATGAGATCTGCCATCATATGATGGATTTTAGGTAGACATTTTTGGTAAGGATCATTAAGACTACAACTTCTCTCTTCTTCTTCAACAGGGTGTTCCACGGGCCTTCCCCCCCTCCCCAGGGTCCTGTCTGGTGAAGCTCGAAGAACACAGGAACACTCTGTCTTCTTAGAATATTCTGTGCACTTTAGGTGGGAAACTTTACTAACAACTCTGTGCCACCCATTTTCATTAGAGATTATCTCATTTTTAATAATCTGCCTTTTGCTAGTCCCTAAAGCAATGAGAGCCATGCTTTTTGAGTGTGTTTTACTGTCTAAGGTATTATGAGTTTTTTAAAAAAATGCTGTTCCAATTATCTATTTATTTAAATATTCACTATGGTCCAAGTTTTTGCCAGTGCTGGAATATAAAATGACTTAAAACACAGTACTTTTTCTCAAAAAGATTAAATTTATAAAATAAGGAGTATATATAAACAAAGCCACAAATGGGATAGTCTAATAGAGCACCAAGGAGAGGTCCAAGTTCCATTTAACTAGGTGGAGGCTAGGTTTAAGTTTAGGAAGAAGTACTAATCAAACTGAGTCTTCAATGATGACTGAGGTAAGTGGTGATAAGAGCAGAAATTTTCCTTAAGACAAGGTCTTGCTTTGTAGTTCAGCTGGCCTTTATCTTACTATGTAGCCCAAGCTGGCCTCAAACTCAAGATGATCCTTCTGTCTCAGCCTCCCAAGTACTGTGATTATAGGTCTGTGTTACCACATGCAGCAAGGGTGGAAAATTTTTGAAATGGGGGTCAAGTACAATGACATGATTCTAAAAGACAGACTGGTATGATCAGCAGTTATCAGCATGAAGGGTCTCTTGGCCATAAAGTAGTAGGCGGAGGTTGGTAAACAATGATCTAAACAAAAATTCAGACTAAGGCACAAAGGATCTTGTATCGCGTCTATGAAGCCAACCTTTGGGACAAAGAGAGGTTGATCCCCAAAAGCTTCATGTAGAAGAGGGAAGTGAGCAGTTTTGTTTTGTATGCCATTTATTTTACCCACTATGTGAAAGATAACTCTGCTTAGGACAACATTTTTGGAAAGCAGACTATTAGGAATTATTTCTGTGGGATGGCAAGATAGCTCAGTGCACTAATTGTCTGCTTGGGCAAGTGCAGGGACCAGGGTTCCATCCTTGGCACCACTGCCATATTGGCCCCACCCCGCAGCACACTGAGCAGGCCACAGAGACTGGGTGTGGTGGTGTATGCCTGTAATCCCCGTGCTGGGAAGGCTGAAACAGGAGGATCACTATGAGTCCAAGCTGCATAGTGAGACCCTGAGGCAAATATGTAAAAAATAAATAAATAAAAATAACAAAAGGACTTATGTCTGTGATGAGTTAGGGAATGGTTAAGCTAGAGCAATGAAAATGTGACAAAAATTCCACTGTGGAATTATGACGCAGGCATAGCTAGCTGAGCTGAGTAGGTAGCTGAATGTGGAGACTGGGATGACTCAGAAACACTCAAGAATAACTCCCAGATATTTCTGGGTTAAGTGACTAGATAGACCGGTGGTGACATCAAGTGAGCCTACTTCAGGTATCACACACGAGCCACTCGGCCGTCTGCAGGGCTACTTTTCCACTGACATCTCACTCATCTTTCTGGACCACTGAATCCAGCTGGGTTTAGTATCTACTGTTACGTATCTTGCAAATGTAAAAATGACAATGGTTTTGATTTTGTCCTCATAAAACAATAATTGGTTATATTTTAAAAGCCAAGAAGGACAGGACAGGGTAACAAAGGGCATCACAAAATGGAGAGCTATTCCCATTTGTGCATAGAACCAGTGTAGTGAAAATGACTGCAGTACCAAAACTGCCATGTAGGTGTAATGCAAGCCCAATCAAAATGCCAATAACGTACTTTACAGAACTAGAGAAAATAGCCCTGAAATTAATCTGGACCCAGAACAGACCTAAAATAGCAAAAACAGTAATTCTAGACCACGAAGGTAAGGCAGGGGGTGTCTCAATTCTTGACCTGAAATTATACTACTAAGCTACTATTGTTTAAATTAAAAAAAAAAAAAAACCAAGAGAACACCACAGCATACTGGCAAAATAAAAATGATTCAAGGATCGATGAAACAAATAGAGTCAGACATTCTCATCCACCTTATTTTTGACAAAGGGGCCAAACATCTCTTTCACCATGGCCTCTTTAATAAGTGGTGCTAGAAAAACTGGCTTTCCACAAGCCAAAGACTAAAATTGGAGCCGTTTTTCCTACCATACGCTAAACTAGAATCTAAATGCATCAAGTATTAAATCAGACTAAATATGCTGGAAGAAAGATTTGGTAGAACTCTTGCAGATGTAGAATTAGGCAGAGACTTCCCAAACAAAACCTTAGTTGCACAGAAAATATTATAAAGAACCAACAACTGAGATATTTTTCATCACAAATTTATGAACTATTTCTGTAATTCATGTGAGCGAAGAGACAAAGATATCGTGAGATGTCATGCAAAACCTATTTAATTAGCACAAGGAGCAGCCTGAGCTGTTGAATATCACCCCCTGTCCATCCATTATCCAGCTCATAGAAGACACAGAAGTTTTGCATACCACTTCGTGGAGACCTCATCTTATTAAAAAGCTTTTGCACAGTAACAGAAACCAAGAGAGTGAAGAGCCAACCTGTGGAGTGGGAAAAATTGTTGCCAGTTGTACCTCAAACAAAAATGGGGACCAAAATGTACAGCATATATTGTGAAATAAATGCTCATTTGGGAAGTAGAAACAGGGAAGGGGGAGGTGGATATGTGGGGAGAGAGGGAAAGGAAGGGAGAAGAAAAAAACTAAAAATGAAGAAGAAATGGAAACAAAATTTTTGCAAATAAGGAGGGGAAGAGAGGTTGAAGGGAGGGAGGGGAATAGAGCAAAAAGCATTAAAGTATATCGCGTACAAGTACAAAATTTCCTACATTGAATGTGGTCATTCTGTAGATCAAAGTGTACCAGTAAATAATTAAATAATAAAAAAAAAGAAAAACAAGTTTCTTGCCCACTGGTAAAAAATCTCTGTGGTACGACTGGGATCAACTCTGTTTATACTGAGCTCTTCCCAAGTGCCTTCAAGATTTATATTTTATCTTTCTCTAATATATGGCCACTTTACCATTGAGCAAAATGTCTACTATCTTTGAGGCAAATGTAAAGAAGGTTTCTTTGTCTTCCCATGCCTGGATGACAGGGTCCCTTGGGCTGCTCGGAATGGATTCACTCCTGTTACTGGTGGAGGAAAGGCACAGGCTTGCTTGGATCCCATGGAGGGACAGTTTAATTAGCGAAGAGCTTCTCTAGCATGAGATGTATTAGGGGATTTATTGTTTTTATGTACAGAAAACTCAAGAGTACACTTAGCCCAGTTTAGTGGCAAATTCTTTAGCCTTTGCTTTCTCCAGCTTGGTAATACGAGCCCCAGATTTTGGACCCAGAACGTTGCCTCCCCAGTGATGGCAGATCCCATCGTATCCATCATTGTAGTTGGTCCTGATGGCCTCCACCAGCTTAGCGAGTGCACCTTTGTATTTCGAGCTGAATTGCATGAAGGCAACAGTGGTACAGGTCTTCCTGTGGACCACATGCCCCAACCTGGCCTCCCTTTGATGATGCAGTAAGGGACCCCCATCTTGTGACACAGGGCAGGCAGAAACACGACCAGCTCAATGGGGTCCAAGTCATGTCCAATCACCACAAGCTGAGCCTTCTTGTTCTCTACCAGAGTGGTGACAGGGTTGACACCTGCTCTGAGGACTGATGGCCTCTCAGTGGGGGCATCCCCTTTGTCAACAGCTTTCTTCTCTGCCTGGGCCAACAGCCTCTGCTTTTTCTCTTGCTTGGACTCTTGTCTGTACTTGTGGGTGAGCTTCTGCAGCTGGGTAGCTGTTTGGCGGTCCAAGGCCTAGGTGAACTGGTTAATCCCAGGGGGCACCTTCAGCTGCTTGTACAGGATGGCCCTCTGTCGCTGCAGCTGGATGTAGTAGGGCCATCTGACAAAGCAGGTGAGGTCTCTCTTGGGCTGGATGTCCTGTCCAATGCCAAAATTCTTTGATCGCCTCTAAAACAGGGGATTTACCACCTTCTTGGCCTCCTGCTTCTTCATGACAGCAGGGACCGGGGCCTCCTTCTTGCTCTTGGCCTTCTTCCCTTTCGGCATCTCAGCCAGCTGACAGAAAAAGTCTGTTTTGTCATCTTAAGAGGCTTAAACATAAAGTTGTTGTCATTTCTGTAGCAAATGAAAATTGGGGATTTATTTATATATTATATAGCTGACTCTCTGTTTTCATTTTTCAGAACCCGGGAATACTGAGTTTGGGGTAAAAACTAAGCCCACCTCCTAAATATGCTGCTGTGCTTGCCGGTCAAACTGTTTACCCAAAAGGTATTTTCAAGAATATGCAGGTAAGTCCCTGACTTACAGTTTCCCAGTTGATGTTTTTCTTCAGCTTTATAATGGGATGAAGGTGATTCCCATTCAGTACGAGACATACTTAAAACTCAGTATTTTAAGTTTCCCGTGAGGTAAATGAACTCCTGCGTTGCCTGCTCCTTATGTTGACACACTGCCACCAAAAGCAGTAGGGTCATGAGCCTTGGACTTAAACCTTGAAAACTGCAAACTGAATAAAACTTTCTTTTGTCTAAGTTGATTGTCTCTGGCACTTGGTTACAATGACAAAGCCAATACAACATTGATGATAATTATGATGATAGATAGTTTTGGTAAACACAGCATTGGTAGCATTATTCTGAAAATACCAACTTTAATTGATTGAAGCTAAATAACTAAAATAAAGTTTGAACTCCGAGGAGACTAAATTTTTTTACAGTAGCTTTAATTTCTGGTGATCCTCAACACATTGTCTGTTTCATGGATCCCCTTTCTTCTGCGACTCCAAAGACAGTGCATGGCTTAGTAGCTTCCAGGTCTGTATTCTAAAACAGTTCTCTCTTGAGACCAACACCTGTATACACAGTGTTCAATGTCTAATCAGGTGCCTAAAGAGGATGAAAAATTCAATCCATCTAATCAGATTCATTTCCCTCCAAAATGTTACCTCTCCTCCTGCGTTACTAACATCTACCCAGGTGTCTGATCCCTAATTAAATTTTATCATTACCTCTTCTGTATCACCAGCTTTCTAAAATATGGCCCAGACCTCCTTTCAGGGTCAAAATCTTGTCCTGATGCAGTCATTTTCCCTGAGTCCGTGTTCCAGCTTTCTAAAGAGTCATTCTGATTCCAGGCTTGGTGCATTCTAATTTCATTACACCTATGTTTTGAAAATCACTTTATCTTGCTAGTGGCCGAATGTTATTACAAAACACTGCTTCTTGAACTTATCCAAGAGAAGACCCAATGTATCAGAGGCTCTTTGTTACTGACATGGAGCCATCACCAGCACCTCTGGGACCGCCCCGAGGTCAGCCACCAGACGTCTTCCTGTCCATGGCTGTCCAGGTTTCTACACCGGGTAACTTCTATACATTTTGTTTTCTTTCTCTGTGAGATTTTGCTTCTTTTTTTTTGCTACATTTAACAGATTGCATAATCTTCTCTTTGACCTCTAAACATGTTTCCATATTAGTAACTCACTGATTCTAATTATTGACATCTTATTTCTTTTGCTGTCCGTGATAAATAAATTACCTTTGATTCCTCTATTTGTTATGCATATTTACAATGAATCTAGATTGTACTTACTTTACTATATAAGTATTTCTCAAACATCATCATACTATTGCTACCATTTCTGTCTTAATTTAAGCTTTGTTACCTCTAATGACAGCAAAAGTGTCAGATTTATTGCTGTATTATTAGCCTTCTTGCGTACTTGCATGCATTATTATAACTAATTTTCACAGAAAATGTATTTAAATTTTATTATATTTATTATTATATTTCTTCCTTCTTTTCTTTTTTCCCAAAAATTAAAAAAGGAACTGAACATTCAGAGAAGTTTCCCAGTGCCTCCCACTCACAGAGCGCCGACCAGCTCCGTGCATTCGTAGGAAGGCTTTAACATTCGATGACTACCCCAGTAGATCTTCCTATGGTTACTCTTTGAAAGCAGACTCTTGTTTTAAAAATCTTTCTTAGGGCCGGCCAGATAGCTCAGCGGATTACAACGCCTGCTTAGGCAGTGCTCTGAGGCCTGGGTTTGTGCAGTGCGACCCCGCCCCTGGGTGGAGGGCGCTTGACACTGGGCATGGTGGCACGCACCTGTAATCCCAGCACTTGGGAGGATGAGCACAGGAGCATAACTTTGGGTCCCATCTACATAGTGAAACCCTGTAGATCCTGTAGTAGACTCTGTCCAAAAACAACAACAACAACAACAACAACAACAACAAAAGACAAAAGACAAAAACAAAACAAAACAAAAAAAAAAGCTTTCTTAAACTTTAGTGAAAATACATTATGTGCTCTGCCTGTAATCCTGGGCTCTGTTTTGAAATCACTACAGCTATTTCCTGCGACCTCTGCCAGCTGACACAGATGCTGCCCTTCGACGAGAATTTGGGTCAGAAGAGGGGTAATCAGAAACAGCTTCGGAAGGCAGAGCATCCCCTCTTCTCTTTCCACGGTGGCGTAAGCTTCCTTAGAGCTTTTAATCCCCAAACTCTGGGCGGGTTTCAGCAGGCTTAATGTTTTTGTTTTTCCGTCTACCTGAAAGAACCTCAAGGCGCGCTGACTCCCCAGCCCGCGCTCCCGCTCCGCATCCTCGCTGGCTCCTTAGCGGCCCTCGCTCTCCTCCCGAGCAGCTCCGCTAATGATGTCGGCGGCGCCGCGCAGCGTGGCTCCTTAAAGACGCTGCTTTTCCACTCGGAGAAGAGAGCTTCACCACGCTCCTGCGGAAGCCAGAGGTCACCAGTGGGAACCTGGAGGGCGAAAAGTGCTGTCGGTAATGAGATCGCAGGCATTTGGAAAGTGCGCAGGGTGCTTTGTACGACCCGGAGGAAGCCCTCTCTTTCCTCCGCTGCGGCTTCATGCTAATTCAGAACCGCAGCCAGCTTTGGCGTCTTGGCTCCAGCTTCAGCTCACAGTGGAGTCCTTTCATCCTTCTTCGCAGCGAGGCAGTTAGGTTTATCTTGTTGATCTGCAGAAAAAAGAGAGAGAGAACAGAAACGCGGTCAGATGCACGTAACAGATGGAACAAATTGAGGGGCTTCCATTACTGAAAGTTCTTATTACAGTGAGAGAGAACTATTGCTTTTCAGCGGAGCACATATTGCTATAATTATTTACTATGTGGAAATTATGTGGCAGCCTAAGACCCTAAGATCTTTGTAAATGGATAATAAGGGCTGGGTGGCAACAAGTGGATTAATTCACAGTCTCAGAATTTGGGCCTCCACTTTGCCATTAATTTTGCCTTGTGGTTCCTAGCGTTATGTCCGGTAAAAGAGCCGAAACCCAAATGCACTTATTCTCTTTCTCCTGTTGGTGCTCAGTTTGACCCTGCTTCATAGACAGAGCCCTGAGGATGGAGGAAAGAAAATAACAGACTCTCTGACCCTGGCCGGCGTGCTGTGTTGCCATTGAGTCATATTTTCACTGTGCAATTTGCCCTGAACAAAGAAGAGTATGGGGTCTTGTGATGGTCCTAGTAACCCCATCATCTAGCCCCAGCCCCAGGCGTGACTTCTTCAGGGCCCTGCAAGAAAACACATGCAAACCTTAACTCAGACTGGCTTCCAAGTCTTCTGCTGGTCCCTGATCCACACATTTAAATCCTAGTGTCAAAGATTCTAACACAGTTGTTTAACCTAACGCTCCATTTCTAGGTTTGCCAGTGACTAAGATTCTTTTTGTTCTTTTTTCATCAGTATTTTTTTAAGTGTTTTATATTGGACCAGCCAAATAGCTCAGTGGATTAAAGCGCCTGCAAGCAGACGCAAGGGCTGGGGGTTCGATCCCACAGGCCTGCTGTGTTGGACCTGCCCCCAGGGCATGATGAGACAGTGATTGAGACTGGGAGTGGTAGTGTGCACCTGTAATCCCAGCTCTTGGGAGGCTGTAAATAGGCAGATCACTATGAGTCCAATCGAGTAGTAAGACCCTGAACACCCTGTAGACCCTTCCCTAAAATTAAAAAAAAAAAGTGTTTCATTTTAAATGAAGAAGAGAGTCATAACCTTTGTACTTGCCAGTAGAGACGTGGTAAATTGAGCATTCATATAGTATGCAATGAAGGTTCTTGTATAAGGCAGTTGGTGAAAGGTCTTTGGCCATGTTAGAACTTTTTTATATAGATACAGTGTGATTCATTGAATCAACTGTGCTGTGGTTCGGTATTTATGTGGGCTGAAAGCATCTCTTTCTTTGTTATTGGTCTCATCCTGTCTTAGTCTGTTTTCTGGACTGAGAATAAGCAAACAAGCACATATTAGACAAGCAAGGGAATTAAGCCAAACTCATCCATTATAGGAACCCATTCCTTTAGAAGCTACCTGACAACTCACATGACAATGGCATTAATCCATTCTTGAGGGCAGAGGGCTCTTGATCTAGCCAGCTTTTAAAGATCCCACTCTCAGAATTGCCACAGTAGAAATCACATATCAACACACATTGCAGAGGTTGCATTCAAGAGGTAGGAATTCTATGGATAAGACTTCAGTATAAAGCCATTTATGGAATGTCAACTCAGAAAGGACATTATAAATATTAGCTTGAATCAGAGGTAAATATTTTTGGAAAGATAATTTCTTACTGAAATATAACACTTTTACTGAACAAAGCTAAAGATACAGATTCTCTGCCCTTAACCTATCTACCAGCCCATGTCTCCCGTGCTTCACGAGTGACATTGCATATTATTTCTTTGGGGAAACTTTAATTTACTGCACAATCCCCAACCTGTCTTGTTGTTTTACATTCTTAACTTAATCCTTTCCCTTTGATAGTTTTCCTAAAATTAATATAGAAAACTATATATATGAATAATTTGTATGTGTAAGTAATTGTTAGTTTGTTTGTTCCTCCCAGAAAATGTGGTGCTAAACCAGATGGAGCTAGATTTATTCTTCAATGTCATATCCTTTAACAGCAAACATTAGGCACATACTCGGGAAACAATGCACATATTTTAAGTCTTGCTGAATATATAAATGATTTCTGAAAGTACATTTACTGTTTGGCTCATTGTTTTATCCTAATTTGCAGTAAGAATCCTCTTACTTAACTCTAAACATTCAGAGAGAAGTCCAAACAGGACTTATTTCACAATAAGTGGAAGAGCAAGGTGTTCTACCCATAGACAAAGTGAGATTAATGAAAGATGTATCCGTGGATACCCTGAAAGTAAGTAGCACAATATTTCACAAATCTTTTAGGAAAAAGTTCTAAATGTAGAGTCCTAAAATTATATCCAAATTTGAAAGTAAAAAAGGCATTTTAATTTTGATTGATTCAGAAAGTTTGCTGTTTGTATACTCTTTTGAAAAGATTGTTGGAAGATGTTGGAGACTCGTTACTTTGAAAGTGACTACGAAGACACACACAAACAACATTTTTCCCCCTCATGACAAAGCTGACATTCATACATCAAAAGCTGGATGAGAAAATACAAGCCAATACCAGAATGTGTTTGAACTACGAGTACTATCTACTGAGACACTTGGGCTGAAGGAGAAGAATATAGATACTATCTAGACACTGGGGACAGTTTAAGGAGCTTACTCAAAATTTAGTGATAAGCATCTTAACTAGGAAAATTTCAGTTATTACCTAATAATCTCTCAGTGAGGCCAAAACAGAAAAAGCTTAGAGAGAAAACAATTGGAAAGCATGGAAAAAAAGGGGTCAAGATGTGGTAAAATACAGCAGTTCATGCAATACCTGACAAAGAAGACTCAGAAAACATTAAAAACAGATCTACTGATACAGCATTAGCTCCAGATACATCAGCCTGACAGTAAAATTTATAAATAAAGAGATGGAAGGGAAAAGCATTAAGCAACAATAAGAAAAAGAAAGCAAATATAACACTTTTAATATTGAACATGACCACTGTAGAAACTAAAATTCTATCAGAAGGGGAGGTCACAAATTTTAAAATATACCAAGATGTGAATATGGAATATTTATATGAAAAATTGAAGTTTTATATAAGAAAATATATTTCTAACAGTTTTAAGTTACAGTCTATATTAATACATTGAATCTGCTTCATTTGTTAATTTATACATTTGTTGCATAAAAATAATACAATTGTTCATGCAAATGAAGCCTGAGGATGAAAAGTCAGTACAGAGTCAGCAATGTGGCTGGAGAGATCCAGAGAAGAGGATAAGAGGTCCCTGAACCCTTCCGTCAGGGTCTCTGCTCCATTCAAAAGATGGATCAATCTGGCCTTTATTGAAGAAGATGGTTACTTTATTTTCCAAAATTGCTATCCTTTTTCTAACAGTGGGTCATGACTTATGAACTGTTTGTGTCTTTATTCTAGCTATTCAAATATACCCAGTGGTAACAGTGAATTGTGAACTTACCAGATAGATCATTTATGTAGAAAAAGCCTATACATGGGTAGTACTGAACCTAACCAATGAGAATGACTGTGCCTTTGATATTCACAGCTATCCCTACGTCAGTAGAGTGTAGACTACAGAAAGATGAGCAAGCCAAGAAACACAGATTCCAGAAAGAGAAAAAAATACGGCCAAAGAGATAGGACAGACAAGTGATCTGGACAGAAGTATTTGGAAACATTTTAAAGTCAAAAGACAGAAGAAAACAATGGTAGCAATCTTGAATTTGAGATTTTTTCACACTCATTCAATATACATTTTCATGAATTAACTTTAAAGGGTGACTCTCAAGATGTTTTTAGAATTGAATCTTTCTGACTTTATGAAAAATCAAAATAATGTTTTCTTCTGCTATACCTATTTTTCCCTTTTGATCCTTCAGGTGTACACAATATTAGACACATACTTAAAAATTGTGAGATATATCTGTGCTATCTCAGAATATAAACTATAAAATGCTTACTCTCTAATTTCTTTTGCCTTTGTATTGTGTGAATATTTTTTTTTATTTTGCCAGATTACCTGAGATAAGAATGGTGGTCTGGGTAGACTTGTGGCCACACTGTTTTGTAAAATGTGCTCATGCTATATGATAGTGAAACAGGAAGGGCGAAAAAGCCTTCTAAATAGGCTTTGTGCTCTAATTAAGTAAAGCGTTTACTTTCCTTTGGGGTGATAGGAGGCATACTTGGTTTTTCCTTTCCTTTGCCTATATGTTTTATGGTACATATGCTACCTATCTGTAGAAAGAGGAAGAGGTTGCCTTCTTCTCTTGGGACATTTGAACTTGATTTCCTCTGTCCAGTGAAGCCAGCAGGTAGCAGCTGGTGCACGTAAGGAACCCAGGTATAACCGCCATCACTAGTGATGCCTCCTCCACTTGCCAAGCGCTGTATGTTTCAGTCAGGCCACTCTGGAGAGACTTCTCTTGGAGGCCTGCTTCTGCCTAAATCAGTGTGTGTTCCCTTGATATTCCCACAGCGTGCACAATATACCCTCCAACGCACTCTGCTCAGGGTAATATGTCTCTAATGTGATGAAATCAATGGGAACGCGGGCTTTTTTGCCTGACAGTATTGTCAGGGCGTATTATCTGGCTTAGGCTGTGGCTTCAGTTCATAGCAGTCGTCACTTAAATTTCCCTTTCTGAAGCTGAGCAAAGTGTGGCAGTGTCACAGCCACAGGCGACTGCCGTTCACAGGACGGATCCCGTGCAAGCATAGCCCCCTGGCTTGTCACACTGTATATATCTCAGGGTCTTCTCTTCCTTCCTACTCAGAGGTTTCCAAGAATGTTGCCTGGAGCAGTCATGGGATGCAAAAGAGAGAGATTTTTGTTCTGCACTTAGCAACATTACCACACTTCATACTCGGTTTCAGAGAAGGGGTAATGTAAGTGACTTGCTCTGAACTCCATCTATCAGATAATATGGTCTGACAGGGCTGTGGATAAAGGCTAGAAAACTTACTAATTTATATTTCATTATCTCTACACTTGGCTTAATCTGTTATCTTTTGCTAAGTGTAACAAAGATAACAAGGGCAATGGAACTGAAAGGGAAAGGGGAATGGGGACCTGCTAGGAGAGGCAGAGCGCTGGATCATCCAGCCTCCGTCTGGAGTTGTTCATGCTGGTGGGTCATTGGGGAGCCAGTGCCTGGCATCAGGTGTAGCGGGATGGGCTTGCTCCGGATGAGAGGGAGATGACCGTTACAAGCATCTGCTGGTCCCTATGCCCTGAAGAAGAGAGCAAGGGTCATGGAATTGGGAGGTAGCAAACCCTGGTGTCCATGCACCTCTAACGGTGCAACCTGTGTCTCTTAGGGTTCACTGGAGAGTCAAAATAAAATGTCCTTCCCAGGATGTGGCTCTCAGTTTTGAAAAATGCTCTCAGGTCGTGGTAGATGTCCCTTGACAGCAGAATAGTTTCAGTATCGATTAATCCAAGGAACACTGCTTTTCTAGAGGACGGAGACTGCTTACTTATCGTTAAGCTCCCTAGGAGCAAAAAGAGAGGGACTAATGTCCAGTTCTTACATAGGAGTGTAGCAGTGCTTTTTAGGAATTCTTTATAGCATGGATAAATCCACATTGGAACTGCCCAAGCTTTGAACAGGCACTGTAAATTACAAAAAATGTACTTAGAATTTTAAGGGACTTTCTAGAATATTACCGAGAGAGATTCCTTGCATTTGCTAATATGTTTTGGTCGGATAGCAGGCCAGACAAGGAAGATCTAAACATTCAGGAAACTGTCTTGAGGCCTCTCTTTTTCTCTTTCTAAGAAATCCATGCAGGCATCTCGCAGAGAAAGTTACATGACTCTCTTCTGCCCTGTGTGGCCAAGAAGAATTTTAGAAGGAAACTATAAATATGAATAGAGAGCTCACTTCAAGGCCAGTTCTTTGTGTAAGTCTCACAAGAATGATTCCCTTTTGCGGCAAAGAACTGGAAAGTGCGGAGAATTGGAGGTGGTCATGCATTTCTGTTCTCACCATTGCCAAAGCATACACCTCAGGGCATAGAGCTCTGAACTTGTCTTTGCACCTCTGGAAAATGAAATAGCATGGAGAAGGAAGAGTGTATGGGCCAGTCATGTTGAAGGCATGAATTGCGGTGAACAGGAAGTCACTGTAATCCTAGAATTTTAGGATTAAAAGAAACTACAAGATTGTCTGGATTAAAAAAAAAGAATAAACTAGGAGTTAGAATGTCTGGGTTCTGGTCTTAGATGTTCTTCTGATTCTGGGCATATCCTTGGGAAAATGGTTGTCTCTGAATTCTCAGAGCACCTTCCATAGGGTAGGAATACATGAATACTGTATCTCTCAGAGTCCTTTCGATTTCAGCTCTTCACTGTGGTACCTGAAAAGGTGGAAGTGTAGAGGGTCACACAAAAGTTTGATGGAGTAGCCAGCATCCAGTCTCCCATTCATACTCCAGGATCTCTCTTTTTCTTCTAGCATGCTACTGACTTCTAGAAAGCTAGTGCAGATCCTTGGAAATGTACCCAAAACATTCTACCTTGGATCAAATTAAAATTAATTACCATACAATAACTTCAGCTCAATTCTGTAGTCATTAAATGTAAAGCTGTGAAGCATCACTTAAATTCTAAGAAGGACTGCTTGCTACCTTATAATACATCTTTCTTTAATGGTGTCCTCTATCCCTCTAATGGTAGCCTCAGCTGTAGAGACTTTGCATTTGCACCTGTAGAATGCCCTGATTTTAGGCTTGCCTGGAGGCTCCTGCATCACCTATTAGCGTTCCTCAAACTACTTGTGACCCAAGTTCCTCAAACCTCAATCAATTGTTCTGGCATTTTCTTCAGGGCCCACCTACTGTGAGACCACAGAAAGTACTTACACCACTTTGTCTTGCTTTCATTTCACCTGCCCCCCACACAACCAGTTCTGGTTGCCAGGGGTCCTAGCTGTACAGGTGTCCTTACATGCAGCCTGGGAAATGGCTTCCTTGTTCTTGTTGCAGTTGCATTTGTGTCTAATTATGACTACTCCCCTGTGCTTCACTCCTCTGTGGCGAAACTCTTCTTTCAACATTAAAGAACAAAGCTCAAAGCTCAACTACCACTGCAGCCTGACCTGAGGAGCAATGAAAATCCCACAGTAGTATTTGGAAATACTTTATCCCTGTTATTGATATGTTCTTATCTGTGAAGAAAGCCTAATAGAATAACTCATTAAAAAATATTGTTCCAGGGGAGATGAGGAAAATTACTTCATGCTGGTTCTGGGAGTAAACCTTTTCCATTCTGCAGTCCACTGTCCCTTCCCTGTGGGCTGCGGAGGTCTGAAGTCGGTTTAGGCCCAGCCTTTCCTGTGATGCGGGATTAATAATTCAGCCATGCCTTTGCTAATACTACTTTACATTGTCCTAGCCTCTGATAATGTGATAGCACTATATTTTGTAACATGCTGACCTGGGGTAGGTAAAAAGGGAGCAGGCTGTTGAGGGAAAACTACGTTAGCAAACTACCTCAGCACCACAAAGAGTTAGGATGACCGATTACTTTAATGAAGTTGACAAAGCACCCATGATCATCCTCTTGGTGCTCGGTTTGCTGTTAGATGCCAAAACAAAGATGAAATAAACATCTTCCTTTCATTAGAAGAGTGCAAGTTTCAGTGGCGTGCCAGCAGGGCAAGCCCTAAGACATACAGGTGTTCGTCCTTGGTGCTCAGTTTTGAGGTATGTAGAACACAAGAGAAAGGCAACGTCTAACGTGCAATCACAGTGGAATCCCGCGATAATTCATTTGGTTAACGCCTTCACCCTTTCCCACAGTTACTTTAGAAACTGCTTTTAATTTTTAAAAATCATTTATTCATTTATTTATTTACTTATTTAGTACAGAGTCTCGCTACCCAGCTCAGACTTGTAGTGAGTCTCCTGCCACATCCTCCCCAGCGCTGGGATTACAGGAGCGTATCACCAGGCCCAGTAGAAACTGCTTTTAAAAGTATAAATCTTCGCAAAAACGTACCCTTTTCTGTGGACCAGAAAACTTGGGTCTAGATTTGTAGTAAAACAGACAAATTAAAAATGAATCAATAAAAGTGTGTGCATAAATTACAGCAGAGAATTTAAGTATTTTCATAGCTACTGTGTATTTTGTCATGGAAAACATTTTAGTCTTACTTTTCTGATTTACCAATTGGTGTCATAGCAGCCACCATATGGGATTTTTTTGAATGAATTAAGGGCTTTAAGGAAATAAGTAACCAGTAAATTGCAAGGATTTTTATTTATGCTGTGGAGGTATTTGGTCTGGATTCAGGTAATTGCTTGTATCTAGAGCTTACAAATATCTACTTTTCTTTTTTCTGTTTCTATGTGAAAATAATGCTTCCCTCTTCACCCTTATTTAGCAGTTTTTGCTGTTGTTTTACACTTACAGGCGAACATGATCAAAACGTAGACTTCGTGAGATAATATTTGGATCAGTGAGAAGGCCGTC
Source organism: Octodon degus (assembly GCF_000260255.1). NCBI lineage: Eukaryota > Metazoa > Chordata > Mammalia > Rodentia > Octodontidae > Octodon > Octodon degus. The sequence goes on along the minus strand of NW_004524598.1, from coordinate 19,699,316 downwards.
AAGGAAGTTTGGGAAACTAGAAGAAAACCAGGGTCTCTTCATTCACAGATAATTAACCATGTGTCATTTTCCTGCAATTTTTAGGAAAAGATTTTATTTAGACAAAGATGTATTACTTGACTTACTTAACTTAAATCAAATTATCTTGGATTTTGAAAATTTAAGCAAAAAATAAATTCTGTGAGTAAGAGAAACAAGTGTTAGCATATCAATTGATTATGTCAGTTAAAATTCTCTCCGTCTCATTGAATGGAGTGAAAATTTGTTACCTGGCGTATTTCAATATGATAAATAAAAATTAATAAACTTCAGTTGCAAGATGGTAATTGGCAAAGCTTCCTTGGTAAAGGCATATGCTATATAGAATGAATACAGTTACTAATTTCATACTCATACTGACAGTTCTTAGTTTCGTACTAGATTTGAGACTGAAGGGAATGAATGGAGGAAACAATGTCGTGTTTTCATTCCAAGGCAGCTGTCATGGTCCAGGTAATACGGTGCATATCTGTAACCCTAGTACTTGGGAGGCAGAGGCAAGAAGGTTAAAGGAGTTTGAGGCTGACTTGGGTGAGACCCTATCTCACACAAAATCAAAGACATAATTTTATAAAAATCTATCAGGGTACTGTTTTATTCTGTCATGCTTCCCCTCAAGCATCCCAAATGAGTTACAGTATTTTTCTCTTCTTTTTAGATTAGCAAACAACAAAGCAAATATTCTTTTTTCTTTCTCTCTCTGTTGAGGCTTACTATAGACAAAAGTTTTTAATCATGGCCTCTGATTAAATCATACCCCATTTAGCACTTTGGATGCACATGAGTGCCGTGAACTTTGGGCATACACACGACGTAAGGATGCCTCTTAGACAGTGGCTAGCCCCACCAGAATCGTCCGTGCGCTCACCTAGGGCAAGCGTGCTGCTTCCAATGTGCGGAGCAGCTGCCTTTGCCTGTCCTGGTGCCTTGGCTTTCTAGTGGGACATGGTGAAGCCCCGAGAGTGTCCCTCCTGACATGCTCAACTCCTCCAAGTCTGCAACTAGAAGGCAGTGCTACATAGAAAGAACAAGGCTTAAAGCACTGGAAGGAAGAGCTGGGTGCTTTTAATTCATGGCTTTGCAACACATTTTTCAGTACAGATATATCCTCTCCTACCACAGAACTGACCCTTATGAGAGGATGTTGAATGCTCAAAGACCTGCGCCTCTGTATGTGAGGTCTGTTGCTAACCAGTTATATGATGCCAACTGAACGACATTATAAATGTGTGCACGTGGACCAACACACACACACACACACACACACACACACACACACACACATTTGTCCTTTCTTCTATTCTCTTCTGCCTAGGAGGAAGAGGGCATAAGTCTTCCATCCTCCAAAAGGCACTACTTTGAAACATTTCATTTATCTCATTAGAATTTAAAAAGGCAAATTTGATAATAAGCATCTATTATTACTGTAAAAACAAACCATTGCTAATTTTCTGGCATAATGCAAGAAAAACTGGATCACTTTTTCAGCATTGAACCAATTGTGCTTGTTCTTTGGATAAGTTTTTTTCTAGTGTTTTATACCAGGGTAACTAGAAAGCTAAGACTGTGATCAAACGATTAGTTAACCTTATTAGGAAGAATAGAATCAGAGAGAAAAAAAAAAAAAGGCCAAAGTTCCTAAGGTGTATTCTACTTCCTGTCCTCACGCTGAGTGCTTGCATATCTCTCAAAATTCTGCATTTATGTGCGGGGTACACAGCACCCACTGACCTTTCAACCTTAAGACAAACGAAAGTACTGGCTTGCGAAGAAGCTCCCTGTTGCCCTGTTCTACGCCAGCCACGAGGCTCTATGGCAGACTACTGGTTGCTGGTGGAAGGTGTTGTGGGACCCAGTCATCTAGACTGACTTTGCTCTCATTACCCTGCTGAAACTTCTCAAGGAGAGATTATGTCTCTTATACCATAAGATACTTGTTGATGGAAGGTCCTTTATGTGGGCATCTGGGCTATGTATTACTTCCTGGTCTTGCACTCAGTAAAACTGCCTGTGCCCCTAAGTCAGACCCGCCTCCTGTACAAGGCACAGAGTATCCCAGCTGACCGCACTCTCCACACTTTAGGCCCCCTGGTGACCTCCTTGGATTTCTGGAACTGGGCTCCCCAAAGCAAGGTGGTGCAAGTTCTCAGCTGGCTGGCTTCTGCCATCACTCATCCTTTAAGCAAAATCATTGTGTGATTGATCACTATCGATTTGCTTTTAAATCATAATGTCCCAAAGAAACAGGCTTGCCCGGTGCTCAGTGAATCATTGATTGTTACATGTTAGGGTGGATTCTCATCTTTGAATGTTTGATTCATCTCCCAGTTTATCAATCCACTGTCATTACTGGGAGATTAGTCTTTTGGACTGAGCTTGAATATGGCTTTGCATTTGATTGGTTTTGGCTTTTCTAAATTCGTTTGACTACACTTAAAAAAAGATGATCTTGTCAGAAAAAAAAGAACTGATGAGGCCTGTGGCTTAATGTTCTATTCATCCTTTCCATTAAGAAATCATAGAGGTTTTGGAATTTATTCTGTCAGATATATATCTATTTTTATTGTGGGTGATAACTTTTATTTTTTGGCATGGCTTATCTGATTTTTATGTATTTTTTGTCCATGTTTTGGGTTTGTAATGTTTACATTCCTTGTGGAAAGTGCTCACGTGTACCTACGAATCTTAATTCCTCTCCCTGTTTTCTTTCCTCCTTCTCCATCTCTTGGTCCTCTGCTCTTTTGAGATCTCCATCTCCCTACCTTCTACTGTCCATCCTTCATTTTGCTCTTTATATTTTGAATTTCTTATATAAGAGAAACAGTGTGATATTTAAGCTTGTATGTCTGATTAATTTCAATGAACTTTACAGTTCAAGGTGCATCTGTTTTTCTACAAGTGCCTGTAGTTTGTCTCTATGGAAAAGTAGTTCTCCAGTGTGCAAGCAGACCACATTTTCTTTACCTTCTCATCTGCTGCTGGATGCAGAGGCCACTTCCAAGGTTTAGCCATCGTAAATTGTACTGCTATAAAGATAGACGTGCATGCGGAGAGATTCACCCAGAAAATGTTTCAAATCTGTCCCTAGGATTCCTGAAGAAAACATACTTGATTTCCTTTTTTTTTTTTTGATTAATCCAATAAGTAGTGTGAAAATGAACCTTGACTTCCAAGAATCTTTTTAAGAATACTGTTTCACACTCTGCCTTCTATAAAAGGTGATTTTATATACCTGCCCATTGCCATGTAGCACCCAGGGGGAGATTATAGTCACTTTCCAATGTCATGCTTGGCCTTCTGAAATATTTCACTTAATGCTCATGTGTAAAACTAAGACTTAAGAGAGATCTACAGTTTACCATATATATATACATTTTCTCTCTCTCTCTCTCTCTCTCTCTCTCTCTCTCTCTCTCTCTCTCTCTCTCTCTCTCTCTCTGTAGAACAGGTCTATCAGACAAAAGGGCACTTGATTTAGCCTGAATCTGGGGGTGAGGAAGACAACCAGACCTGGACTTACACTTCTGGGCCAAAGCTGTCTACCTACTCACATCCCCTGAACAAGAAATGTCAACAATATTGAATTTGTGCAACCCCTTAAAGATATTTGTCATAGGCATCATCTAATGAGCAAGTGAATAATTCACATCTACTTCAGGTAGAATGAAGGAAAATCTCAAGGCAGTTTATAAAATAATTTCAAAGCTATTGTTGTCTCCTTGGGAATGTACTATGCTACAGGCCTGTATAGATATAAAATCATTAATAATCAAATGGATGGATTGCTTATATTCCCTCATTAATAAATAAAGCATTTGGTTTTGAATATCTATTATAGGATGACATGTGCATTTGTTAATTGCCTTTTGTGTATGGAAATAAGCCTTTTATGTATTAAAACTTAAAAAAATTCTTTGAATGTAAGAACTGGAACTCAAAGTCCACCACAGATACAGTTTTCCTACAGGCTACCACAGTGAAAAATGTTTATTATTGTTAACATCACCATTCATTTACATTGAATATGAGTGGCACACATTGCTAAGACAATTCATCTTAGATTCTCAGAAATTTACAATCATCCTCGTACGTTGTCTATTCACTCATCTATTTTCTAAACTAGCTTTCTAAAGTGAGGCATCTTATCCAGTTTTATAGAACTAATAATTAAGCAATCCATGTCTCCCTTAATCTCTACTCATTCTTGATTATTGAGAGGGGTTAGCTAGGACAAAATTTAAGAAGTTTGGATTTAGAATTCCTCTTGTATATTGAGAACATAAGACAATGCATCTCTAATATTTCATCATTTATAAATCAAATATATATTGAGATCGACTTTTTCCCAAGTGATAAAGATATATCAGCAGAAGCTATCCAGAGATATTGCCTAAGTGGAGAGAATTTTCTTGATTCATTAAACATCGGAGAAAATTCAGTGTCCTCAGTGATTTGCAAGCCAAAGAAATTGCTGAAAAGAATATTTTTTTTCTCTCATGAAATTATTATTTCTTTAGGTAGCTATCTTAGTAGCATCTAGCAGGACATTTAACTGTAATTTAGGTTGAAATGCTTTACTCTGGTGAACACCAAAATGACCTAGAAAGCTGTAGTTCATATCTCAGTGGTTGGACCTATTTGTGTTTTTTGGATCTATATTGGGGGCAAGAAGGCTGGCTTCTGCTATGTGTCACCTGCCACTTCCTGCCTATTTCCCAGCTAATTAAAAAGCAAAAGAGGAATCTTATTGCAAATCTTTATTTTTAATGCTGGTGTTTTGGACTAGCACTCTGGCATTGAGCTGTTCTCCCAAATACTCACTGCAAATCTTAATAACTTCATTTTTACAAGGTTGTGTGCTCTCAACTCTTAACCTACTATTGTATTCTTCCTTATAAGGACATCTGAGGGTTCAACATCTGAAGCTTACATTTGCTTTACAAGTCTCCTTGTTTGGTTTATATTCTTAAGAATATTTATAAAAAGAAAATATGACAGCTATTCTTTCCAAGAATGATGGAGGATCTCTACTACTTTAGGAAAAAATATAGCTTATCTTTGGGAAACAGACTTCCTAAAATCAATAACAATTTGTTTCATTAACATAAGCAGTAAGTGGTAAATTGATTAAGTAGTCAAATATTTTGTTTTTCAATTATAGTACCTTCAATTCATGATAGATGTAAACTAAACTCTAAATAAAAATTGGATATTTACAGTGAAAGTTAAGGTGTTTATATTTAAAATGCTAGCTAACTCAACGAATCATTCTTAGCAGGCATCCATGCCACAATTTATTGAAATAGTTTCAGTTTTTCTCTTTCAAAATATTAAGAATGGCCTGGAATACTATTATTTTTCCTGAGGCCCCTAACAGCAAATATAACATTAAGGAGTCCCCACGTGGCTGAAGAGTCTTTTGATTCACAAATTGAAATATGTGTAGCAGATTTCAGTTCAAGAGATAAAGTCTGGAATATTGAAAGGCTTCTATACATTAATTTTTTTGCCTGTTGTACCAACCCTGTATGCAAGGAAACCAGTGAGATGATTTTTCTGTGTCCAACAACTTCCAAGTTCTGTGATATTACAGTCTACCGACTTATGAGTCCAAGACGTTTGCAGCCACTCTCATTTATCTTAGCGCATACCGGCCTGCTAAAGACTTGAACAAAAACATTGGAACTGAAATAGAAAAAATCAGTAGGGGGCACATTTCAAAATTTTAAATGTCTCTTTTATATGACAGAGATTCAATGTTCCTATAAAATGAAAAAGAGTAAATTTTTTTTAAAGAGGCTATTTGTAGGTGGGACTATCTCGTAGTTAGCAAGTTCTCATCCTGAGACAATCCAACAATCATTTATATTTTATAATTGGTTTAGTGGTACATAAGGTTTTAACAGGAGATCTGCCTTCTGAATTGCCTGCCTAAGGCAAATATTAAAATTAATCTTCATTCCCTGACCACCAGCTACCGGAGTGCAAGGAGAACGAACCCACAAGAGTGTGTATGTGTGTGAAAGGCATGGTTATGGATGATCCAGACTATGGTTAATCTTGCAACAAGAATCGAATGACCCGATGATGCAAGTGCTGAGATCCCACGCAGCTAGAGTTCTTCTCACAGAATGCATTCACAAACACAAATATGACTATATGTCAGTTCACCTGTTTCCAAGTGACGATTCCAAACTAAGGCATTTTCTGCTTTCTACTAGTTAGGAATTTTCCTTAATTTAAATCCCAAACCCCAGCTATCAGCCTTTAGCTGCAATATATACTTAAACATCAATTTTGCATTTCATTTCTAACAGCATTTAACATTAAAAATCTAATAAGATTTAATGTTAGCCCGTGTTCAGCGGGCTAGTAGCTTTTAGGTGCAAACACAGCTGGCACCTGTGGACTTCATTTTAAAGAGAACCCAAAAGTGAAAAATGTTCAGAAACCAAATGAATTGTATTGTTTTATACTCATACTATCTTTGGACATATAATTACTTTAACATTTTATGATTTTTTACCATGTTTCAAATAATAGTTACAGAAAATTATTATTTTATGTATATTTATGATTAAAATGCTAAAACCTTAGCAAGATTCTATTTTTTTAATAAGAAATCTCATAGGATTCAATAATCCTTCTCACGTCTGTGTTGTAATAAGGGTAGTTCTCAGGAGAATAATTACCAGTGGCTTGGCTGCCATTTAAATATTTAATATATATCTTAATTTTTGCTTAGTATAATTGGTATTAAATTTGGCTTTATTCATTTTACCCTTTAGAACTTTAACTTTTGAACAGTGATAGCAAGACCTAAGAATCATATTATCATATTCTACAAGAATTTTTATAAATTAATCCCTGTGTAATGGGTTAAAATACTTTTATGCTCTTTTATTTTAATTTTCTATCCTCTGTCCCACCCACCTGCTTTCTTTCTTTCTTTTTTTTTTTTGTGGTACCAGGGATTGAACTCTGGAGCCTTGCACTTGCCAGGCAAGCACTTATTCTACTGAGCTGTCTCACCGGCCCCTCACCTACTTTCTTTTCCCGAGACTCCACTCATCAGTGCCTATTGTACTGTATGCATTATTTATCCCATGCTGTATCCTCTTCTTTTCTCATATTTATATTTATTATCATCCTTAAATATAATTCTACATATCATCTCTTTGAGAGGTCATTCTGCGAACTCTAATCTCTGCCTTTACGTTATTAATCTACGTGTATTCTTTTAACAATTTATACAATCTGTAATTATTTTCTTACTTCATTTCTTCTTTTTTTTTTTTTCAAAGTTTTATTGACAAACAGATAGCAATGAGACAGTTTGAAATCATATCGGAAGGACAGTTTCAACAAATAATACACTGCATATATTCTTCTTAGTGGTTAATTGCTGTACAAGATGCGGACTTGTGATCCCA
>NW_004524598.1:19672779-19685225 GCF_000260255.1 Octodon degus | reverse complement strand
GGAACACGGCAGAAAATCGTACTCAGCGGGGTGGGGGAGGCACTGAGGAGTGGTGGGGGGCGGCCCGAGGGGCTGGGAGAGGGTCCGGCCCACACTGCGCCTGGACTGGGACTGGTCCCGCCGGCGCAGGGTAGCAGGAAACTCTCCGCACACTCACCGGACCTGGGCTAGGACTGACTTCATTTCTTCTGTTGCATCTATTTTCTGGATTAGAAACTGAGTATCTAATGGCTCTCGTGCCATGACCCAGCAGGAACGTGAGGTTTGGGAGCAGCGAGGACAGTCACGTATGTTTGGTAATTTTGGGTGATGACGGAGGACTGGGAGACAGAGTGGAGGTGAGTCGAGTGATCCATCAGGCAGGATTCTAGGCACCCATCTCATCCCCCGCAGAGGGGGAGAATTTCAGCAGTGTGGGCAGATACTAAGCCTCAAGAGCTTAGCTTTGAAGCACTGAGCACCTGCCGGCGAGGCCTGAAATACTGTCACCTCAGACTGACATGAAAAATGCAGATTTTTCTACTCTAAAGTCTTGCGAATTCTACGCCCTCCACACATAAAAGACCCAGAAGACAGGAACCTTGTCTAGCTTCATAACGGAATCACCAAACCCAAAGCCGATGTGGCTTTTTGCAAGTGGACAGAAAAGTTGGTTGCGTGCACGCAGGAACAAATGGGTGAGTGAACAGGAGCGGCGGAAAGGTGAAATTACTACGCAGCATCCGTCTGTTGGAATCACGTAGATGCAGTTTTAACTTCCAGCATTCAGAGCTTCGAATGGTTTTTCAACATTAAAGAATTCTTTATTTCCTTAAGCGTGGAGCCTTTTTCACCTCTTTTCACATTCTCTCCAGGAAGCAGGCATATGTTTCCTCAAGAAATGAACACTTTGCCTCAGTGGGTGGGCGGTACGCTTCAAACCCAAACCTCATGCTTTACAAGGATTGCAAAAAAGCGAATTATCAGGGTAACAGAAACAGACTCAGGCAGTGCCTCCTGCCAGACTCTCCCAGATCCGGTCCCCTGCATGACTACGTGGGGGTGAGAAGTGGGAGCAACTTGCGGCAGAGGGATGAAGAAGCCCGCGCGCTCGCAGGGAGCCAGGACGCGCTCGTGCCTCTCGCTCGCTCCTCTGCAGCCTGCGCGCACCCTCAGGAGCCGGCTTTCTAGTCCGGGTCCTGGCTTCACCCTAGGGCACGCATGCATTCATCTGAGGTATTCCAGATAAAACCGCTAAGTTTAATTCTGCTCTAATTAAAAGCAGTGAAGGATTTTAAATATTATTTTTGTTCTCTTGAATATGCTCATGGGCCAGCCAAATAGCTCAGCAGATTAAAGTGCCTGCAAGCAGGATGGGGGATAGGTGTGCAATCCCTGGGCCTACCATGCCGGCCCTGACCTCCGGGGCACACTGAAATGGCAACTGAGATTGAGCGTGGTTGGAGCTCCTGTAGTCCCAGCTGTTGGGAGGCTGTAGGATTATATGAGTCCGATCTAGTAGTGAGACCCTGAACACTCTGTAAACCCTTCCCTAAAAAATATTCTTAAAAAATACTCATAACTTTATTTAGGTGCAGTTTGTGTGTGTGTGTGTGTGTGTGTGTGTGTGTGTGTGTGTATTTAGTGCAGGCTCTCAGAGTCTCACTACACAGTTAGGACTCATAGTGATCTGCCTGTACTCAGTCTCCCAAACACTGAAATTATAGGTGTGCTCTACCACGCCCAGCCTCAGTCTTCTGAATGCCTTCTCAGAGTGCCCCCGGGGTGGGGCCGGCAGGGCACTACCTGCTGGGGATCGAACTCTGGTCCCTGTGACTGCCAAGTGGGTGCTTTAGTCTGCTGAGCTATCTGGCAGGCCTTTTAGGTGGATTCTTGAACTCTTTGGGAAACACAATTCTTTCCTTGAGATATATAACACATCAGATAGCAAGGTGACTGAGTCACATTATAACATTCCAGTAAAAATGTTTGCCACCAATAATTCAATTTTTTAATCCCATATATTTTTCCAAATCTTTGCACTACAAATGGCCTCTACAGCATCTGCTGTTCTGTAGACCACTGGTATCACCACTGGAGTCATATTAGCTAATGAATAAAAGGTCTCAATGCAGAATCATGCCCCTTTATCACACCACTTTGACTCCTATGCCAGCCCATTATGAAAAAAAAAAAAACCTTGAAAGGAAGTATTTTCACAGGTACATGTTCTGCCAGTGAGAAGCATCACACCACAAACTGTCTTGCACTACTGAAGGGAATTATGCATAACAAGAAGAAGTTCAAATTTCCAGTGACTTTTATTAAACTTCCAAAGATAAACAAATGGTTGGCCATGTACTTCCAAACCAGTTGTGATAACGTCCTAAGAAGCAGGAGTAGGGGAGAGTTTGCTAAGCTGCTTCTTCTCCTGCAGTAAAAGGCTCCCAGAAGACTAGACACAGCGAAGGCACAGCAACCTGGAAGAAAACACTCCCACCTTCTGCTACCACCGCACCCAGGTTGCTGGGCTTGTGTGTACCTACATGGGACTGTTTCACAGTAAAACCTCAGCCCTTGCTAGGCTGCCACTCCCCATGGGACGGAGCTATTCACATACCTAAGCTCACATTGCCCTTCCCCTCACCCAATCCATGTCCATTCTACTCATCCTTCTTGAAAGCCAAGTTTAGTGAACTCCTGGGTACTCTTCTCCCCATCACTCCTAGGTGCATGGAACCCTAAGTTCAGGCTGGCTGTGTTCTTTTCCTGGACAAACACTTTCTTACCTAACACTTATATAAGAAAAGCGAGCACAGCCAAGGAGAGCTCCTGCGCATGGCTCTGTCTGGTTCCACCTGCAAGCTGGGAAGCCACAGCTGAAACCCAGCCTGACTTCTGTCACCAACTACACATAGTCAAGTCACACACCAAAATCACCAGCTCACAAGTAGTAAAGTTTCCTCAGTCATCTGCCCAGAGGGCTATCTTTTCTAGCCCCATCCTGGGAAGCACTCATCTTTCTCCATGCTGCTGTCTCACAGGAGGTGTGTTTGCCCATTTTTTTCCTCTTTATGCAAACAGACATACAGATTAACTCTAAACATAAATGTTTAGAGTTCCTCAGACAAACATCTCTTTGTAGCTTGAGTTGGCAAACAACAGAGTCTTAGCTACATGCAGCTGTCACTTACCTTGCAAAGGTGCATAGGAACCCGGGCACCCACAGCTGCATATAGTGCTACGGCACTTCCATGGTTCAGCTGTAGAAGTCATTCTTCATGACAGAGCACATGGCATGAAAAGCCTGAATACTTGACTCACCATAGAAAATGTTTAGCGATTCCCACTTTAGAGAAGAAAGTAGAAAAATAATGAAGTAAAGGACAAATCGTCTCAGAGTAGACCTAAAAGCAACTGAATTGTAACCTTAACACAAAAGTTTATTGAAATCTTAGAAAGGTCAAGACTGTCTACAGATTTGAGTCACAGTTTTGATTCTCTGCCTTTCTATTGAGAACAAGGAAAAAGATTTTTCATGATGCTTTCACAAAGAAATCAGGATGACTACATAAAGAAGTGATTGGTGTTGGATAAATAATTTCAGATAAAATAAGGGAGTTAACATATTTATCTTTGTTCATTCTAATTTATATAATCACCTGATTTTGGCTCTGTAGACATAGAGGAGAAGTTGTTTGGAATACTTCGGTGTTCAATTTGGGATTCTGACTTACACCAAAAGAAAACAGAAAATGGTCAACACAAAGGAGGTATTTCACAAATGCATTTAGGAACAGAAATCCAAAAGGTAAGATTGGGCCTTTGCAGCTGTTTGAAGAACATTCTAATGGATAGTTCTCTTCTGCTCAGGTACATGTTCAAAATTACTAACCCAACCATCAAGTACTTAATAGGGAAAAGAAAGAGAGAAAGAGATTTGAGGTAGGCAACATCAGCAAGGTCTAGTACAGGTCTGAATTATAGGGAGAAAACTTGTTTGGGGACAGAACTGAAGTAAGAAGTGAAGAAGAGAGAATATCCAGAGCAGCAACAACCAAAGATATGGCAATAATAACCGTAATGAAAGACTGGAAAATGCGAACTTCGTTTGAGGTTTAGGAAAGCTGCAGATCTGTTCTCCACACAGGTAGTGAAACCCCTCAGGATCTTTTAGTGTGTGAACAACAACCCCAGTCATGCCCACTCGCCTATGCTGTCACCTCAAGGCCGTGCGTTGCCGCTTTCCTCCACCCTCTCCCGCTCGACTCCTGGTCTCCAGGATCTCTGGGTACTGGTTGCAACTTAATTTTTCCTCTACTTTTCTCGTTCGCCAGTCAATTAATTGGCATATGGCTCCTGGAATTTCTATTACAAACTAAAAGAGTTCCCCATTCCTCTAGGTGAAAACATTATTTAATGTTTCGAAGGCATTGCAAAATCTTTTTTCTTTTCCAGTAGCTTCCTCTCAGCAAGCTCTGCCTTGAGAAACATTCCAGAAACTTCTCCGACCTGTTCCACCTGTCACTTTCAGATGAGGGTATCAGCAGCACACCATCAACATGAGTCCATGGGAAAGGTTTTCTCAGAGTCTACATTGTTTCATTCTGTCAGCAACCTCATCCAGACATGTGCGGAAAGTTATTCTAATCTAGGAAAATAATACTAAATTATAAATGTGCTGCGATTTAGCTTTCCCTAGGAAACTCCATAAGAGACGATACCGTCTACATTACCCACAGTCTAATTGGCTCCAGGAAATGTGAGGTTATGGCTTTTGGCCCCATAGTTCATGTGGTATGCTGGGTGTGCATATGTGTGTGTGTGTGTGTGTGTGTGTGTTGTGTGCGTGTGAGTGCATGCCTTTAAAAAGACCTGAAGAAAAAAAAAATTCTCCATTAGGTTTGTGAAACAATTATTCCAACTTAGATACACTGGTTTGAAATTAAGGCATAGATTGTGAAAGGGAGAACGTTTAATTATACTTGCCTGATATATTTCCAATGTGTCAGTAAAATACAAAAGGTCATATAAACTTCAAATTTGTCTGGAAGAAGAACTCAGATGCAGGTAGTAGAAATCTAGAACTTTATATAGAAATGTTAAATAAAACAAAAATTACAGTGCCAGAAGTAAAGGCAGCAACAATCACTCATCATAAAAATCAAGTTAGCCCTTCTACATTTTTCAGATGCATAGGATGGATATGCTATCCATAAACATCTATATGTTCCCTTATTAATTTATTCAGCCAAGCTTGACTTAGCACTTACTGCATTCTATGTCTATCTTTAGGAATGAAGTTAGCTTTCACTCAAGTGTGACTGGAAGACCTTCTAGAACACACACGGTTAGTACAGGAACACTTGATATGTTTCATCTGTGAAGCCGACAGTGCGTGATCAGCCAACCGTGGACCTGAAGCTGGCATAACTCTACTAGAGAAGACAAGGCTTTAATGCTTTTGTAATCGCTTTCATTCAAATATCCAACTTAAGCAACTTCCCAAGCAGTGATTGAAATATCCTGATGGCTGCATCGAAACACTCTCAAATATTGTAGGTTTGCAGACACTGTTACTGGGCAGCTTATTACCAGAGCATTATGATCTAGAGGCTTTCTGCCTTCCTAATCCATTTACACATTTTGGCCTCTGATGAATCTTGTCAGGCTTTTATATGTGTGTCTCTTTTCTACACAGGCCCTAACTATCATTATTCATTTTCACAAATTGAGAAAGAAAATGAAATGTGAATGAATGAAATCCAAATCAGTGATTAACTCTGACTTAACTTTGGACCTTGGTGGAATTAGTTATCATTGTGATAGCTTTCTGTATAAAATAAAATCTCTTCTAATGCTAGTAAAGTATTGTTACCAACACCAGCTGATCACTCACTTAATATGTCCTATATCTGGACCACTGTTTGCACTTCCTATACATTGTGCTTTATGCACATTGACTTATATAATTCTACAATGGAAAAGGTAGTAAGTTACATTATCAGTGTCTCAAGATAAGTAAACTGAGGACTCAGAGAAAAATAAGCAATTTGCCTACTGTTACAAATTAGAAGATTGGAAGTAATATCGATTTCAAGTTATATACCTCCCATGCTTATAGCTTTACCTCTATTTTGACACAATTTTTCTTGCTTTCACCAGATTGGCATTCTTAATAACCTCCTGCCACCAAGGGAACAGCGTGAAACACTGCGACTGTCAGCTTGCTTATATCTCCCCACTTCCTCCTTTGCCAGATGCCATTTTCTTTCCAAGTGGCCCTCCTTTCTGTCTTGCTTCGCCTCTCCTCTCCATCTCCCTGCTCGCGGGGCTTTGCTGGCCTTCTTACACTATGTCCTACTTAAGTTTCACAAGCCTGATGTTTGGGGTGGTGCTTGGTGCCAGTAGGAGCTGAATTCCCGAGGGAGCGCTTCGCGCCTCGGCAAGAAAGCAGACTTCGGGCTCTATTCAAAATACTTACCGATGTGATTCAGATTTAGACATTATTTTAAAAGCCGCTTGGATTTCTGTGATTTTTAGGTTCTATTAATTAATTGCATCATCCTCATTTTTTGTCTCTTTCAGAGTAAAACCAATAAGAAGTCAGGGAATGTACTTAACCAGTTAATTCAAACTGGCAGTGCCTTGTCCTACACAAGAGCTCAAAGCATTTTGCACTGAGATGCTCCCTGGCAAAGAACTCTTTCTTGGCCTCAGTGATGACCTTAGCAACGTTAACGGCGAAATAATAACAGCAAAGATTCGGACTGGTATTGCCCTGTGCAGTCTAACTGATTTGGGTCGGTAGCCTCCTGTTGGTTCCACTGAGAACAGCGCCCACTGTGGCAGCCTCCCACACCCGCACAACTGTGTTTCTCTTTCAATCTAGGAACTGCTGGGCAACTGCGTTCTCTAAAATGTCTTTCCCTGTGGCTTAAAGTAAAGATTTTTTTAAATAAATAAATACAGTTTATGTTGGGCATCCACCACTTGAAGGGCTAATGATTATTGACTAGCCTGCAGCAGGCATCAGGGAGTCTTGCCTCAGGCCCTTCCAACTAGCCCCCAAACATGCGGAATGTTAACACATGTTTCTGGATTCTGGCTGGGATTGGACGCAAACAAGGCAGTCAGAATGGACCATTTAGTGTACAAGTCAAGATGACAGATCTCTGCTTACTACAAGGAAGAGGAAAATTCGTCTCTTATTGAAAACGGCAGAAGAGCCCCGGGTGCTTTCACTTTGTGATTCTCCAGGAAAAAAGTGGGTTGTGTCAATATAAGTCTATGTCACCAGCTCACAGCTGCCACCCTGAATTGACCCTGTTCACGGCAGACATAAAGGCCTTCCATTTCCGAATTCTCTCTAATGCTCATCTGTGAATGGAAGCAGAATGTGGAAGAAAGCCAACAAGTCCTCTTAACTGTAGGAGGAGACGGGAGGCAGGACTGCCTCGACGCAGCCCGACAATCTGGGGTGTGATTTCCACCATCCGGCGGCCGGGCCGGCGCGTCGCATCCTCTTGGCGTACTTGCGCCAGGGTGCTTTGACAACACGAGCGTCTGCCTGGCAAATCTCGAGCCAAAAAGTCTTTATCGCTCTCTAGATTCTTCTAACTAACACAAGACTAGATTAAATAGCTCAGCCCTATATTTCAAATGCGGATGTCTAAAATAGCCTTTCTTAATATATGTAGGGTGTTAATAGGAATTCCTTGCCCTAAAAAAAAAATAAAAGGCTTCTGTAATCAATATCATGTTTGGAAAGGCAGGGACAACACAGTTTATTTTAAAATATTTCAGTGATAATTTTGAGCCCAAAACTATAAATACCTAACAGAGATACAGAAATGCCATAATTTATTTCAGTGTAAAGCCTTATTTTGGGGGATATATAGAAAGTTTTCTATGAAACACACTTTAGGAATGCTAAACTACAAGAAGAAGCAGCATTAAGTTCTATCATCTACTATAAAATAATATAACTAAAATTGAAATGTAGCTCTTGCGCCAATATTTTGTTAAAATGTTCACTTCAGCCAATATAAATGGTATATCAATTATATGAGGCACTATGTCAAAAACCATGGCCCAGATGTGAAGACACAGAAAATAATGTGACATACATTATTCTGTGTATAGCTAATGACCTGAGTATACTGTAGAACTATGAACATTTTTGGAGTAGTACAAATATTCTTCAGATTCTACAGTTCTTCCCCAGTTTTTTTGCTAAATTTCAGAATATAAGCATACACAAAGATTTAAATGGAAAATAGAATCCCTGTAAATTAGAGAGGACACTTCTTCCATTATCCTTCTTGCAGACAAGATGTTCAAATCAAACCAAATATCTGTTGCATCTAAAACTTGTTAGACTTTGTCTTTTCCCCATGTCATTTAGAATTCATTCATTCATTCATTCATTCATTCATTCATTCATTCATTCGTTCTCTCTCTCTCTCTCTCTCTCTCTCTCTCTCTCTCTCTCGGTAAAGAAGGAAAAGGTTACCTCTCCAACGTTGACCTTTGTACATTCTTTGAATGCTTCAGATTATTGTTGTATCTTATTTAAGTGCACAAAAAATTACCTACAAAAACGTGCCTCAGTCCATTCACAGTGATCATTCCCACCTGCACACCCCAGGAAGCCACAGAGTGTCAGAGGGGCAGCACTCAACCCCACCTGCGCAAGTGCTGTGATTTCAGCAGGAGCATCGCAAGGCTTCATGTGGCTCCAGGATTGAGAGGTAACACCAAAAGGACAGAAACAAGAGTAACTCTTTGGTGACTAACAAATTAGAACAATTTGAAATAGGGAAGAAGTAGGAAATGATTACTTCCAAATAGAGTAAATATAACTTATGATTGTGGCTGGCATGATAGCTTAAAATTTGCAGTGTTCCTAAAACAATGTTTTACCTCTATTATTTATTATTGCTCTGGTCAAGCTGTGAATATTAACTGGATTATGACATTATATCCATATTTGTCTCATCTTTATTGACTGTATTCAAAAAAGAGAAAGACACTAAAATTTTTTTGTCATTTTAATGTATTTACTCGGGTCATAGCTCAAGAGAACTAAGTCATAAATTCCTTCATTTCATTGATAATTTATCAGTTACTTATAAACCTATGGAATTGCAGGCATTGCTGTATGTACTGTGGGTTCTCACAGAATATAAGATGTGCCTTGAGTTCAGATTATTCACAGGTGCATGTGTGAAGCTTACGGTAGATGAAATCAACATGGAGCTCCCAAAATGCAACTGTGAAGGGGTTAAACTGTATTCAAATTTGTAAGTTCTCCGTGGAAGTGTGATGATCATCTTCACTATTTGAGGTCTTCATAAATAATTAACATTTGCATGCCCATGAATATAAGATGTATTGGTTAGGCATATAACACAATTAAGGTTGTTTCCACCCTGAAGGGGATAACAACTTAGCTGAAGAAATACAATGAATACTGATATAATACATTATTTTATATTATTTAACGTGGTATTTTATAGTACATTATTTAACATGCAAATGATATAAGCAAATACTCAGAGTAGGAAATCAGTTCCAACCTATAGAATGTGGAACAGAGTTATCAATTTGTGGATTTTCTTGAATGAAAGACAATTTCAGTAAACAAGAGATGATGGGCAAGTGTGTCCCAGAGAGTGCCGGGGCTTTGTGAAGACAGCCAGGCTTGGGGAGCATGCGTTGTCATGAGTGATGGTGTGCTCACAGAGAAAGCATGATTCTGGACTAGAAAAAGGTGAAGAGCAGAGTCTGGATTTAGGCTTTTTTTCCCCTCCTTCTCTTGTCCTTCTTTCCTCCCCCTCTCTGTCATTCCACACAAGTATTTCAGAGAAGTGAGAGGAATGTGGAGAGTGTGTTACTATGTTAGTCCAGTTGTCTTTGAGGAAGAGTAGTCTGGCAATATTACACAGGCTGTTTGCTCTGACTGAAAGTCTGGTATGAGATGCGAGCTGTCCACAGGTCGAGCAATTAAGAACTGCACATAGATACTGAGAAGCAGAGTCAAAACGACGTGGGAGCTGGTGGTAGGGGACTTTAAATGGGTCAAAAACATGTAGAGAAAGACTCAAAGGAGCTGAGGAATGATCAGTGAAAACATGCGAACACTCTAGCAGGATGGAAAGAAGGAAGAATCAGGTACAGAGGCGACTGTGAGTGATTGATGAGAGAAAATTAATCCAGGATTTTGAAACACAAGAAAGACTAGCACATTAAGAATCCTGATAAGTAACTGATAAATTATTAATGAAATGAAGGTATTTATGGCTTATTTTCTCTTGAGCTATGGCCATAATAAATGCATTAAAATGACAAAAAAAATTTTAGTGTCTTTCTCTTTTTTGAATACAGCCAATAAAGATAAGACAAATATGGATATAATGTCATAATCCAGTTAATTATCACAACTTGACCAGAACAATAATAAATAATAGAGGTAAAACATTGTTTTATGAACATTGCAAATTTTAAGCTATCATGCCAGTCACAATCATAAGTTATATTTACTCTATTTGGAAGTAGTCATTTCCTACTTCTTCCCTATTTCAAATTGTTCTAATTTGTTACTCACCATACTGGACAGAAATGCAGAATGGTAGAGAAAAGCACCACATCGTAGGGTACTAAATTCATAGTTGGTCTTCAAATAAATGATACTAATCTAAAAATAACATATTACTAGGGAAACTATTTTTAAATAGGAGTAGTGAAGTCCCCATGCACTATAAGCCACCAGTGAATGTTAAATTATTCAAATAACTAAAGTCAAATCCCTAAATTCTTTTTGAATAAATTATCAAGCTTAAACATGTAGTTTATATAGAAAGTGGTAGTTCTACAAATATTTGATGTATACATTTTCTGTGTCAGGCATTGGGATTTATAAAATAAAATATAACATCTGAGAGTTTTGGGTCAGGAAGTAAATGTTTTTGTAACGTAAGAAGAAAATTACAATGTAATACAGTACTTTAAAGCCAAAGTCTTACACATAATGCCAAGGTGAGTTAAAAGTGTAGTAACCTCTGCCAAAGAGATAGGGTCATAGAAAAGTTGAACTCGGCATCTTCTGTGAAGGAAATGAAGTTGTAGAAAGAAAGAAAGACATCTCAGAGGAGGGAACAGCACGTGCGAAGTGTTGAGATTCTCTGAACTGAAAGTAATTCTTTTACATGCATGAAGCTCAATGAAAAAGATAATTCTTTATGAACAGATGGAGGTTGTGGAGATAGCTCAGCAGTCTAATTGCCTACCCGGCAATCGCAAGGACCCGAGTTCCAGCCTCACTATTACATGCCATGCTGGCCCAGAAAACCAGGCATAGCGCTGCATGCCTGTAATCCCACTGCTGGGGAGACTGAGAGTGGAAGAATACGACAAGGCTGAACTGCATAGTGAGACCCTGAAATGAATAAATGAATACATAAGTAAATGAAAAACAAATAAATATTAAAAAGGTGGAAAACTGAATTTTATATTAGGTGTGTATATATGGTTATCATAATATTGATATGGTACAGATTGTAAACGTGTTACTACTAGACAAAAGCACCCTTCGACTTGAAGCAACTAAATTTATTTACTGTTATTGTATTAATTGGCTCATCTATGTGAGATCACTCGAGGTCCATATTTCAGTTAAAGGAAAAATTTTAAAGTGTATATTCAATGAATACTAAAAGTAGTACATGAGTTTTTCTTATAATGTGCTGGGATTTTACTGTTTGTAATCATTTTCCATTTCTCTGGCTGTACTCCAGTTTCCAAATATACACGTTTGTATGTTTAACAATTATAATCAAGCATTAACATTAAAAAAGTAGCACTTTAAGCATGTCTATTGATATACATGTTATGTTTATTCCAAAGAAATAAACTACTGATGGGTATAAAACTAAAATTTTGTCCATAACAAGTTTTCCTGAAACAGTATGGCCAATGTTTATTAGAATATGGATTTCAGTAACTTATTAGCATTATAATATTTTCTACTATTAATTTAAAAAAATCAGAAATTGGTACAAATACTGTCAGGGACTTTAAATTACTCTAAAACAAAAATAAGCTTTCCCAGAAACACAAAAATGAGAATTGCAAAAGGACACCACATGCCATGCTGGCCCCGCCCCTGGGACATGCTGAGAGGGTGTGGTGGCACATGCCTATAATCCCAACACTTCAGAAGCTGAAAACAGGAGGATCACTACCAGTCCAATCTACGTAGTGA
Source organism: Octodon degus (assembly GCF_000260255.1). Taxonomy (NCBI): domain Eukaryota; kingdom Metazoa; phylum Chordata; class Mammalia; order Rodentia; family Octodontidae; genus Octodon; species Octodon degus. Next base: position 19,672,981 of record NW_004524598.1, on the reverse strand, counting down.
GACCCTGTAGATCCTGTACTAACTACATTAAAAAAAGAAAAGAAAAAAAGAAAAAGGAAACAATGTTTTCCAACAAACTTACTAGAATCTTTCCAACAATGTTTTTTATTAAGTGATAGTTTTAGGCACAAAATTATTCTAAAGGCCAAAGAAAAATAGGACAGTAAGCTGTTTTTAAGTTTGTAATTTTTTTTTTTTTTTT
>NW_004524598.1:19667072-19672679 GCF_000260255.1 Octodon degus | reverse complement strand
CGGAACTGGGGATTGAACTCAGGCCCTTGTGCTTGCCAGAGAAACTCTTATTCCACTGAGCCATCTCCCCGGCCCTAATAAGCTGTTTTTCAGACAAAGAGGTACATGTCTCAAAATCAAAGAAATGGTGCCAGCAGGTAGTGTGCTTGATTAAAAATCAGTAGTTGGCAATGTGGGAAGGATAAGGGTGGACATCTGTGTATATAAGGAGGATTCATGTGGCATGGAAGACGGAATACACTAGACAAGAAAGCATAGTAAGAAGCCACATAAGTTATTCCACCTGATCTATGCTAATCTATTACTGTCCTTGACACCATTTCTTTTACTGGTATATTTTCAGTCTTTACAGATATAAAGCCACTACCTTTTCCACTTCATTAGGACTACCTTTAGGAGGATGTGGTGATGTTAAAAATCCATAGATATATGCCAGGATATCTATATATCTTTATAAACAAAGAATTAGAACATGGCATAAGAGTGGAGTTTGAGCTGGGCCTGAGTTTCCTTAGTTTTAGAAAAGGTGGTGAGGATACGATTTCAGCCTAATAACAGGAGGACCTTGGTGGATACAATAAGACATAATTAGATAGTTAGTAAGAAAAATCACAAATAGTAACTTAATGTCTCTACAAATTGTTTTAAGGATATAGAGCCCAGTGAAAAGTATTTATTCAAGACAATTTGTCCAATCTTGAAAAAAAATAGAGCTGGTGGCATTTCAGTCATCACTTTCCTCAAAATCACACCCTTATTTTCAAGCTCTATGTGACAAAGATTGTATTTTCTCACCTCAAGCTCTTAGGTTGTAACTATGGCTTTGCCTCAGAAGAAGCACGATATTAACGGGTTACATGTCCTTCCCTACCAACACCATACTTCTGACTCTGTTCCAGGTAGGTTACAATTGAGAGGATGGGGTTTTCTTCTCCAACATAGCTCCCACCTGTAGAGCAGAAGCCCTAACTTATTGGTATCAAGCCAAGAAAAAAGTTCTCCATTGTCTCTCTACAGATAGCTTGGAGGTTTAAGAATCCACACTAACAGAGATACACCAGAGGCTCAGGGCCTGCCGCCATCGCTGAGTCTTCCATGCGTGGACCAAGAATGTGTTTCCTAGTAAAATGCTTTGCTCTTCCTTTCCCGGCTTTTGTTGTAGTACAGAGATAATGACAAAAGGGAGACTGGGGAGGAAGAACAAATCTGCTGTTCTCCCGAAGGGAGATGATTTTATTTAAACAGACCCCAGAGAAGTGCACGCCTAAGGGCATTGTCAAAAGCAATGAAGGTCTTGATGGTAAGCGATAGAGAGGAGACTTGTCGTAGGTCCATGATACTCATAAGAACAAGGCTAACAGTTGACCAGTTAGAATTTTAATAGAGAGACCCCCATGAAGGAGAGAGCTGAAATAAGTTCTTCTTAGACAAAAGCAAAAGCCTAAGCCTCAGAGGGTGGGGAATTACAGATGGAGTTTCTATAGCATATTATTCAAAATTTCCAGTTTTCACCTGAAAAGTATGAGAGACATAGAGAGATAAGAAAGAAGGTCCACTGAGAGGAAAAAATAGGTAGTACAATTATCTGTAAGAAGTTTAGCTTTTAAGCTTAATAGAAAGACACTTCATGGTAGCAAAAAAAAATATATACTCCAAAACTAAAGGAAAAATTTTTAAGAGTTAGCAGAACGGAAGGTGGTAATGACCAAGCTACCACCCATGTACATAAATGTCCCAATAAAATCTATGAATTTATTCAATTAATATGTGCTTATAATAATAAAATATCTTCAAAAACACAATAAAGTAATTAAAGAAAGTAATATTTCATCAAATGGATACCACTAGTAAAAAAGGAAAACATTGAAAATGGAAATTATAGGCTAAAAAATGTTCAAGAATGGAAATAAAAATCATGAAAGAACATAAAAATAAATTTGACATTGCAGAGGCTAGGACAGGGCATTTGAACATAAGTCAGTAGAAATCATAGTGTGGGGAACAAGGGAAAAATAGAATTAAGGAAAGTTGTCCAGAGCAGAACCTCCGAGAAATGTCAGAACCAATAAGTTAGTATGTGCACAAGGACACCACCCAAATCTGGGAAGAGACAGAAAGAAGTAGATTAAAAAAAATCAAGAACATGACAACAGAAGTGTACCAAAATTGATTAAAATCAACATGGACCAGTATACCCCAAAGCCTCACCAAACACCAGTCCAAATTACATAAACTCATCCACCCATATCCAGACTCTACATAGTTAAAATGTTGAAAGATAAAGACAAAACTTTTAAACCATTACAGGAAAAATGACACTGCGAATAAGAGAACCCTAATTGTATAACAACTGACTAAAAAATCAGTGCAATCTAATTGAAATGTCAACAAACAAAATAATAGTGAAAGCAAAATGGCAGTGATGAATACAGCCATCTAAACAATAATGTTAACTGTGAATAGATTGAAAATCTCACTAAAAGGCAGAGGTTCACCAACCTGGAGGTTCTCTAAGCCTTGTTTTTAGAATTTTTTTTATAGAGGTTGTATCCGGGAGGCATGCCTGTTAATTAGCTCAACTCCTATCTCCTTTTACCTTCTGGGTGGAGGAGAAGGTTGGGTTGAAACTTACAAACTTATATGGCTCACTCTTTCTTATGAGCAGCAATCACCCAGGAGACTTGAAAGAGTTGCTAACTTAGAGCAAAAATGCATGCCCCACCCAGAAAATTAGAAGGATTTTAAGCGTTCTATTGCAGATACTCTTATCTGCAATAAGTTAGGAAATCACTAAGGAACTGAAAGCTCTGTGTCAGAAAGTGGAGTCCAAGATAAAATATTTGAACAAAATATTATCCTAACAGTCTTATTTATACTGATTTTAAGAGTTTTGTTAGGAACCAGGAGCAGAGGATATGCAATATATATGGATACTTCTTTCCTGTTTCAAAACTTCATAATGCAAAGAGCAAAAAACCAAAATACTTGAAAAGCAAATTCTGTATAGCATACATGTTGCAATTAATTTGCTTATACCATCTTATTGAGCGCTTATTCTCCTGGAAGTGATACGAAGTTATCATCGTTGAAAAAAACTGAAACATTTTATGTTTAGTAGTTTGGCTGGTTTAAGATTATGTAATCAGAGTCAAGTATCAGAGTCAGTATACAGAGAATTTACTATGTGCTGCCACTGTGTTAAAGTGACCACCCATCAAGATTACAGCAGTCATACGCTTGCTGACTTTATCAGACTAGCAATATTATCATCTTGATTTTACAAATAAATGAACTAAGACACAAAGAGTCCAAGAAACTAATCCAATTGGAAATGGAGCACAGATTGAAACATGAACACTACTTCTTCTCTGATTTGACATCACATCATTCAATTTGCCACATTAACAGGCTTTTGGAATAAACTGGAGGCCCAGAGGTGTGGCAGAAAGCAAACCATGGACTATGGTGTCATCTAGTGCCTCTTTTATGGGCTAAGCTGGAATGAGCAAGTGCTGTGAAATGGTTTTGAACATAATAAGCTTCTATAAAAAGTGAGACTTTATTAATATAAACTATGTTAGAATTTGTAAATCCATAAAGTTTCATAACCCTCTTTGCTCATTAAGGGAGCAGCATGGATTCAAATCAATAATTTACAGTGTAGTCGGGCAATGTGGGGAGTTTTGGGTGAAGAGCCTGTCAGGGTCGGAAAACTGAGATCAATGAAGAGCCACCAGTGCGCAGCATGACCTCGGGCAGGCCTCCTGTTGCCTGCATTGGCAAACTTATGAGCACGCTACTGATCTATTTGATAGAGCTTTTATTAAGAGGCACTGATAAAAAGTCATTCTAAAGCACTTTGAAAGTAGTAGTGTATGTAAATCTAGCATAGTTCAGGAATTTTGCCACTCCATTTCTATACGTAGAACTTTTGAAATCATAGATTTTGAACTTGAAAATCTTGGAAATTGATTATATGGATTGAGAGAGGCTGTGGACTAAGTCTTAGAGCTCTGCACTAATTTTTAAAGCTGTGTCTTTACCTTTGTAATGATTGGGTCAGCAATTAACGTTGATTAGGCATCAACTGAGCCTTCCAATAAGCCGATAGAAATTAGTAGCACAATTTTGTTAGCTATTGTGTGTGTGTGTGTTTGTATTCTCTTCCTTCTACTTAATTTTTAAATCAAATTTGCATGTGTATATCTGTTAATCTGTGCAATTACTTTGAAGATAACAATGCACAATACAACAACCATTGTTCATTTCCTATCATCTTGTTTTGAAGTTCTGTATCATTTTGTTGTTTTATTATTCTTTTTTAAAAGAGTTAAAAATTTACTTTGCATTGAATATCATACAAGTATCTGTCCTATACCCTACCTCATCACGTTTCACAGAATTGAAAGGAAAACATTGCAGTCACTCTACACAATGGTTTGTATGTACACAGTAGAGCAAAACAAGCTATTAAGCTTGTAAGAATATAATTATGGATGAAAATCTTGGCTGGTAAAATTTTAATGATAGTGAATAATAAGCAAATTATACTTTGAAATGTAGTTTTCTGTTAATTTTCCACAATCCAGACGACAACACTGCCAAAGATTTTTTACAAACAGTTGTGGTATCTGGGATAGCTGTAACTCTGGAGGACAGGAATCCTTTCTTTTATTATATTTGATCCCCAGAGCAACTGGAACACCGAGCTAGTATTATTATTATTATTATTATTTGAAAAAATGAATCCTCTGAAGTTTTTCCATATAGGTCTCGTCTAAAAGACCACAGAATTCAGCTTTGAAGATAGAGCATGTCAGCATTGTTTGTTAATATCTACATTTTATCTGTTAACCCAATTCTATGGTGCTTATATCGATTCTGTTTTATCCTCCACTCCTGATTCTTAAAGCATAGTCTTTGGAACAGTAGCGGCAGCAGCACTGATTTGCAACTTATAAATGCCAACTTGCAGGCCCCAGCCAAGACTCACTAAATGAGAAAGAGTTTCAGTAAATCCTGAACATCACAGTGATACAAACGAATAACTGAAAACCACTGTCAGGGAGCAACCGAAGCTCCCATTTTTGATTCATTCAACACGCGTGTGAAACACTTACCAGATGCTACGCAGAGTGGTTTGGAGAGTATGATTTTGGCTTCACCATTGAACCTCATGTTTCCTACACAGTTTCTTTCATTTGGGCTATCCAGTAAGGAAAACAAGATTTTTTAAACTTTTTAAAAATGTGTTTGTTACAGGATCTCAGTACGCAGCTCAGACTCTGAGTGATCCTCCTGTCTCAGCATCCCCAGCATTGGGATTGCAGGCATGTGCCGCCATGACCAGACTCAGTGGGCTGGCTCAGCACGCCCTGGGGCAGGGCTGGAGCAGCAGGCGGGATGGAACCCAGATCCCTGTGCTTGCCTGCTTGCCTAAGCAGGAGCTTGGTCTGCTCAACTATCTTTTTTTTTTTTTTAAGTTCATTTATTTGCAGCACACTTGTATACACTTCAGAAATTATTGTAGACACAGAATGTGTTATATTTTTGTGTTTAGTATTTAAACCTAAACATCAAAACCGTTTTCTTCCTTGTCTTTATTAA
>NW_004524598.1:19634674-19666690 GCF_000260255.1 Octodon degus | reverse complement strand
GGAACTGGGGATTGAACTCAGGCCCTCGCACTTGCCAGGGAAGCGCTTATTCCACTGAACCATCCCCCTGGCTCCTGCTGAACTATCTTGCCAGTTCAAAAATGAGATTTTTTTGTAAATTGGAACAGTTAGACTATCTGTGCTGCTACGCTATAGTTAGACATCACAGAGTCATAACAAGGTATAGTTAAAATATAGGTTGAGATTTTATCTGAAATTAGAGATTCTACAAGATTCTGCGACTCTGTATGCATATTTTTTCATGTTCTTCACTTGCACACACTGATGCTACCTTTTTATGGATCATACATGAAGTAGCATGATCATAAGCAATGCAGGATGTGTTTCATGAAGATTATTCAATTTTTCCTTTTTCTCTTTTCTGAGCGGTTTTCTTATATTTCAATTTATTACCGCCAAGTAGTTCTCATCATGTAAAAAAAGTTTTCATGAAGAAAAAATATGTGTTGTTCTAATATTAATTCCTATAACTAGCATTCTGTGCTAGTAAACTCGAATAGCCTTTTGTACCAATATATATTAGGTAACTTACCTCCCAGCAATAGTACAAAAACATAATAATCCTCCCGAATCATGACAGCACTGTATGCACTCTCTGTGCACCCGGAGTCAAATTCGTGCTTGGTGTCATTCGCCGCTCCATTCCCATCCTGACAAAACCCCGCAGTGTGTTCTTTACTGCGATCTATGTCACTGTGATACAAAGTGGGAAAGCACAACCGCTGGGCTTCCCAGGGCCCTGCTCAGAGAAGTCCTCTGCTCCGCCTGCTGCTTCCCGCCACCCGTGCACGTGTGGGGCTGGCTCTGACTTGTATTGGGGAGGGGGGGGTGTGCTTCTCAAAATTCCAACCCACACATTTTTATCATAGCGTCAACACACTTCTTCAGAAATTGTGAATGGGTTTTAAATCTTCCACTAAGTCTGCCTTCCATGGGACTTCTCATAGGAAAAAATGGATTCGGATGTCTTTTTGCAGCAATGTTTAGTTGTCAAAAACGGGCTTTCTTCTTCTGGCTATTTGGTTTTAAGATTATGGCACTGTGGAGGATTTATGTATAGAAATTAGTGTATGTGCCACTGAAATATTTTCAATACTTTACATTTAATGTGAACATTTTTTGTCTCTGAAGAGAACATCGGTAGCTTTAATTAAATCCCCAAAGTGTCTGTGGTTTAAAATATTTAAGAAGAAGAATTGCTTATGGTTAAGATGTTAAAATATTATCTACATATACATTAGTAGAAATTAATTTATGAAAAATTTGACAGTGACTTTCATAGAGGAAATGAATAATCTTAGAATCTTAATTTGTAACGCAAATGACCTGAAAAATGCACTGAAGAGAAATATTGGTGGTCTAGTCTCCCAGTTTCAATTACGAATGGAGAAGAAGCAACACTGCCCGCTGCATCTCACATACGTACCACTTTCAGCCTACACGCCGACTCTCCAGTCTGCCTCGCTTCCACAGAACTTGGCTTGCTTGGGTTACGTTGCTCGGCCCAAAATGCGACAGCAGCACGCTCAGTAAAGCACTCCTTGTGCTGCTTAAGTATTCTTTTTTTGTTTTTGTTTTGTTTTGTTTTCTGTATTTAGGACAGGGTCTCCAAGGTCCGCAGGGTCCCACTACATAGATTGTCCTCGTAGTGATCCTCCTGTTTTCAGCCTCCCACGTGCTGGGTCTACAGCTGCGCGCCACCACGCCCAGTCTTGCTTAAGTATTCTTTTCCCATGTATTTGGTCACCTTTTATAAATACAACCACATTTACTTGAAGTTTAACCTTCTCCACTGATTGTGGCTTCTACAAATACTGTTTCAGCAGCTACTGTTACCCCTTTCAAACACAAAGTTTTAACTAGCTGCAAACGTTGCCATTTCCAAAATGGTTGTTTTTCTCAGTATCTGTCAATGTGAGGTCTCTTAACTGAAATATTTTTCATCCTCTTTGCTGTATTTTTCTTTTATTTTTGGGGTACTGGGGATTGAACTAAGGACCCTGTGCTTGCCAGGCAGGCACTTATTCTACTGAGCTATCTACTCAGCCCTGTATGTTTCTTAATTTATTAAGTTTATTGATAGATTGTTACCTATTACCTATTTTCTTTCCAAGGATTGTCTACTACAGACTGTGCTGCTACAAACATGGATGTGCATACATTTTATGTATGATACTTTCAGTTCTTTTGGGAAGATACCAAGAATGGCAATAGCTGGGGCAAATGGAACCTATAATTTTAGCTTTTTGGGGAATGCCCACACTGATTTCCAACGAGGTTGTACCACTTTACATTCTTGATAATAGCCATTCTTTCTAGAGTAAGATGAGTTCTCAGAATTATTTTAATTTGCATCTCTCAAATGATAGGTGATATCTCAGGCTTTTCATATATTTATTGCTCTTTATACTTCTTCGTCTGAGAAGTGACTCTTCATTTCAGATGCCCATTTTAGGGTTTGGAATTTAATGCTGTGTCTTGACTACCTTGCTTAACTAAGACTAGTCTCGGAACCTACCGTGATGGGTGAGATTTTCCTGCTATTGAGCTGGCCAAACTCAGAATATACTTCAAAGAATCTGCTTCTCTTGGGAATTCTTGGTTAGAGTCAACAAAAGGAATTAGTGAGCTCTGAGAGGTAAAGGTAGACTAGTAATAATTAATGTTTGGATATTTCAGTTAGGAAAAATAAGAAAATGAATGAAGAATTTCTTGAGTGGACAGGAATAACCAGAAAAGGAGGTTGGTTTTGAGAAAGCACTTTGTTCTTCTTGGAAGAAAATGGACTCTGTGTCTGGATTCACCACCACTGGTCACAAGCCTCAGCCAATAGCAGTGCTCCAAGATACAGAAGTGACAAGGAGACATCTGGCGTCACGGTCCCCCTAAGGAAACACTAGTGAAAGTTTTGCTTCCTCTCTCTATAATCTTGGATTATTCTTTGTGTCTTTAAATCCCATGGAAGAATAAAGCAATGCTTCCATTAAACTGGAAGGTAAGACCATCACCTGATCTCCTAACAGTGATTCATTATTCAGAGGGGCTATCTTAATGAGTAGAATGACGGGCAATCCCATCAAGGCAAAACTGGGCTGAATGATAGAACGAAAACAGGGCAGAAAGAAAGAAAGATGAGTTGTGCATGTTTTTCTAAGGCACTTTTATTTATTTATTTATTTATTTATTTATTTAGTGTGTGTGTGTGTGTGTGTGTGTGTGGCCAGTTCAGCCCACCGGGGGCGGGGCTGGCTGGCATGTGGTGCTGGGGGATTGAACTGCGGTCCCTGTGCTTTGTTAAGCTTAGCTTGTTCTAAGTAGGTGCTTTAGACCCCTGAGCCATCTCACCAGCCCTCTAAGGCACTTTGTAATCCTTCCGTGTTATACAATGAAAATAATAGATAAACATAGTACTTTATGGCAACCTGGCATGGAAATGGCACAGACATGAATGTGGAGGTCCTCCTCTCACCTGCCAAGAAATCATGACTAGGTGACATGGTAGAACCGGGGTGAGATAACACGTGCACCTACCTCAGAGACGACATTTAAGGAAGCACTCCAAGCCTCAGAAGTCAAGATTAGAATTTAGTTAAATATTTTAAAAATAAATATCAGAATTTTAAATAAGGCTCAATCTGACCCTATTCTTAACTCACCTCACTTACTTACCCTTAATCCCAGTCCTAGTTATTTTTGTCTCCTGCCAGTTGGCCAGCTTGTGCTGTTGTCAACTCAATGATCTCTTTCCTTTAAGATTTAGTGTTAGAATTGACCATAAGAATTGCTCAAGACCTGGGAATCAGAAAGGAGCCGACAGTTACTATTACCCTAGACGTCTTTGATCTCAGGTGGACAAAGAGATACCCAAGGATATTCAGCTCTACCCTCCCCCCTGCAGCCTCAGTTTTGATGCCAGACGCTTTCCTCATATATTTTTAAATGCATTTCATTGTTACATGGTCTCACTCTGCAGCTCATACTCATGGTGATCCTCCTGTTTTCAGCCTCTCCAAAACTGGGATTACAGGTGTGCATCAATACGTCCGTACTGTATGGCAGGCTCAGCCTATCCTGGAGGAGGGTTGGTGTGGCATGTGAAGCTGGGGATCAAACCATGGTCCCTGCACTTGCCTACGCAGGCACTTTAGTCTGCTAAGCTATGTTGCTGGCCCTGGACACTGTCCTGCAGGCCATCAAGACAACCATTTCCCATAAACTTCTGTAAGGTCCCCTTTCTCAAAGAGACTCAGTGCTTTAGGAACTTTCTCTCTCTCTCTCTCTCTCTCTCTCTCTCTCTCTCTCTCTCTCTCTCTCTCTCTCTTTCTGTTGTGAATCCATCATATACACCTACATTTTTCTAACAATGTCCACAAGTGGGTACTCTCTAACTCTTCTAGTAGTTTCCCTATTTAACTGAGAATGGTTCCTCCTAACCTCCTTTCCTTCCCTTCTTTCTTCCCTTCTTCTCTTCTTCTTTCCTTACTCCCTTCCTTTTTTCCTTTGATCTTTTCTTCTCTGTCTCTCTGTCTCAAACCTATTCTAATAGGAAATTTTCAGTGTATGTACACTACATCTTTAGATTTATTCACCTTACATAACTGCAATCTGTAGGATTTGACTAAAGACTTCTTATTTCCTTCATTCCACAGCTGGTAACCACTACCATATTCTCTCTTTCTCTTTGCATTCAAAATTTTAGATTCAGTAAAATCATGCTTTTATTTCAATCAGCAGAATGTCCTCCAGAGTCACCCATGTTGTCCAAATGGCAGGATTGTTTTCCCTTTTGAATCTCTGTATATGGTATGATTTCCTTAGCTATTCATCATGAGTGGGCACTTAGGGTATGTTGCTTTCTTATGCCAGGTATTGTGAATGAGGCTGCAATGAATACAGAACCAGAAATACCTCTTCAAGATACCAACTCAATTTCCTTTGGCTGTACACCCAGAAAAGGCATTGCTGGATCAGCTCATATGGCATTTCTGTTTTTAATTTTCTGAGGAACTCTCATACAACTTTCAGAACAACTAGAGTGATTTACACTCCACTAACAGTGTACAGGGTACCCATTTTATTGTACCCTCACCCCCACGTGCTACCTTTTGTCTTTCCAATACTAGCCAATTCTAGAGGAGACAGGCATAGTACACTGGAACTGGTCCTGATTTTCATCTTTCTGGTGTTAGTCATATTGAGCATGTTTCCTAATCTCTGAGCCAATTTTATGTCTTTGCCTAGTTGGCATGTTGCAAAACCAATAGACACCAAACCAAAGGGACATTTTGGAGCACTTTGTTAGCTGAGCTCAGCAACCACACTCTCCCCAGAAAACTGACAAGAGTGCACACCTAGCTGAAGTGACACATAGTTTTTAAAGCAGAAAACCATAAAAACAGGGGGAGGAATGGGGAGTTTTACAGAGTTATTCATGACCAAGGGTTAACTCTTTGTTCTCATGGATGAGGTCATATTTTGTAAACCCTACAGGAATATGTCCTTATTTGGCTTAAGAGTTGTTTTTGTTCAGGTAGTCAAAAGGACATCTGATGACAGTTTAACCCATTTCCAGGAATTCTGTTTGCTTCCATAATTGGAAGGACAGTTTAACTCATTTTGCAGAATGTTGAGGAACATTGCTTATCTTCTCTCAGAATGCTGAGAGACACTTTCTTATTTGTACAAAGAGTCACATTTTGCGGTTAGCCATGGGTGCGAGTTTACAAAACAAACCAAGGTTTTACAAAATGGAAGTTACAAAGCTTGTTACAAAATGCAGTTGATTAAGCCAGCTTACAACAGTCTACAGGTTTTCTGTATTATTATTAAAAATTATTATTACTATTATTTTGCTACTGAGTTGTCTGAGTTCCTCATTTTAACATTAGTATTGTTGTTACTATTGTTTACTGTTGAGTTTTATGAGTTCATTATATGTTTTGGATATTAATTCCTTATTATATATATAATAGATACATATTTTCTCCCAATCCATAAGATCCATAAGCTTTTATTTTGCTGATTCTTTTCTCAGTGTATTTATTTTTGTGTTAGTCAGGGTTTGCAAGGAAATAGATTTAATGCAGGACACATAATTTATAGTAAAATATTCACCCAAAAAGTCAAATGCAGAAGAGTGCAAGAGATTTGTCCACTAGAGACCCGAAGAACATAGCCAAGGGCCGGGATCCCAGGGCTATGTCCTCCAAGAGTCCAGTCGGAGGCCGAGAGCCCACAGCAATGCCTCATGCAAGTCTGCATCAAGGATCTGCATAGAAAGCCTCAAAGCCCCTTGGTAGAAGCTAGAAAGCTTGGGCTGGTGCCCTGGAGCATCTGTGCCAGCAGGCTGAGCTATCTGCACTGCAGCCTGGGAGCAGCGCTTCCCTGAAAAAGAGCGCAGCAGCACCACTCCCTGCACCAGCAAGAACCTGAGCTCCCTGTCCAAGAGAAAAGCTGAGCTCTTACCAGTAGCAAGCTTCTCTAGAAAATCAGTGGCATGCAGCATTTCCCTCCCATCCTCCTTTTATGTTCAAGCAGCAATCCTCATGACCAGAACCACACCCAGAATTACCCCCAGCTGTACTTACTGAGTTCAGCTGGGCATTCCCACTCAAACTGAGCATAAATTAATCCATCACACTTTGGTATATTCTCACTTGCCTATTTTTGCTTTTATTGCTTGAACATTAAATATAAATTTTTTTTCCCAAGGCCAATGCCAAAGCTACTTTCACTTTCATTTTCTAGAAGCTTTACCACTTCAGCTCTTGGGCTTTTGACCCATTTTGTGTTAGCTGGGTGGGGTGGTCTATTTTCATGCTTTTGCATGGTTATATATAATTTCTCATTGTGATTTATTGAAGAGATAACATTTTCCCATTGAGTCCTTTGCTTATGCTGATTTCTGAGCCTTGTCTTCCATTCTGTTGATCTGTGTTTGATTCTACGCTGCTAGCATTGCATTTCATACAGCTGCTATAGTTTGAATTTTAAATTTTCCTCATAGGTCCATGTGTCAAGGGCTTGCCCTTGTCTGGCACTAGTGAAAGGTGGCAGAACTTTAAAGAAGCGGGGTCCAGTTGGGGGAAGTCAGTGCACGGGAGGGGGGGGGCACACCCTTGAAAAAGAGTTGGCTGCGCGTGTCTTTCTTCCGCTCCTTTTACGTCCCAGCTGTGAGATCGGCAGTCTTCCCTCACACTCCCCTCAAGATTGCTGCCCTGCACAGGGCCAAAGCAGCAAGCCGATGAATCGTGGATGGAAACAGCCAAGTACTTTCCTCATTATAAATTGATTCACTACTCCAATGTCTTTATTTGTTATTGATCAATTTAGGCTTTGTCTTTAATTTTGATTCCATCTTGGTAAATTGTGTGTTTCTAGCAATTTATTCATCTCCTCTGAGATATCCAATTTGTTAGTTTATAATTGCTTATAGTAGACTCAATTTTTTTGTTATCTGAGACATCTATTGTAGTGTCTTTCATTTTTCTGCTTTTTATCATCCTCTATGTAAAAGTTCACCTGTTTTGTTTACATTTACCACAACTATTAGTTTTGTTGATTTTCTACATTCTCTGATTTATCTCTATGCTGATATTTTTTATTTCCCTATTCCTAATAATTTGAGTTTAGTTTCTTCTTTTTCTGGGCCTTGAGATGTAAAATTAGCTCATTTAAGTGAGATCTTTTTCCTTTTGAAATATATTTATTGATATGAACCTCCCTCTTAGAATTCAGTAACACTTGTTAGGTGTCAAGACATCTACTCTATCCTAGAAAATTGTTTGTATGGCTTGAGAAAATGTGTATCCTGCTGTTAGGTAAAAAGAAAATGTGTATTTGTCTATATCTATATCTATATCTATATCTATATCTATATCTATATCTGTATGTTAGTTTAATCCACCTGGATCACAGTGTAAATAAATTTCACTGCATTTTTATTGATTTTATCTGTAGGTGAATAGCCTATATATTATTTAAATTAGAATACTGAAGTCATCTAATGTTGCAATATTGTGCATTTCTCCTTTCAAATCTATTGGTATTTTCTCTAGTGTTTTTGTACTCTGATGTTCAGTGCATGTGTGCTTATAGTTATGACCTCTTAACTTTTGTATGTACTCCTTAATATCAGGTAATATTTTTGTTGTTAGAAACAACTTCTGACTAAAAGACCGCATTTTCTGATTTAAGCATAGCGACTCGCACTTGGCTTGTGCTGCCATTTTCTAAAAAAATATTTCCCTATCCCTTCACTTTCAATACTTAATAGAAACACAGTTGTAAAATGTTGACAGTAGCAAATAGTATAGTGAGAAGAAAGGTTAAAGCAGTTTTCTATATGTACAAATTTATTCGTTGTTGGGGCTGGGGAGACAGCTTAGTGGCATAAGCACCTGGCTGGCAAGCACAAGGTCCCCAGTTCAATCTGCAGTGCTGGAAAAAAAAAAGAATACAAAACAATTTACTTGTTGTCAAATTGCAACTACTCATTTCTGCATACTCTATGATCTAAATTGAATTTCTAATTGGCCAAACAGACAAGTTATCCATTCAGCCACCCTCTGCCTTTTTGCTTTGAAATTTAGCCTGTGTAAGTTTAAAGTAACTTCTTATGCTTCGGATGCTAAGAACTGCCTAGAGGCTAATGCAGCGAGGCTTGCTTCCCTGCTCACGACATTTTGGGAGATGGCAGAAGCTGGAAGTGACAGGGCCCCATTAGGGAAGGTGAGCAGCAGGACTTCCTTTCATTGTAGGCCTGTCCCTGGTCCCTGTTCCGTCTCCCACTCCTCCTGTCTACATGAAGCAGGTTTGTTTTCTCCACCCCATGCTTCTAGCCAGGGTACCCTGCCATACCACTGGTCCAAAGCAGGGGTTCATGAGCCAGCAGAGTCAGGAAGCCTCCAGACACGAGGCAGAGCCCATGAACCAGAAAAAAACCTTTGCTTCTTCAAGTTGATGTTCTCTGGTGTTACATCACAGCCATGGGAAGTGGACCGATACACGATAGGGAAGTATTTATTACTGCCATTTTCTTTGTTGTCTTGTGAAGTGTTGTCCTTTCTTTCTCTGGCTACATTCTCTTGTATGGCTTTTTAAATTTTTACATTGCTAGACCTTGATTTTGCTTGCCTTTTCTTTCATATAAGTTCTACAGTTACTTTCTCTGTGGTTGTCAGGGGCTTACATAGAATATTAAATTGTGGTAATAGTCTAGACTGATAGAAATTTAATTTTTTTGTACATTAAAGCTCTCTGTGGGTTTCTGTGTTAGTTGATACATTGTGTCAGGCAGCCTGGGGGCCTCGCCCTGCAGGTGGGCAGGGCCCAGGAATTGAGAAAGGCAGGAAGCCCCCTGCCTGGTTTCCTGCTGCCCCGCCCTGCTTCCGTGGAGAAGTCTCAGTCTTCGAAGGAGCTTGATCGCAGAGGACCTCGGATCTTCGCAGTCAGCACAGAGGGAAGAGAGAGGCTTGATGGACCCGCTGCAGCCGCTGCTCCTCCTCTGCTCTTCACTGTTTTCTGCTGCATAAACTGCTGTCCTTTGCCTTGGAGCCAGCGGAATATGGACTGAACCCTCCAGTAACTGAGCTTAATAAACCTTTCCTTCCATCATTTTGAGTGTCCGGTATTTGTCCCAGCAATGAGTAAAAAGAAACTAAGACAGGTTCGATCCCCAGTTTGCCTTGCCGGCCCCACTTCTGGGGGTGCATTTAGACGGAGATTGAGACTGGGCATGGTGGCGCATGTGCTCCTGTAATCCCAGCTCTTGGGAGGCTGAACAAAGGTGGGTCACTACGAATCCACTCTACACAGTGAGACCCTGTAGACCCTTACTAAAAGTAAATAAATGAATTAAAAACTCTGTAACTTTCTTCTCCCCTTATTGGCTGATAGCAGAGTCTACAACAATCTAGCTAGCTAGCTATATTTTTTCTGGATTGCAAAATCGAAGACAAACTCAAATGGAAAGTGGAAGAGCAAGATCAGGTCTTCCCTGTCCCATCTCCTCCCTCGACAGCAATGTTGACTAACTTGCAGAAAAGGGGACCCCTGACCTAGCATGTTTAGTTCTGCAGAAAGTCCTAGACAAATGTACAGGAACACAGTTGCACAAAAGCCTAAAATCCTTCTATCACTTTGATCATTATACAACGGAGATATCGCACGTCAAAATTCAACTATCATATTTCACTCCTTTTACTCCTATCATCCTGGTAATACAAGGAGTAGCTTGGCTTCTCCAACTGCATTGCTTAGCTGTAGGAATAGCTTTTTCCTGGTGGAGACAGTGATGTGTACAAACCATATCAGGTTCTGAGTTATTCAGAGTATGCTTTTTTTATTATATCTTATAGATAACAGTGGATTTTTTCCACTGCGTTTTTACTTTTGTTTTTGAAAAAATCAATTTTCCTTAAGATTTTCAGGTCTACCTTATTTCTAAAATTTATTGTAAAATGTCATTTAAACTTACATATTTTATTGCCAGGTTTGCTTCTAACCAGTTATTTATCTCCCCATATGATTTACTTCAAGAGCCTTGGTATGGTTCCTACACTGTGTCAACTTGAAGTCCAGAAGCTTAGCTGAGTAACTCGGCAGCTCTCCATCCTGGGGTGGAGAGGACCAGCTCTTACTGCTCTGGGATGTTGGTCTTTGTGTCAACTGGAGAAGTTTAAATGTTCAACTAACTGATTCAGCAGCGGGCTGGGGTCCTCGCTTTGTAAACATCCTCAGCTTGTGGAAGAGGAGGACAGGGAGGTGTAGGGGGAGGGAACACTGCACACATATAGGAGGTGACCAATGGCATGTCCCTCTCCATTTGCTCTTGTTGCTTTGCTTTGGATCCAGCCGTATGCACTGAAACCTCCACAAACCATGAGCTAGGTAAACCTTTCCTTCTTTCATTTTGAGTGTCAGGTATTTTGTCTTGGCGATGAGAGAAAAATAACCAAGACACAGCTCCATGGAAAGATCAAAACTCCCACTTGAGACAAACATGTGGAAATTATGTGGTTGTTACAGCTTGACTGGTGTTTCCCAATGCTATCATACTGAAAAAAAAAATCATTATTTCTTAGAAACTGGCTCTGAAAGTACTGTGCAAGAACTGATGCATAACAGTTTCTCTTGCTATGATTTTAACATTTCAACCATAAATGGAATTTTTTAAATGACTTCTTATATTGCCTCAGCTAAAGGGAATTGCTTCCTGCCTGCACCTTTGCACAGAGAGAAGCAAACCTTGCAGTTCTGGCCCAAGAACACAGGCACTGACTTCTGCCCAACAGAAGATTTACGTCTAGTTCAGTGTGGACCTAGAACCTTCAAAAACTTGCATGAAGAACTTTCCAGTGTGACAAGTTTTATAACAGTTAGCTACTCTGAAATATCCTAGCAGCATAGGGTATCTGTATGTCTGAATACTCGTTTATGTATCCACACAATCCATTCATATAACACTCATCTGCTAAGCACTTTTTAAAATGTTACTGGGGTTTAAATCTAGGGCCTTATGTTTGCTAGGCAAGAGTTCTGGCGCTGAGCCTCTTCCCCAGCCATTTGAAAACAAAGCAGCGTCACTTTATTTTGCAAGAGTCTCACTAAGTGATTGGGTTCAAATCCTGCTGGCTTAAATGGGTCGTACAGATCTATTATCCTTCATTTATCTGAAAGTATTCCTCAGCACCTTCAATAAGGTGGACCCAGTGTGACAATAAACCAAGAAATGAAAAAGGGAAGCAGTGGACTCAGGCATTCGTAATCTAATACTGGACAATAATTTACTGTGCATTAGTGTGAGTTTCTAGTGTTACTTACTACATTCTATTAAGGAATTTTTCTATAAAAGAATCTAAAGAAAGGGAAAAGAAATCATTTTTGTAATAAATTAGTCATCCCAAAGAAAAATGGACATGGCCGTAGGAGTGGCATCTATTATCCATCTGATCTCTAATCGTCTCTAACCTCATTACACATTTCTGATGATTCTCCACTTCACTTTCTGTAACAAAGGGGTGAAAGAAACAACAGACCATGGAAGGTTAAGGCTTTTCATTCTACAGTAATAGTGAGTTCTTCGAGTACATCAGCTATTGATAAACATATGTCAGCATTTACCTATTCATTCTGTTGGAGAAAACAGGATACCTCTTAAGTGTTTTGCCCTCAAGGCTTACATTAAAAGTTAATTATCACCACATGGGACAGGTCTCCAGAGGCCACAGCAGCCTTGAACTAGTGCTGGCACAGATGAGCATCTCAGATTAGCCTCTGAGTTGCTGCTCACTCACTTTCCACAATAGAATGCTTTCCCCTTAAGTCAGTGTCTACAAGTGAAAACCCAGGCCACTTTGGGTGTGAGCAGTAAGAAAAGAAAGGACAAGTGTTAACTGAAGAAACATAAAATTAGACCCCTGGGTTACACAGTTGAGGACAGCAGCACCATCAAAGATTCAACTTCAGATATATGCAAAAGTTTGCAATTAGTAATACCCAATAGCACACAAAATGTGTCACTCACATATCTCTGATTTTAGTCCCAGATTTTATCATTTTATGTAGACTTTTGTTAGCATATAACTTTTTAATAAGTTCCTTTATTTGGTAATTAAGGTTCTACAAAGCTTCTATGGTGTGGCATTTCCTTGGTTAATCTTGACTTGACTTCATGCCTGAAAGCATACCTGCTTAATTCTCTAAGATCATTATCAGGGTAAAGAGTCCTCGTAAAAGCTTTGGATAACAACAGAGATGCTGCTGCCACTAAAAAGAGAGATGTGAGAAAATGAAGCATTTCAAAAGGAGGTAGTAAAGAATTACAGTGGGGAAAGAGGCTCCACAGGCACGAGAATAGAAAGAGATATGAGGAAACAAGAAGGATAAGAAAATAACTCATTCGAGGAGTTGAATTGGGCCAGTAGAGCACCTGAACACTTGCTACTGCCATCAATGTCAAAAAATCCAAAGTGAGCGGATGATCTGAGAATGCTGCTGACATCCATCTTCATACCCACTTGGTCTATAAAATACGACTTTAGCTTCCTTCAACTAAGATACCACAGTGGGCTACACGAGGTGCAGCAAAGGGAAGGAAAGCTGTTCTGTGTGCCCTGCATGCATTAGTCACTTTCGTCCTCGGAGTCTGTGTCTTAATTGCCTTGCCTGTCTTATTAGATTGAAAACACCCTGCATAGGTACCATCACCACTAAGGTGTGCAGCGCTGGGCTTGGCAGGTGATCAGCACTCAATAAATGTCTATTGCTACTATAAACCGATGTGTAAATCTCAGAAATAGGCATAATAATGGACCTGACAGATTAATGCCCAGGGCTATTTTTGTACAGCAGCATGGGCTAGCCAAATCAAAATCAGACACCTCAGATTCAATTCTTTTCAGTTTTGCATGTAATTCTCAGCCTTTCACATTTTCTCCCTATGCCAGACAGGAAGAAATAATAGTCAACTTTTCAGGATAATTGAGTTAAAAAGCATTCTCTTCCCTTCCCTTCTCAAAAGCTGTTGACCCATTATGTAGACGGAACTGCTCTTTCATTATTGATCGAGTGGTTGGAAATGCTGTGGGAGATATTTTGTGTTGTTCATTCTCAACATTTGAAGTTCTCTTCATTGCGGTGGATTTTGTCTAGGAATAAGAAGCTGCTTGAAAGAACTATCTAATTTGTACTCTAATGAGTCTTCTGAGGTGACTAAGGGAGAGTTCTCATCAGTTTTTTTTGGGACAACAAAACTAACATGTGGAGAAAACAGTGAGGTAAGCAGGAACCCCACCCCCCAGGGGCAGTGACAAAAATCTAGGTAAAATTCAACTGAAATGAGAAAGAAGGGGTTGTTTGTGAGTGCCATTTATTCTTGTTGCAATCATAATAAAACAAAATCATCCCCAAATTCCTGTTTTTCCTTATAAGAGATGTCAACTTTGCCTGTACATTAAGATTATTTACCTCAATTTTACAAAGATCCAATCCAGTTATAATCATCCAATATTTTTCCTTTTCATAGTTAGATATTGTTTTACATCCCCTCCTGACCAACGTATAAAAAGTAATTTAAATTAGATTGTGCAAATATGCAATATGATTATTAAAATTATTTGACAGCTATAATAAATTGTTTAATCACCTAAGTTCTGTGATAGAAAGATTATAGAAAATTAATTAACTAAAATATATTTTCAGGCCCAGTCATTTTGGAAAATGATTATAAAGACAAGCATAGGCTTGACCATATGAAAAATCATGGGTAGTGAGAGAAAATTGGATATAAACAAAATGGACTAAAGTGCAACATTAGGTAATATATCAGACATAAAAAGGAGAAAGTAGGGTTCAGCTTTATGCTACATAAAATAAAAGAGATAAGGAACTTTTAATTGATATAAGTTAAAGGAACAAGTGCCTTCGTTTTCATGACAAAGTAGTTCTAGAACATTGCCAGCAAATGTACCTGCTCCTATTGAATTGTTAACTAAGCACTTGAAACTCTTGTGCAAAATAGCCATGCAAGTAAGTACTTTCCTATAAACATTACTTTACAAAATGAGTTTTCCATGGTAGTTGCCATGACAGACTATTCTAAGATCTGGAGAAATACTTCTCCACGAAAGATGAAAGCATGAGAAATATGAAAAGAACTGAAAACGTTACTAGTGAAATTATTATTTAAATGTTTTATTTATTTTTTTGGTGTAACCAGGAATTGAACTCAGGCCCCTGTGCTTGCCAGGCAAGTGCTTATTCCACTGCCATCTCCCCAGCCCCTATTTTAATGTTTTTGAGGCTGATGAGATCCATATAATGTCATATTTTGAGTGTTGGAAGCAGCATATGCACATAAGAGTAAAACATTTTGTCCTTTGTTATGTTAGAAGGAGCAATAAGTGAAGAAAAATAAAAGCACCGGGGATGGCAGTGGATGCCTGCCATCCTAGCACTTGAGCAGGTGGAGGCAGAAGGATCACCACAAGACTGAAGACAGTTGGACTTACATGGTGAACCCAAAGCCAGTGTGGAATTCTGGGTGAAATTCCAGCAAGACTCTGTATCAAAAAATCAAAACACTTAAAAGAAGAAACAAATCCTGCAAAATCTTGCAAAAAATCCCTTACACGCTCGTGTCCCCCCAGTTCCAGCATCTTCTTCCGATGGCTCTAATTCTCTAGCATAAATAGCCTGTTTCTGCTCTCCCAGGCATTGTCCAGCCCACCTGAATCTAAGGACTCACAGGTCAGATGATACAACTTAGCAGTCGTGGGTCACAGGTATGCAGTGAGGGGCTGCCAGGTATTTCCATTTGTCCTGTGTGCGCTCAGCAGAGGGGCATCGCCAAAGCCATGGCAACATGAGCAGACACTTTGGAGCTGTCTCAAGCAGAAAAGTTTTAGCCTATGAGGATCTTTTAATGAGAGCACACAACAGGAAATTTACAGACTGTGCCAGTACACCAGAAAGGCCTGAGTTATGCAAACATTTGTCACTCAATATGTCTTTTGAACAAATCACTTATTAACTCTCTAAATATCTATGTGATAAGTAGATGACAGAAGCTGATATATAATAGGATATATCTTGATATTTTAATATATATTTCATATACGTCTTGATATTTTTCTTATGCTTTTCATATGTATCTTGATATTTTTCATATATATATATATATATATATATATATATATATATAATCTTTCCTCTAAGACTTCTTAGGGATTTTCAAAGAGCTATCCTAAAAACTCCTTAGCTCCACAATAGTGCCAAGTGCACAGCCCAGGAGTAGAGTATCACCACTACTACACTGACCTCTACTTTTCGAGTCAGGATGTAAAAGCACATAGGAAAGTGGATGTGGAGGAAGACAAGTCAACTGAAAAGAAGCGGAGTGAACGACAGCAAGCAGTGCCCGCAAGTCAGAGCACCAGCACCAGGTTGTTCGTCACTGTCGCTGTCCCTCTCCCTTCCTGACTGAAGCTGGGTTTTGTTCTGCCCCTGTTTTGCCTGTGACCTTCAACAGTCACTTGATGCACATTTTAAAAAAATTTTTGAAGCTCTGCAGATTAATCCAGTATTGTTACCAGCTATGGACTATAGTATTGTGTATCTTATTAGCTTTGCCATCTTTCTGCTTTCCAACTCTGAAGAGATTTTCAGCTGCCCAGCAATCTGAGCCAATCTGAGCAAGGGGCCTTTGGTCTGTCTTGCATCTCACAATCCTTTCAGCTCTTGCTTTCCTGTCTCCTCCCCCTAACTGATGTCACTCACTGTTAAGCCCAAGGCTAATATTCCACTGTGATATTTGATGTGCTATGTATCTGAACATATTTCTTTTTAGTCAATCCAATACTTTTTTTCCTGATCTTTTAAGGATTCTACTTTTCCAGAGCTCATTTAATCCAGTAAGAGAAAATCACTACTTCTTCCTTCACATACTAGTATGTCTTGGCTGGGGAGATGGCTCAGTGGAATAAGTGCTTCCCTGGCAAGTGCAAGGGCCTGAGTTCAATCCCTGGTTCTGTAAAAGCAAAACAAAACAAAACAAAAACCTAGTATGTCTTTTATACTGATGTTGTACTAGTAACTGTACCATACAGCAGTTGCTAATCAGTTTACTCATCTTCTAAGCTATGACTTTCTGTGGTGCTAGGGAGCAAACACAAGACCTTTGTACCATGTTGTATTTTTAGCCCTTTGTACTTTTTGTTGTGAGGTAGGACCTTGCTAAGTCGCTGGGGGCTACACTCAAACTTGCAGTTCTCCTGCTAAGCTTCCTGCAATGCTGGGAAGAAAATCATTCCCCATCATGCCTGGCATTCATCTGACTTGAGTTCTAGGTTCAAGAAGATAGAGATGGTAGTGAAAATGTTTACAAATCAATTGATATCTGCTTGCTAGTAATTCATGGTCAATAAATGTTTGATAAATTTAGTGTACTTTTAAAAACTTGATACTCCTCAGATTACAGACTTTTTATGGTAAACTCACATTTGTTGATTATTAACCACCTGTGAAGTGTTTGGAGTAACTTTCAAACTTTTCAAAAATGATGCTCTATTTTCATTCTAATTTTCCAAAAGTCTAGACCTTTATCTGTGGAGCCACAGCTGTCTGCTGGGTTCCTTTGATCATCCCCATTATGATTTATTTATAAGAGCTAACATAGATTGAACAGTTTTCCTTTTTCAAGGGCTTTTCAAAGTTGTATAGAAATTAATGCTCACAAGAAAATACAGTGTAGCAACTATTCCCATTCCCACAGAATAGAGGAAGAACATAGGTTTTGACTTGCTAAAAAATGAAAGAGTTGGTGTTTGGTAGAGCTGAGATCTTAACAGAGAAAGGCAGCCACTGGAAAGATTCACAGCACCAAGTAACCATGCAGCCTACTGAAATCAGAGCAAACTAACCTATGGTAATCTGAGTAAGAGAAAGTGCCCAGCCCCTGCAGCCTCTATCTTTGAATTCTTCCTGCACAAGTATGAACTCTTTCTCATATTTTTTTCTTTTCTTATTTTTTTCCTCTCCCCATATTTTATAGATTTTTGTCACCTACATTCTTAAACACTTTTATCGTAGAAAGGAGACTTCCAGAATAAGCTTCAGGTTTTGCATATGCAAGTTGTCAAATATTCTATGTACCATTCTCTAAATTATATGCGTCCATATTTGTTGCTGTCTTCAAAAATTAGCACAGAAATGATGATTATATTCATTGCCACAAGCTAAAAAGTGCTGGACTCCTACAGTACAGCTTGAGGGATTTTGTACGTTTACTTTTTCCCCATTAATATTTAAGCTGAAGCTAGAGCAGACAAAACTGAATACATAACAAATAACCATCAAGGTTACTCTTTATGGGTCAAACTTTATGACAGCCTCAATTATTAAAACTCACTGGCAATAAAGACAATGAATTTTATTAAAAATACTTCCAAAGTTCTTTCTTAAATTTCTAGTTTTAATAAATTAAACTTAGAGTGGTATTCAGTAATTGGAATGAGTTGAATTTTAACTTCTGATTTTCTTAAAAGATTTCTGACATCCTATGTTATGTAAGAGTAACTAAACTTTAAGTTGAGATAATTTATTTTCCATTTCTGATATAAATTAAAAGCAACAAATTCCTGGAGCTAAGACATGAGGCCAGGGTTTTTACCTGGAAAACAACCAAGGACCCTTGGAGTCAGGTGAATCTATTCTATGCTGAATTCGATGCCTATTTCTGGGATATCCCCCAAAGCCCAACATCTATAAATAGCCTAAAAAGGTTAATCCTTACTCTGAAATGGACTGCAGTTTGCATATATTTGATAGAGTCTCTTCTCTCTAGTCTTACTCTCAGCCACAATACCTTTTTATCTTTCATATTTTGGTTTTCTCTTCTTTCTAATAATTCAAATGCATTATCATCAACTTTATTTGAGAGAGACACATCCTCTTTCCCAAAAGCAAAGCAGATTAGCTTGTTTCAAAGGTCCTTTCCCTCAGAGAAGCCTGTTCTGCTTTTCTCACTGAATTCTTCCTCCCTGGAAATCCAAAGCCCTGCATACACATTTGACCTCCAAACTATCTGAATCACAGATGTACAAATGAAAGCATGTGGAAACCCAGGTCTGTGGGTGGAATGCAGGGTTGCCTGACTGTGGGAATTTCCTCTCGTCCAGGCAACAGTCACTTGGGGAGATTCCTCAGGGATCAGTGTGGAAAGCTGCAGAACTTCCCCACTGGACTGGCACCCCAAAGCACCCTGTTTGGGTAGAACATTCTCATGTCAAAAAAAGGTTCAGTTTTAGAAAACGGCTAAGAAGGGATGGTTTTTCTATATTTTACTTAAACTCCCATTATTCACCCAAAACTTACCTTCATGATGATGATTAAATCAAGATACCAAGGCTAGATCAGGAGACTAGAGCGAGGGAATCCAGATCCTTGTTCCTTGTGCCAGAGCTTGTTTTGTTTTCAGAAGGAAGACAATGCTAGCTTTTCTCAGTAAAAGCATCCAAGAAGAGGTGAGAAGACAAGCATATCTCTGTCTCTCATTTTGGGTACAGTGTTCAAAATTAATAACACATAATTCTCAGAGCACACCTACAACTGTAGGCACCATTAATACACTGAATGGTCAAGCATAAGAGTTTTCACTTGACCAAGAGAAGCAAATGAGACGGGGGCATCGTCAAGGTCAAGGTGAGCACCCTACCTCTCTGGCTTGTCTCTGGCTAGCTTGGGCAATCAGAGCTAAGTGTAGGGTTATTTTAGAGTGTAAAGGAAAAGGCTTTGAAGGATTTACCCTGGATTAAGATGCATATCCCAGGAAGAATACAAAGTCACAAGGCACTAATTTTCTAGCTGAGTGAACCTGTTTGATTTCCAGAGATTAAGTTTTCTTGCCTATCATTTTTATAACAACAATCTTAGGTCAAAGGACTTTATGCAGATGGTGCTAGATACAACACCACAATGTAAGGTAAAGATGCCACAACTGAGCACTTATAATGCACACAGCATAGTTTCTTCAAAGTACCTGTGTGCAGCAAATTTAACAACAACTTTCTCCCTTGACGCACCTTTTGAATTTTGGTTTTTGCCATTGTGATAACATAGACTAAGTATAACTTGGAAATTGCTTTTGTTTGTTGAGAAAACAGCAATCCAACCAGCTCAAGCAACACACTCTGCATTACCTTCTGCGACAAAGAAGACCCTATTTTACTGTCACCATTTGAAGAGCAAGGAGGTGTTCTTCAGCTTGATTTGAGTCCTTTGCACCATTGGATAAATAATGCAAGTGAATTAATGACAATGGTGTGGATACCATTTCATGTTTTTACCTTGCTGCAGTTTGCCTGTCTCCAATGTTTTCCTCCTGAAGTGGGTTGTTACTTGATTATTATTATTTTATTCCTGGTGGTTTGTGCTTTGTTAAAATACAGCAGATCTTTTTTTGTGGGTTACCATAGCGAATTGCATAAGAATTTACACCATAAATTATTCATTGCACCCAATTTTGTATAATTATTAATTTCAGCATACATTGGTGCCTGATTGCATCTCTGCTCATTGTGGGATTTGGCCATGTTCTGTGGAAAATAATGATATGTCCTGGCTAATCAGTATCTAACAAGCCCCACTAAAAGGTGGAAACATTTCATTAATATTGGCTTAATGAAACAATGTTGGGTCCAATTGTTACATTCTCTTATACATTCTTTCTAAGGCAGTCCAAAATGTAATTAGTAATGAATTTCTGCGCTAGCAGTGGCGTGCGGGCGATCAACATGCCCTGTGCTTCAAGGGCGAATTGGTATGTACCTTTCCCTGGGCGTTATTCTGCAGAAGAAAATCGGCTCCACTTTCATGGGGAGGCTTTGCTCCCAACCTCAGCTCTGGTATTTCAAACTTTCATGCCTCGTGCTCCCAGGGAGCCCTTCCATGCATTAAAGATGCACCCTGTATTGTATGTGAATGTTCCGCGCGGTGCTGCCTCCCACGCGGATCTCATTTTAACTCTAAATTGAGCTGAGCAAAGTTTGCAGTTGCATTTCCCCCCGGGGTTCTAACCTGCTCAGAAAGTGGCTACGGACTCAATTCCAAAGCCTCTTGGCTGCAAAACCACGTTAGGCTAAATATCCATGGACTATCAGAAAATGCGATCTCATTTAGATTAGAACGGGGGCATCCTTTGAATGTGAAGAATCGGTCTTATGGACAATAAGATTGGTGTTATGATATTATTTTGTATATCTTTTAAGCTATAAAATAAATCCAGTGGCTTCTATTGTTTAATCCTAAAAGAGGAAAACAATTAAAATAATATCTCTTTACTGAGGGTAAGTAATACTCCGGTTACATTTGATACAACTGCTTGCAGATGCTTAAAAGTGGATTATCTGTTCCTCATTTGTTAGATAGGAAAGCTGAAATTGAAAGTTCCAATTTAGTAAACTGCTGAGTGGGAATGTACCCAAGCCTGCCTGACCTTAAGTCTGTAATTATCTACACCAGCACATTTTAGCCTGCCAGGAAAGAGACAGAACTTGTAGAGTTGCTATCAATACTGAGGTTAATTAGTTTGGGTGCATATTTGGCTGAGCTTCAAGGTACAGGAACTTACAGATTGTCGTGTGGTAACAAGTCACATTACAAACTGTGTGCTCATTGCATTTCGATTCTTGGACCTCCCCTTCAAAGCCCTGTATATTTTCCCAAGAAAACATTCAGAAATCGCTTCTAAGGCGTGTGTGTGTGTGTGTGTGTGTGTGTGTGTGTGTGTGTACTTTGTTTAAAGCCCTTTCCTGGAGCTTGTTAGGACTGGGACTTGCAGATATCTGTCAGTTGTCTGCCTCAGAGGCTCATGGGCAGTGGATACCTCCGCTGCACTTTGAGAGGCCACCTTAGAAAACCATTGATGGACAAATGCTATCATCTTTGCCCTGCAGTTCACAGAATGCACACTGAAGGTGTTCGATACCGCTTGAGAATTCATTAATGTCTTCAAGGCTAACCCCATGTGTAACACACTCAGTCTACCCTGAAGTTCTTCAACACTTTAGATGTAACTCACACCTAGGAGGAGAGGTTGGAGTTATGTTATATATAACCTTCCTTTGGCATTTGGGACTTCATTATACCTACTGTCATATTGTACAATTTTAGAGGCCCTTTCTGGAACAACTCGGTGAAGCTTGCTGCAGCTTGCCCCCCTTATTTCTCTAAGTTTATTGGGTTGTTATGAAGCCGAGAGAAAAACTCCCGGGAGAGCGAATGTGAAAGCTAGAGCGGGAACAAAGAGCAGGTGAGCAGGCAGAACAAGGAAAGAGAAACCACAGAAGGCGAGCAAGAGGTGCGGAAATGAAAACCCGGCCCTGTGCCGACCTGCCTTTTCTACTCACGGTCACACAGTTTCTCTCTCTCTCTCTCTCTCTCTCTCTCTCTCTCTCTCTCTCGCACACACACACACACACACACACACACACACACACACACGCACACACACACTTCCATCACCATTATCATCAAAGAGCCAAGTAAATTGCCAGATTATGTATGTACTGATCAATCAACAAACTAATTTTACCTTCTACAAGCCATACATCAGAAATAATGATAGTTTTCCTCTTAATTTGTTCAATCTTGAAGTTTTGGTTGGCTGTGGAAGGCTTTAAGCAGTTGCCCTTGGGGAATGTGGGTATGTGGGAGAACTATAACGTGAGAGCAGGAACATGACTTAAGCACACCTAATATAATGCAACTTGCCTATTTCTATTTCCTGAACATGCTGTTAATTATGGAGGACGATTTTGGAGAAACTGGAAATGGTTAGCATGCCACCCCCCAAAAATGGACACTTCCTCTAAATTTATCCCATGCGATTATCTCAGAAAGAGGTATGTGTCTGGGAAAGATATTTTGACAAAATATTAATGTACTGTTCTCATTTTGTTCTTGCCTCATATAATATTGGGCATATTGTAATCAGATCAAGGCAGCCCTGAGCCTTCATCCTCAGGAGTAAGATTCAGAATCTCTCAGGATGAGTGGAAGCAAATATGTGTCGGCATTCATTTTCTGACATTCCACATAGGATTTGGTAGTATGATATCATTTACTACATCAAGATCCAGTTTGGACTCTATTATTATCTGTTATGGTATATGAAACAGAAGCTAAGGAGAAAGGCAAAATACATGAAAGACATTGCACCATTGTACACTGGGGATTGAGGGATATAATAGCAGGTCATCAGAAGATACCAAATGGTCCAACGCATAGCTCCCTTCTCCCTGGAAAGTGATGATCTGATGTATCCAAGCTGTGCAGGGGCTTGGCTTTTCTCAGCTTCAGCTCTTCCAGAAAATGATCATGCAAAAAAGCCCATCACTGGCGGGGCATTCAGCAGAGTAAAGGATGTAGGACTGAGTGGCCGGAACTGCTGGTGTCCCTTTGGAAGCCCAAGGTGTCTGTCAGTTTTGCATGGTAATGAACAATGGGTGTGTGGCGTGGGAAGAGTTAGGATGAAGGTAAGACAGTGCTAAGGTGCCAGAGCTGGTAGAAGGGTAAGCTGTCTTAGGACAGGAGGCACGGCCGAGACCTGTAGCACCAGAATACTTCAAAGCCCAAGGAGAGGCCAGAAAATGAGCTTTATTTTCTGTCAAGAAGGCCTGACCATGCTGGAAGAATGCAGAGAAGTCAAAAATAATCACTCCCCCAAGGTTTTTAGCTTCTGTGAATGAGGCTGCTGCCTGCTGTATCTCAACCTTTAAGGGTATATGAACATATTCTGCTTTACCCACACTTCATGGAGCGAGACCAGCAAGGCATGATGCAAAGTTGACACTGGAGCTGTCTGAATGATGCCTAAAAATCATTACTTAAAGGAAATTTTATGAAATAATCATAAATTATTGTACCAGGCTTAAAAACTACATATGATAAAAGGTCACTAGAAGTAATGCTATGCAAAGAAATTCCTGATCTTCTTTTTCCTTTTTTTTCCTGTATTTTAGGGAAGGGTCTACAGGGTGTTTAGAGTCTCACTAGGAGATCGGACTCATAGTGATCCTCCTGTTTACAGCCTCCCAAGCACTGGGATTACAGGTGAGAGCTACCACGCCCAGTCTCAATTGCTGTCTCAGCATGCCCCAAGGGCGGGGCCAGCACAGCAGGCCTGGGGATCGAACTTCTGGCCCCTGCATCTGCCTAAGTAGGCACTTTAATCTGCTGAACTATTTGGCTAGTGCTCTAATTCCCAGTTTTCTAGGAAATTAGTTGCATGTTCTAGACAAATTTTTAAGCATACTTCAGAAAAGGGCTGAGTGAAGTGTTACTGACCATGAATATCTTCCCATGTGTGATTCAAGGACATTTTTTCTAAGAAGCCAAATGGGGTAAGTGGGCAAAAATTGTGTAGGGGAGATAGCAAAAGACCTCTGATCTGTATTACCCACAGACACTGTTCTGTCTCCTCCTGAAAGACATTCTGGCCCTACTCCCAGGTGTATTCTAGTGACTATTACATTAATAAGATCGTAGTACAAACTTTCAGAGGTAATATGAATAGTGTATTATAACTACACTTAATAAAGGAGTTATTTTAATAGCAAACCTATTGTCAAATTTTAGTCATGAGGCAACAGTGCGTTACCATCTGTGCCTTTCACCATTCAGGGAAACAAGAGGAACAAAGGCTCAACTTGCCGAAAAGCAACGACATTAAATTATTAACTGACCAGATGGGCGTGAGCTGTCTTACATCCGTACAGGCTTTCTGGTGCAAGGGCAGCACGTTTTATAGGCTTTCATCTGATATCTCAGATTGGGATGTGTTTACGTTTCCCAGAAAAGAAGTCAAGAAAAAGGAAGAAGATAGGACGTTTCTAGAAGACGAATACATGACAGTTTAAAGATACTCAAGTATTGATGGGTTTCACATTAATGCTGTAATTAAAATGATGTCATTGTGTTTGTGATTGTGCCTTTTACAAAAATAACAGCACATGAAAAATGCATTTCTATTTGCAAAGCTGATGTGGTTACCGTCTCTTAAGATTTGTGTCTTGAATTTTGTTTCCTAATCAGAAAACGTTGCATTTCTTTAAGTTTTATATTACTATTTTTCAAATAAATTTTATTGAGAAAGGAACAGCAATGAGACAGTTTCAAAACAGGTTAGTAGGACAGTTAGAAGAATTAATACATCACATATTGTTCTCTTCGTAGCAATTATTCATAGTACAAGATGCAGACATGATATCTTCTCTAAACACTATTAGTTCAAATCATTGAACTAAGAGAAAGCAGAGGATATCTATCCTAACTATTTTGTATATTCGGATACAAAATGTTCTTCATTTATATCACCCTTTTTTGTTTAATTTTGTCAGAAATTGGTATTCTGAATGTCATTCAAATATTGTAGATGTGTGAATTCAGCAAAATAATCCAATACAGTCCAGTGGACCATACTTGTAGTGGGTTTTCTGCAGGACTAGCAATGTCAGAAATTGTTGACTTGAGCCTTTTACAGCTCTGCATATTGATACGGTTTTACGTTGTATACCTCATGTTTATGTTTTTCTGCTGGATGGCTAAGACCAAGATAAAACTAGCAGTTAATTGGTAGGATTCTCACCCTGACTAACTACATATGCTGATACCTGTGAACTAAGCAACTGCACTGAAGATAGCATTGTGTAATACTAGGGACATGCTTGGAATGCCTGTCATTCTGGTCTTCTAAATACATACTACTTGTCATGTCATATCAATTACTACTATCATGTCTCTCAAGTAAATGTTTATTTTAAAAAAAAAGTAATAAAAGAGAACAAGAGACAAGAAAAAATGTCATAGTACTGTCCTGCTACAATGTTGTATATGTTTAGGTTTCTAAATTTCTGTGTAAAAATGTGTAATTGTCTATTTAGTTGTTAAAATTTTCTATTTTTTTCATGTTCATTAGGGATTTAAAGTTTAGCATATCAACGATTGTTGTAAAATACCTGTTCCATGTTATATCTAAGGCATTTGATATTCCAACATATAGTGATGTTAAGCTCAACTGCCTATGTTGTAGGGTAATAATATCATCAAGCTTCTCTTCTGATGGGTTAACAACTTAATTTTGGAGACGAAAACATTAGAGAAAAAGTAGGGCTAGAAGAGAACAAGAGACAAGAAAAAAATGTTATAGTACTGTCCTGCTGCAATGTTGTATATGTTTAGATTTTTAAATTTCTGTGCAAAAGTGTGTGTGGCCCTAGCCCTTCAAGGTCAGTGAGGACTCAGGACATAGGAGAACCTGTACTGTAATATCCTGTAATGCAGTGGTGTCCCAAATTTTCTGATCAAGGAGATTATGGGGCCACAGAGGAATGTGATTGATGATGTAGAGTGTGCCTAAGGAGAGTCAGCTAGGGAGAAAACATTCTTTCAGGCTTTCCCAGAGAGCAAAATGGTCAAGCAATGGCCGTGACTGATCCACATGGCTGACACTGACAAAAGATCTAAAAACTGCTGTACATGGTTTCAGGGTAAGTCCTGAGGGGATTTGACTGATCTTGTCAGCTAAAAAAGTTATATTTTAAAATTTTTATATTATTGACAATTTTCTTCATGACTATACATAAAAAAGCATATAAGTAGATTTTTGTTTATTTGTTTGAAAAAAGATATGATAACAAAAACTACATTAAAAATGTCATTCTGCCTTATTACCAGACATCCAATTAGAAAATTTTATGGTCACACACATAAAATGTTTCTGACTACAGTCAGGGTGCTTGTACATGTGTGTGTTTGCTTATTTGTATTGGGCATTTGCCAAGAGATTAGGCTGTTAGCACCTAGAAGCTTGCTGGAGTGCTGCTTCACGCTGATCCCCAGGCCCCAAGGAAGCTGTGTGGTCCCACTCTTAGAGGGCAGAGAAGGCTGCTCCTGCAGAGCTGAAGACGCTGGACGGAGAGTGTGCTGCTGCTTCTAGGAAGAGAACTTTCGCTGAGGTAATGCTGTCAAGAACAGCAGCCTCAGAGAAGCAAACAAACCTCTTCCTCTAACCTTGCTGTCAGCACTTAGTGCTCCCTACCAGAAGATCGTAAGAGAAAGCCAGCCAGCAGAGCTGATCTCTTTCGTGACTTGCCATCTCCTAGCACAGGCATCACACAGGCAAAAGCGTGCAGGAAGGTATGGTTCCAGGGGGCAGTATGTATCTTAACAACTAGCAAAGGCAAATGGAAAAGTGAAAATTTAGAAATGTTCTATCATCCCCTCGTTTTAGTATTTCCATGAGGAATCAGCTGTCACTCCTCTTAAAGGAGTGGATCTTTTCATACTAATTGCACTTTAGATTTTACTTAATTCTTAGAGGTTTCATTACGATGCATTTAGACTTGATAATTTGATTTTCTTTAAACTTATTCTTGTTGGGGTTTGTTGTTTCTGACCTATTGTTAAAGGTTTTCATTTCTGATACTATACTGTTCAATTTCATTATGCTCGATTGACTTTGTTAATAGATTACAATTGTGATGAGATTTTATAAATTTTTTCTATTGCTCCCCAAATTTCTCTGTTTTCCTAAACAAATTAGTTATATTTTTAAAATATCTCTTATCTGTTAATTGCAATAATTGCATCATGTGCTAGAAAGGTATTTAATATATAGTGTTATCTTCAATAACTTTTATACATCCCTGTCTTCTTGAATGCCTACAGGGTCTTTTTGAGCCAGATAATGTGATTTGTTATATTTTATATATTTTTTGGTATGAGGAATTGAACTCAGAACCTCATATTGACCACGCAGGCACTGAACCACTGAGGCTGTATCCCCAGCCCAGATAATGTGTTTTGAATATTTCAGATAACAAGATCATGCACATATTTTCACTTTGTTTTTCTAAGCAGTTAGAGTGGGGATCTTACCACCTTCATCTGACTGCAGTGGGTTAAGGCTGAATGATAGGTTAACGAGCTTCAGGCAACTGCGAGTTCATCAGTTTCCTTGGGTACACGTGTCAGAAGACTAGCTTAGCTTTTCTTGCCCTTCATGACCACACCTAACTACTCGAGTGCTAGACCAGCTTGGTGTTTCTAGTACCTGCAGAAATTTTTATCACTCTAGACCTGTGCGGGTCCAAAAAATACAGCTGGGAGTTTAATCTCTCTTACACTGGGAAAGGCACTGGATTCTCAATCTTTAAGTGTCCTTAAAGTGTCAAATATTCCAAGGTAGGATCTCCTGAGAGTGTCCTGTTGCAGGCAGGACTGGATTCTTGTGTGGAAGTAGAGAAAGATCCTCTTTTCAACCTCATTACTTTATGTTTTTCTTTTGTTTTCATTCTTGGCCCGCTGGCTTGCTGCAGCCTTGACTCTTGAGCAGAGGGCTAAAGGAGAGTTGGGTACTCTTTCACGCTGTCTTCCTTTCTTCCTCTGCCTGATCTGAAGTCTCTAAACTGCAAGTGAGATCAGGCCTACCAGCATCCTTGGTGTTAACCTTTCTTTTGCTTTTGTTTTCCCTTTGTTTTTGTGTTCCTTTTCCTTTTCTTTTTCTTCTTCCTTTCCTTTGCCTTTCCCTCCCTTCCTTTTCCCTTCCTCTCCCTTCTCTTCTCTATAGTTCCTTTTCCTTTTCTTTTTCCTTCTGTTCTCTTTTTCTTTTCTTTTACTTTCTGCCAATGATATACTAGTACCAAGAACACCAAAAATTCTGGCACTACTAGTGATTTTCTTGAAGGATAATTCTCTGGTCCAAGAAAGTATTTAGTTGTAATGGTAGGGTTGCTATAATTGAAGGAATTTAATGGTACTGTAGTAATTAAAAAGGAGGAATTATATGATAAAATATAGGGAACACTGAGGAGGGATGTAGACATCCAATTATATGTTAACAAGGCTAATAATAATGCAGCACACACATTCCATCAGAGTTTTACGCATTTTACCACCAAATCAAATATATTTTCTGCTGTTTTCTCTTACCAACATTGTTCTTATGCCATTTACTAACTTTGCAATGTGGAGTAATGCAAGCTTTGTAAATACAGTTTCCTTACTTTTATACCTGTATGTCAGTGTCAATAATTTTCTCTCTTTTTAACACTCTTGAGAAGGTATAAGCATGAATAAACTCCATGACTCCTGAGTAACACATTTTGGGGCCTCTTCTATAACTAAGGTCTATAGGAGAGCTCTTCAAATAGTCACTAGCATGAATTTGATTTTTTTTTCATGATGACTATGCCTAAGCAACATGCAAGAGTGAGAACAAATTGTAATACAGACATAAAGATATGGTTTTACTCTCTGGATAGTTATAGCCTATTAGGAAAGGCAAATTTAAATCCAGAAACCTTCACTGAAAAAATGTGGTAAATTGACAAAATAATGAAGAAGTCAAAAATTATTGAAGGACAAATGAATCATGCTGAGGCTGAGACAAATACAGCTTAGGCACCAGGAAATTGGATTTTCAAAATCTACCCCTGAGTAGCTGAGCCTTGGTAAATCAGTTACTCTACCTAGTCTTCTGAAATGAAGAAAAGGATAACCTGATTTCATTGCCAGTCATTCAATATCATTTCTTGAATAGTATTCTAGGTCAGGCATTTGGTTAAATACTTCATTTTTACAATTTGGAGAGATCATTATGGTTTAGATCTGAAATATTGGGGCCAGAGAGATAGCTCAATAAAATAAGTACTTGCCTGCCAATGCAGAGTCCTGAGTTCAATACTGGTACTGCAAAAAGATAAATAAACAAATAAACAAATAAATAAATAAATAAATCCTTCAAGGTGCCATGTAGCCAGAGGTGGGTCTTGTGGAAGGTGATGCGGAGGCATACTTTCACTGCTGGTCTAATTCTGCAAAGAGTGCATAGTTCAATGTACTATTAGGAAGGGGGCTGAGGGGGGAGAAGCTGGGTAACGGGGTGGTGACCTGGAGGGGTGCAACCTCTTCTCTGCTCCCCCCTTCTCTGTTTCCTAGGCTTCATGAATTGAGCAGCTTTGTTTTGCTGCACCCTTTCTGCGGATTGAACTCTCTGAACCATAATCCAAAAACACCTCCCCTGCCTGAATTGTGGCTGTCAGTTATTTTATCCCAGTGAAAGAAAGATGACTGATACAGAAGCTATAGAGACATGCATGATAGGTGGGGAGCTCAATTCTGTCAGCTAAGAAATGTTTCCTTGTGTAAAAACAAACAGAGGGACTAGGGGAACAATTCAGCCATCTCAGAGCCTGCCTGGAAAGTGCAAGTACCCAGTTTCGATCCCAGGTACCACATTCCGTGCCAGTCCAGGAACTGAATGTGGTGGTGCTTAGCTCATAGCTATGAATTCCTCAATGGAGTAGACTGGGGAGTCTGAGACAGGAGGATCACTATGAGTCCCAATTGCATATTAAGACCCTGTATCCAATAATTAATTAATTTTAAAAACTTAAAAAATAGAAGCTGAGGCTTGGATTTGAGTGATAGGAATAATATGTAATAAGAACAAATGGAGATGCAATTGGACAGCTTTAGGAATAGGCCTCTTGCAGAGGCAGGAGAAGAACTCACAAAACTTTGCTGGCTCATCCAGCCAGCCAGTAACAACCCTGGCAGAGAAGTGTTTTCATCTGACACGTGTACGGTGGTGGTTCTGTAGTCACTCTAGAACAACTGTCATCAGGAATAAATCCAAATACATACATTGTTGTAGCAACACGTTATTTCAAATACCCAAACCAAGCCATCTAAATATAAAAACAGTAGCCATGCACCAAAAGTTTGTTTTATTTCATTTCGGTATCATCCAAATCAACCCTTCAAATTAGGGATGTGCACAAGTTCAGTAAAATCTCTAATCTTTTTGAAGAACATTATCATGTTATGCATAAAAGCATTGCTTTTGGAATATTTATGTTGAAAAGTTAAATAAACTATACTTTGCTGAGCCAAATTCAAACATTTGTTATCTGTGCCAGTCTATTTCGTAGAGGGTTAGAGCTTTCTTGATTCTCTCAAGTATGGAAATATTTTTTAGGTGAAATGCAAATAGAAACTAAGTCCTGGCCTTGAGTGATGAGAGCACTCTATACCCACCTAACCATCTTCTTCTCACCCATGTCTGATGTTTGTGTACATGTTTATTTTTATTTTTATTTTTGTTATCAAGGCATCCTAGGAGGATAGTCTGATAAAGAGACAGAATATGAAGAAGAAAAAATACCTACCCTCTCTAACAGGCAGGACATTTCTTTGTCGCTTTGCTATTTAATTCAAAACATCGTTAGGATAGAGTTTATTACTAGAAAGAGAAAGAAAAATAGCCCCAATTCAAAAGCATTTACAATCAAGTTTCAAATAACTGTCAAAAGTTTCCTTCAAATGCTAATAAATAAGCTTGTCATTCCTTTTCTATGTCAGGGGACTGTGCTCTATGACACGCAGTAAATGCTCCGTAAAAGGCAGTTCACATACCTTTAGGATATGCCTAACTGTAAGCAAAATGGGAAAAGAAGGCTAAGAGATGAAGCACTCGCCGGGGTTAGCATGCACTTGAAACCCCTTTATGTCCTGGGTTCTGAGAATTCCATCAACAGAGTGAGTGAAAGCAGGGCCCTGGAGAGGAAGCCTCGCGGATCTGCACGACCTGTGGAGCCACGGAAGGAGCCCAGGTGTGTTTGCTTCCACTCTGGTCCTGCAATTTACATACTCAGATTGATAAAAAGCCAAACAAAACACAACTGTCAGCACTGTCACCACTACTGTGATAACCTAAACAGTTTTTGATCACTAAATTATCCTTGTGCTCTGCTCTCTCCTGCCTGCTATTAATTAAGCCTAATTGAGAATCTCCCTTATTAATTGTAGACTGCCAAAGCAGACCATCGCAGAGTAATACACCTGCAGAATCCTGCATATCATGAGAGTGTAGGTGAGCTCTATGTGGTCCGTTCTGCTGCCACAACCTTTTATTTTGCAGAGGTGTAAAGAGGCTTAAAAACACCAAGTCCATAAACATTCTTTGGGAGAGAGGTGGCAGTTGGGATTGGATTTGAACTCAGGTGCCTTGGCTTGACTTGTGAGTTCTTTGCCATCCTAGTTCAACTTTCTTTTAGATATTTATTTTCTAAAATGATTTTGCTATGCCTCAAATTATGTATTATCTTCTAGTGTGTTACTGTGATACATAAGCTTTCTCAAAATGAGACTTCTTGGTCCATATTTAAACCCATCCACTTTTCCTCATCTTTCACATGAATGTATAATCTAGAGAGCCAGGACTATTGTGGTGGTAAACACAGCTTCAGTGACACCCACAGCACATAAGGGGCAAGTACGTGATCATTGGATAATGAAAGGAAACATCCTGAAGGGATGACACTTTCAGCATGTTCTCTTAGGCTGGACACAACACTTAGTACTCACAGTGTGAAGAAAGAAGGACTGGGGATACAGCTCAGTGGTGCAGTAAGGGCCAACCTGGCCATCACAAAG
>NW_004524598.1:19620896-19625679 GCF_000260255.1 Octodon degus | reverse complement strand
CTGGGACTGGTTCCGCCAGCGCAGGGTAGCAGGAAGCTCCGGAATATATTTTAAACACGCGTGTGGTGACGAAGAAGGACTTCATCCTGTGTTCTTGTCCTTTGAGTGTGCGTGATTGCACCCCGAAGCACAGGCTCAAAAAGCCAAGCAGAATGGAAATGGAAAAGAGCTTGAGGAAAGGAGAGAGAAGAACAAGGGAAGAGGAGCTGTGGGATTCACAGTGAGTGCTCTGTCATTTCAGCTAGGGATGACTGCTTTATCAAATTCAGTATGACTTATCATATTCAAGATGACTTATCACATCTACTCAAAAGTTATGTTCCCTTAAAGGTTAAGTAATTCTGGGCCAGTGAGATAGCTCAGTAGAATAAGTGCCTGCCTGAGAAGTGCAGGGTCTTGAGCTCAATCCCTGGTACTGCAAAAAAAAAAAAAAAAAAAAAAAAAAAAAAAAGGAGAAAAAAGGTTAAGTGGTTAAACCATTCTGATTATTGGACACCAGTAGACAATTTTCATTCTGTCAATCTAAATCAATTTCTTAGTCAATAAAGTCTCATTTTAGTGACAGAGAAAATTTGTACTCTTTTGAAAGGTTTGATGTGCTTTCTGATAGTATGAAGAAGCACAGAGTGTGGAAGCACAGTCCAACGTGAGAGAGTCAGTATTTCATATTATATTAAGCTTTTCAGATCATGGCCATTTATTATTTTCTTTTACTTTTGTACTTAAACTTCACCAGAAAAAAGAATCATTATGAACATTACTTGTAGTTTTTCTGGTCTTAATATCTGTTGCATAAATGGTTCTTCTTCTTAGTTTGCAAAAATCTTTTAAATATTTTATTCTGTGGGATCAAAGTGGCAATGACAGAGTGGAAGTTGAATAGTTGTTCCTACTTTTCTTTGCATTTTGGAGCCTTACATATTCCTCCCTACATACAAAATGACTGTGTGTTTCCTAAACATTGTAACTTCAGTCTTATTCTAATGTTCTGTCCCATAAAATCTTGAGATTTTACAGAAGTATCATAGGTGAAAATATGGAGGAAAAAGAAGAAGTCAAGCGAGGCTCAGGGACTCTCACCTTTGCACCAACCAGGAACAGGCTGCTTCTTCTCTTTCATCTGTGAAGGAGGATTTGCATTCAGTCATCTCCCTCCCTCCCTCGGCACTGTTATAATGAACGGACCTGAAAATAAGTGTATTAAGTGGCCATAGAACATAAAGACACTAATTAGCTCACTTGGGGATCAAATCCATGATAACAGATTTATTCATGCTTTTCTCTATCCCCAAAACCGTTCAGATAAAAGAAAAGGAAGAAAATAAATCCATCATATATATGGCCATCTTCAAGAACAAACATTTTTGGTTTCAAATATAATCTGGTGATTCTGTCAGAGAGAAATAATTTTATCACTAGTTAGGAATAAGTAGTAATTGATCTAGAATAATAGCAAATATTATTTCATAAAAAAAGAAATGCAAATGACCAGCAAACATAAAAAAGATTGGTATCTCTTGTCATCCAAGAAACATGCTATCATTAAAATGAAACACTTTTTAAACTTTTAAAATTTAAATTAGATACATATACATACAGAGACAGACAGAGAGAGAGAGAGAGAGAGAGAGAGAGAGAGAGAGAGAGAGAGAGCTCAATTTGCAATTGGGGCAAATACATTACCAAGTTATTTATGGAGAGCAATTCATCACTTTGCAAGATCCTTAAAAAATAAACTGATCAAGAGCCTTGGCATAGAATGTTCAATATATTCTACTCCCAGGTTCATCTGAAGGAGATGACCACGTATGTGGAAAACATATACTCAAACACTCCAGGTTTATTTTGTAAGTGTATATCATTTTTCTTTGTCTTGGAAGGATGTCATTTCACCACTGAATTGGATAGATAGTTTTTCAGGTTACATCATTCTGGGTTGGAAGTTATTTTCTTTCAGGATATGAAATTCTTCATTCCAAGCTCTTTGTAATTTGATGGTTTGTGTTGAGAAAAGTGCTCATGATTCTGATGGGCTTTCCATGATACGTGATCTGTTTCTTCCCTCTAGCAGCTTCTAATATTTGGTTGTTCTGCTGAATTTCTGAGATCTTGATTATTGCGTGTCTAAGTGTAGATTTATTGTGATTACTGTGTGGAGTTCTATATGCCTCGCTTACTTGTCTGTCAGGTTCTTTTCTCATGTTTGGAAAATTTTCTACTAGTACTTTTTCAAAAAAATTATGTCATTTGTGCTGCCTCTTGATGCTTCATTGACACCTGTTTTTCTTATATTATTCTTATTTGTGTCATCTTTTTTTTTGTATTTTGGGGAAGGGTATTTTAGAGAAGGGTCTGCAGGGTGTTCAGTGTCTCACTACTAGATCAGATTCATAGTGATCTGCCTGTTTCCAGTCTCCCAAGAGCTGGGATTACATGCTCACCACCATGCCCAGTCTCAATTGTCATCTCAACACTCCCTGGGGGTGGGGCCAGCATGGCTGGCCTGGAGATCGAATATGTCATCTTAAAGCTGCTGAATTGTTATTTCATGCTTCCTTGTTAGTTTTAAGAGATTTTTCCTTTCATGTTTATTAGCGGCACCACTGTCTTTGAGATCTAAAAGTCTATCTTTAGTTTCATTCTAGCAGTTTTGCCAGATTTAAATGGAGTTCTTAATTTCCTGTATATCTGTTTGAATCTGTTTGATACGTTATAATTGTTTCCTGTATTGTTCAGTGTTTCCATCATTCTCCTATTCATATATATGTATATCTATATGTATGTATATCTATATCTATCTATCTATCTATCTATCTATCTATCTATATCTTGTTTAGCTGTTCTGAGAAATGCTTTCACAATTGTTGTCATTTCTTTTTGGACCTGAGAGATACTCTTAATTGAAATAAATCAAACCTGCATGTGCAAACATCATATTGTTTCCTTAGTGTGGAACCTGAAAGAGAAAAATTGAATCTGAAGGGTACAGTAGATACTGAGAAAACAGAATGAACTTATTCAAAAGGAATAAAGTTATTGAGTTAGGAGAAGGACAGGAGAGGATATGAGGAAAAGAGATTCATCTATGTATGTAAACAGGATGGTTTGGATAACTGCATTGTGCACTTCTGGTCTGTGGAAAGGAACACATAATATTTAATTTGTTTTATCTCTTTTTCAGTTGATTGTACTTTTCCTATTCTTAATTCTTATACATTTATTTTTTCTTCTAATTTTACATGCATATATCTGGTAATATGAATAGCTGGTTGGAAGACAGACAATACTATGTATTACAACAAATACTAAGAAATTCACATTATTTTGTTAAGTGAAATTCTGCATCACATATCATTTTTCTGTTTCAATTCTAATTTGTACTGTCCTTTACAGCTAGGTATCTTTTAGTTTGTAAGGAGCAAATGTAAGTTCACATTTAAGTATTAAGAATATAATGCTAAGCTAAAAGGGCACTTAAGAAATCAAAGATTTTCCCAGCTAGGCCTCAGATTTCAATGGAGAATGAAGGAAATCATTCTCATGAAGATGTGCAAAAGTTTGTCAGAAATTGCCATCATGTCCCACATTGGTAGCATATGCCCACTGGTTATCAGTTTTGCCACTTTCTTTTAGTGGTTCTCTTTTTTAACTGTATTATGACTGTTAGTTCTAGATTTTTTGGTTTCTGACATCACAAGGAAATGTCAATGCTCTTTGAAATCCTGGGTAACACCTTTTCAATAAAAAGGTTCTTGACAGGAACTTCAATTCCAGCGCACAGGTTAGTTGCTCCTTCGTCTGGTTCCAATGCCATGCTAAGTAGGCATAAGTCCAGAGAGGGACACGTGGCTTGACTCTTACAGAACTTATTATTATACCTGATATATACGGGAATATACGTCCTTAGGCAAAACACGATAATTGGCCAAAAAGCCAAATATGAAACAACTTATTCAAAAATAGATGAACTAGCACGTAAATTATGCAGCATTATATATAATGTGACATTCTGATAAGACTTATCAGATAAGCAGAACTTGCATTTGCTTCTTACAAACTAAAAGATATCAAGATGTAAACAAGAGTAAACATTAGAATTAAAATAGAAAAAATTACAAGTGATGCAGAATTTCACTTGACAAAATGTGAATTTCACAGCATTTATTGTAATACACAGGAATGTGTATGATGAAATTTAAGCTGAAAAGTTTTAAAACTATATATACTAAGGAATGTCAATTTTAGAAAAGCTTTTTAAAGAATAAAAGTATTGAAGAAAAATGAATTAAACTGTTGAGTATGTACTAAGTGGTGAAGTACAGTGTTGTCTATTTACTTCTCTATATAAGCACACTCCATATTTCTTGTGAGTTAGTTCTGGTTCTTTGCACAGATGAGTGTAATGAAATAGAAGACTGTCTAGTTTAGAAAATGAAAAATGCAGTATCAAATAAAGAAATATTTATGGCGGTATTCATAAACCAAATTTCCCTATGCTGTTTCTGGGAATGCAAGCAGAAAGCCAGGGTCACTAGGTTACCTAGGAAGACAAGTGTGCATTTCAGGAAAAGGATGGCAAATTGCTTCAAAATAGTCAGGATGGATATGCAGCTACATTCTCTTAATTCAATGAATTGAAAGATTTGTTCTAATAGTGTTTGTGGACAGGATATCATGTCAGCATCTTGTACAATGAATAACCAGTAAGACAACAATATGCAATGTATTAATTATTGAAACTGTCCTACTAATCGGTTTTGAAAGTGTCTCATTGCTATTTTTT
>NW_004524598.1:19596135-19620676 GCF_000260255.1 Octodon degus | reverse complement strand
AGAGAGAGAGAGAGAGAGAGAGAGAGGTCACAAAAATAAGAAACAGACTTAATGTAAGTGAGCCATGCCTCTGAGGGACTTTTATACATAAGATACACATGCATAAAAGTGTACATATTTATGTACATCTCACTTACCTTCTTCAGAAAAGGTAAGATCCACCATGTGATCCAGCAACAGCATTTGGCTTTTATATGTACTCTTATCAACTGGTTTATAATAATCTTAATTACAAAACAAAATCAATCTGAAACCAAAACTTCAATTTGGGGATGGAAAGATAGCTCAGTAGCATAAGTGCTTGCCTGGCATGCACAAGGACCTGAATTCAATCCCTGGTTCAAAAAAAAAAAAAAAAAAAAACAATTTTAGGGTTGCAAAGACCTTAGAAACCTCACAGAACCCTCATTTTCTGATTGTGGAAATTGAGTCCTTTATGTATTAAGTGGTTCCCTCAACACTAAAGGCCTACAGGAGGGGCAGAGATAAAATCAAGATTTTCTTTCCTTTATTTATGTTTTTGGTACAGGGTCTCACTATGCACCTCAGACTCATAGTGATCCTCCTGTTTTCAGCCTCCCCAGCACTGGGATTACAGGCATGCAGCCCCATGTCCAGACTTGGTGGCCAGCTCAGCAGGCCCAGGGACTGGTGTGGTGCAGCAAGTGGTGCCAGAAAATCAAACCCCAGTCCCTGAGCTTACCTAAACACAATGCAAGGTTTTCTGATTCAGAAGAAAAAACTCTACGGTCTTAAAAATGAAAAACATCATTGCCATTTGTAGCAGGCATGTGTCCTCTCTAAGTGGCAAACAAAACTGAGTAAATGGCTTGGGTTTCCATGGAAAGTGGTTTTCCTTTTCCCTTCAGCACTCCCTTTCCTACCTTTGTCAGTAGTAATGAAATAAAAATATAAATAGCAAAATTGATGCATATATATACATATATACATATATATACACATATATATATATATAACTTTTTTCAAATCCAAGCCATATTTCAGAAATAGAAAATTTTAACAGTAAAGAGACCTGCTTGACAGTCAGATTAGAAGATGAAATATTAACTGACTAAAATAAAAGTAAAATAAAACTCTAACAAACACATATTGAAATCTAGCTATATAGGGTTGTCAAAGCAGGCTAATATGAAATGAGAAATGCAGAATTTCTTTTTGTTGTTTTTTGCAGTACCGGGGATTGAGCTCAGGACCCTGCACTTGCCAGGCAGGTGCTTATTCTACTTTTTATTTATCATTTTACAGAGCCATGTCCCTGTAAAATGATAAATGAATGCAAGATTTGTTTTCATTTTTTTCACAAAGCAAACTTTCATATATGTGGAATATAAGTGTCTGGCCTCAAGCTGCTTAGACAGCAGAGAAGGCTGCCGAGAGTGCCACACCCCCGGCTGGCGCGCGCTGCAGCTGTGAGGAAGTGCATCTGCAAGAGGACTTGGGCCTGGAGGTGGGCTGTTCTTTACAACACTGGCACTGAGGTGGGAGGAATAATGCAAAATGAAAGAATATTGCTTTTCCCAGTTAATGTGTGAATTTAGGCTTGCACATTCGAAAATTTTGTGGAATCTACCCATCTTTATTTTTTATTTCTCTTACAAAGAGCTGATTGTGTTTTGGGGAAAAATTATTAACATTATCAGTACATTCAAGCTCGTTTGTCCTTTCTGCCTCTAAATATTGCTTGAACTGAATCGAGCTGGGAGTGACTTTAACAGCCTATTGATATAAACAATAAGAGCTCCATGTTCCTTTCACTATCATGAAGAAGCAAATCTAGTTGATACCAAAAGCAAACGGAACAGTCAGCAGCAGAATCTTGACTTGCAACTCCCAATCACCCCTCCTGTTCAGAAACATGTGATTTATGCTATTTCTTTTTAACAGAGTTTTAAAATGCAAAATTCTTTTTGGTACAATGAAATGAAGTGTAGAAAGTATTGATGTAAAATTGTATATTGCCACACCAATACTTCTGTCAATGCTATTGCCACCATCTTTAGTCTTAATGTAGCATGTTGGCATGGCAACGGACATTAAAGTGAGCTTGTCCTTTAAATGCAAGTGCTGATTTTATACATCTTAGGACACATGAACAGAAATGACCATCAACACGGCTGATGGAAAAGAAACAATATGACAAAAGATTTTTAAAAACATCTAAGTGCTATTTTAATTAATTAATTTTTTTTGTACAGGGCCTCACTATGCAACTAAGACTCTTAGTGATCATCCTGTC
Organism: Octodon degus; assembly: GCF_000260255.1. Lineage (NCBI taxonomy): Eukaryota > Metazoa > Chordata > Mammalia > Rodentia > Octodontidae > Octodon > Octodon degus. The sequence continues at coordinate 19,618,419 of NW_004524598.1, read as the reverse complement.
TCAGCCTCCATAGCCCTGGGATGACAGGTGTGCACCACCACAGCCAGTCTCAGTGGCTGGCTCAGCGTGCCTGGGGTGGGGCCAGTGCAGCAGGTGCTGGGGATTGAACTCCAGTTCCTGCACTTGCCAGGCAGGTGCTTAGACTGCTGAGCTATCTTTATAACCATAAATGCTATTTTATATAGAAGAGTCATGTGAATCTGTAGGTTAATAAAGTCGATGTTACATTAAGTTTATAATCTTTAAGTTTTAAAAATTCTGAAATTAAAATGAGTGGTAAAGGAAACCCAGTTTTAAATAGAGAAGGCAACATGGCATGTGACCAGCAGGACGGTCTCATAGGCCTTGTATCTTCTGATTTTTATGACATGACCCTCGTCTTTAAAACTCCAAACACTATTGCTAACATATATTCACTGCCACTCAGTATTTAAGAACTTACTTTGAAGAGAAAATTATTTCTATTTTGCACAGGAATCTGACAGAGTCTTCCTAATGATTTGATGAAGCATCCCAAGAAATTATAACAATAGGGCACAAATTCCCAATGATGAAAATTGTGCTCAATTTAAATCCAAAATGAATACTAATAGGATGCTTTGTTCTCTTTCAAATCCCTTCCTTGTGTTGCTCACTTCTTTGGGTCAGTGGTCTTTATGCTGACTTCTGAACACTTTCCACAATTTTATCATTTATAAAATTATTCATAAAATCCATGCGCATCCTGTGAGACTCCTTAAATAAAGTATATTAATTCATATTAAGCCTTATATTTGCTGAGATGTTCTTCCTCTTGTTATGCCACATGCATTCAATTATGGGAAGTGGGAATGCTTTAAAATACCACATGCCTGCGTCAAATGTTTGGAAAATCTTTGGGGGACATTTGTTTGCCTTTAATAACAAGTATAAAATCATGCCTACTGGGCCTCTCCAGTGGAAACAAAGATTGCACATTGCTGTGAAAAGCAGTACGTGTCGTCACATGGTGGTATCTGTCAGGGAGAGAATAGCTGCCCAGCACAGGAGAGGGACTCAGGAGGAGGAAACAGGCGCTCAAAGGTGAAGATTCCTCTTTCCCTGGACGATGCTACCTTTTTTAAGACAACAAGAAAAATGTATTTTAGTTTTGAGTCTCTGTCTCCCCAGGCTTTACAAAACGTAGACACTCTGTTGTCAAGTTAGAAAATTAGAGCTATGATTACGTTAAAAAAGTTTTACTTGTCAGAATATCTTCCCAGCATGTAAAACACCTCTTTGTAGTGCCTCACGCCACGCTTTCACTTCTGTAAGACGTACCGTGGAGAACACCTTGTCCAAAAGAGTCAGCGTCAGTGCTTTTCAGAGCAGGCCAATTGATTCCAAGAACTTTCTAGTTTATTTTCCACTGGGCAAATCTTTGCAACTTTATGGAGTATGACAAATGCAATTTGGTTCTAAAACAGAAAGAAAAAAGGGAGGAACCTAGAGAATTATTTGGACTGAATATTGTTGCTGCAAATTATTTAAGGGAATGCCACTAAAATGCAGTGTATGAAAAGACCAATTACCTAGAAATGTAAAAGTTGTTCAAAGGTCCAGACAGATAGCTCAGAGGTCTAAAGCACCTGCTTAGGCAGGTGCACCAACCGGGGTTCGATTCTAGGCGCTCCTTGTTGCCCACCCCCCACGGGGTGCGCTGAAACTGTGACTGAGCCTGGGCGTGGTGGCACGCACTTGTAATCCTAGCATTTGGGAGGCTGAAAATAGGAGGATCACTATGAGTCCGATCTGTGTAATGAGACCCTGTTCACCTTGTAGTAAATACATTAAAAAAAAAACCTTGTTCAAGATAAATAATTGATAATGAATCAAAAATGATGATCAAGATGGGACTCCTCGCAGAAAAGATGAATGAAGAACGAGATGTAATTTACTTGTGTTGGCTTCCATTATCTCCGTCCTTCTATGTCCTCAAAGCCAGATCCTCATGAAGTTCACTGTCACTCTCCTTTACTCCCCACCAGCGTGTGTTTTCACAAGTAGAGCACGGGGCACTAGAACGTCTCTGGAGAACCGGCTGCGGGGTAGAGCATGTAATGCAGCGCTCTGCGAGACTCGAGCAGGATGATGCCAATCTTCCCCTGGCCTGTGCAGCAGAGACCCCATCTCAAAATGAGAAAACAGCGAAAGGGCTGGTGATACAGCTCAGTGTGAAGGCTTTAGGCTCAATTCTAACAACCGAAAAAAAAAAATTTATTTTCATTTATGTTTTTGGTACAAGGTCTCACTACACAGATCAGACTAACAGTGATGCTCCTGTTTTCAGGCTCCCAAGCCCAGTCTCAATCTCCATCTCAGCATGCCCTGGGGTCGAGGCGGGCATGACAGGCTCAGGGATCGAACCCCTGGTCCCTGCACCTGCTTGCAGTCACTTTTAATCTGCTGAGCTATTTGGCTGGCACCTTAAAAAATGTATTTAAAGGAAAGAAAAAGACAAACTGTAGAAGTTAATATAGAAAGGATGACACTCAAGGCTTGGCAGCCTCTTACTGTTTTTGGATCAGTGGTGAGTTGAGGAATGTCTAACAAATGGCTCATGATGGGGAAAAAGTGGAAGTACGTGATTTCCCTGTTGTAGAAATCCTTCCATGACCAGTTTCAAAGTGGCTGCTGATAATCATTGAAGGTAGAGCTGAGAAGAAGCGTAGATACCTGACAGTCACAGCACTGCAGGAATCGGCTACTCCTTGTCACAGCCTGGGGTGTATATATCACCTTTGTTTTCAGTACATTTTAAATAACAATGCACTTTTTTTACAGATGGTTTTGCATCTCACTCATGTCCTGCAGGCCACATGCATCCCGAAACTGTGGTTCCATAAGGTCACAAATGTTTACCATTATGATTGGTTCTTGGTAGTATTTCTTATGACTGCTGTGTAGTGCTGGAGTGCAGCCTGGGTAGGTGACAACCGAAGGAGAGGGCAGTGCAGAGCCCATGCCACTTTCTGCATGCACCACGCATGGTGGCCCATCCAAACCCACAGGTGTTGGGGTTGCACACCCTATTAAGGTGGTGTCAGAGTATTTTAATGCTCACTATGGGCCTGTGAGGGCAGCTATTCATCATTACTAAGCATTCAAGTAAATTTTCTTATTTATTAAATTATTCTTTCTTATTTATTAAATTGTATTTGCATTACTTAGTAAAATAACAGAACAAGTTAAAATGCTATAATGGCATTTTTATTTTAAAGAGAATGAAAATGAAAAGCACTAACAATGATACGGAATTTGAAAGCAAGATGATGGAAAATTAACAAAGGTCATTATATTGCATGTTGTTATTTTCAAAGTTGTTGCAGTAATTCAGAGGATCAGATATAAGCATGCAAAACTGGTCAAAAGCAGAAAAGATGCATGTTTTTATTTTCTTCCTGGTCTTATTTTATCTATTTTGTATTTTTAATTAGTCATCCACACTATATATCTTCTTTCCATTCAGTAAAAATAAGATTGGAAGATTGTATGCAATTTATGAATTTTATTGCCAGGTATCAGGTGCTTCGTATATATTGGTATTATTTTACACAGAAAAATAAAAATGAGACAGAGTTTCAAAATAGACTGATACGAGTATAAAAATAACTAATGTATTGTGTATTGTTATCTTCATAGTAGTTACTAAGAGCACAGGATATGGCAGGAAATACTGTGCAAACACTATCAGCACAAACCTGTCTTTTCAATAAACTAAGAAAATACTACCTCTATAACTATCTTAACCATTTTGTGTACAAATTTTTTCCCTTTTCCCTTCTTTGTTTTTTCCCTCCTGCTAGTAGTGTCTCTTTCATTTTCAACACTGTCTTCCCAATTCACAGCATCAGTTGTACATTGTGGATCTTGTTTACTCATCCAGCTTTTCACGCTCACGACACAGCATGATATTCACACGCATGAGCCTGATTTGTTGCACTGATGGGTATGATTATGAGGTGCAACCATCTACCTATGAAAGGCCCAGGTCTATGTTTTGCTGAGGCCAAGTAGTAATCCTTTATATTAAAAAGTATGTCTTTTTTTATCCATTGCTCAGTTGATGTGCATTTGGGTTGTTTCCAAGATTTAGTTGTGCAGAACTGTGCTTCTGTAAACATGGGGTCTGCTTAAAGCAAAGGAACAACTTGGAAAAGGGAAAGAAGAAGGTAGAAAAAAGGCGGAAAAATATATTTGCACATTCACAAGACAGATAGGATAATTTCACTGCTGATGTCTATTGGGTTATTGAAATAATAGTTAATACTTAATATTTTTCTCTTCTTTTTAAATATTTGACCAACTTTACATGTTTATTTTCTCAATTAATCATCCTACTTTTATCTGATAGTCTTAACTAATTTGAAGATAACTATATTCAATATAACAATTATTGTTGAATTCTTATCATTTATGTATAGTGAAATTCTGTACCATTTCTTTTTTTCACTTTTTTTATTCCCTTAAAAATTCAGGGGCACATATAATGCTGGGGTATGATGTTTTTAGTTCTTCTGGGAAGATACCCAGAAGGGGAATAAGTGGGTCGTATAAAACCACCAATCCTAGCCTGCTGGAGAATCTCCATGCTGATTTCCACAGTGGCTGCAGCAATCTGTACTCCCACCCACAGAGAAGAAGGGTTCCTTTTCCCATGCAGTCCCTCCAACATTTGTTATTTGTTGACTTCTTAATAATAGCCATTCTTCCTGGAGTGAGATGGAATCTCAGCGTTTTGTTTTGTTATTGATTTTTTTGTATCAGGAATTGAACTCTGGACCTTGCACTTGCCAGGCAGGCACATGCACCCCTGAGCTAGATCTCAGGCCCTTATATTTAATTTCTCTAAAGAAAGTTTTACTACTTATAGTACACTAACTACTTTATATATTTTATATGCAGCCAAAGGCAGTTTCCTTTCACTCAGTGTAAAGCAGAAAGATTGAACACTTAAAATTGAGTGGTTCAAACACAGGAGATGCTAGTAGTTGTAGTTCGTGTCTAGGAGTAAGAGTAAGGATCTATGCTTAAAATCACTTTGAAGCTTCAGTCAATGTTTCAGTAAAGCTCAGACAGGAAGACTCACTGAGAAAATGAGAGGCAGAATCAAGCCTAAAAGATGCTTTGTAACGCTTAAGGACTGGTTGCATAAGAACAGTTACTGATACCATCCACACCTGCACCCACGTTACAGCTCGTGGGAGGCCGAAAACAGGAGGATCGCTCCGAGTCCAATCTGTGCAGTGAGACCTTGTGTGCCCTGTACTAAATACATTTTAAAAAATAAAGTATATGCACAGTAAACAGGTACAGGGCCTCGTCTCAAAGTCCGGGTTAAGGATGTTAAAAGATAAAAGCTTTATGTGTGCAGTTGGTATGCTATTAGTAAAGCTTAATTCAGATATATCTTCTTTCAATTAAGAAAAATCAAAGTTCCTCCCCAGTCCATGACAACCAGGACATACATGGAAAATCTGCTTCATTCCTGACTGCTTTAACATTCAAGTGAAGACAAAAAAAACTTGGGAGAAGTGGATTGATGAAGTCCAGGAATAAATTGAAATCTTTTAAAAGAATCATAAAAGTTTAGTTGGGTAAATGAAGATGCAAAGAAAATACAACTGTTAATGTTAAATATATATATAAAGTTCAACTTTTCTGAATCAAAGAAAAAATGCTATTATTGAAGAGTTTCAGAAAAAAAATCAAAACAATACATTTTCCCCCATAAAGAATTCCCTAAAGAAAGTGTCACGTTTGGGGAACTAGATTGCTCAAGTAATACAAGCTTAGAGAACAGCTGGGTGACTGATGACAGGAATAGTACGCCATGGTCAGAAAACTGGTTGGGCTTCAAAATATCACTCTTCTTTGTAATTTGAAATGGCTATTTTTTAAATGTATTTAGTACAGGGTCTATAGGGTCTCACTACGTAGATCAGACTCATAGTGATTCTTCTGTTTTCAGCCTCCCAAGCACTGGGATTACAGGCACACACCACCATGCCCAGTCTGAAACTGTTATGTTTTTGAGTTTCTGCTTTAAGGCAGTTATTAAAGAGAATTTTATCTGAAGTCGAGGCACAAGGGACAATCTTGAAAGGTGTCAAATGTGTGACTTACTGTTTCAAAACTATTGAGAAAATAGCACAAGAAATCCAGGCATTAGGAACATGAGCAAATCCAGTACCTGTAGCATCCCGCATGGAAAAGCTGCGTGGTTTGGGGGAAGGTAACAGAAAAAATGAAGAACCACTTCAAGTGACACATTGGTGTCTCTGAGCATTGGGCTACATAGGACAAGCTCTTGGTGATCTCTCTCATTATTGATTAATTTTCAATTTGTCCTACACATTCATGCAGTTTGGATGCCACATTTTTTTAGAATATATTTGTTAGTTTCTGATATGAGCCATGCATAACATATTTCAAAGAACCCGATTTTGGGTCTTCATTGTTCTCCTGCAGATTCATCACCATTCTTGCTTATGTTTCCTCCTCAAATAGCTCTGGCACTCACTGGGGCACTCAGAGAGAAGCCTCAGCTCTCACAGGGCAAAAGCAGCTTGTCCGTTACCTTTGAACATGGTCATATGCTCTCTCACTCAATACTGTGTTAACTAGCTCCGACTTAGATCAATCACATATTCAATTATTAGTTTTCCTGAAGAGGAAGCTTTGATCTTCACCACCACAGGTTTTCAGCATTTTTATTCCATGTCTCCTTTTCTCAAGTCTTCAACAGCTACTTTGAGGCAATAGAAAAGATTTTTGTAAAAAACACTGCAGGCAGCATCTTCTGGCTGACTGCGGCAGGACTTTTCAGATTTCCAAATACTGGAAGTCTTGAATTAATTCCCTGAGAACTCTTTGAAGCCCCAAGTTTGAGGAGTTTGAAAACATCAGCAGCACACTTGTCTTTTTCTTACCCTAGAACATGTAACAAGCCCAACACTTATAATACAATTTATAAAATGGGTTACCATTGTCTGCTGTCCCTAATTTGATACTAGTAGGCATGATGTTGAGAAGAATTTTTTTTTCAGTCTGAATATATACTACTGAACCTTCTCTCCCGCTGGTGTATGTACTTGGGAGGGTATGGGCCTCTGAGTGGACAATTTTGACAAGAGCTAAAGTCTCCCTTTTTACATCTGTTTGTTAGACTAGTGGTTCTAATTTCTGTTATTTAATATGAACACTTTAAAGGGTTTATGAAATTCCAGAAGACAGACCTGAGCCCAGCAAGGTACCAAAATCTGGAATTAAATTTTGCTCGTGGACTGTCTCTGTTGCACAGGTTGACTTTCAGAGGGTGGCTAAGATTCCTCCTCTATTACCAAGGGCTTGGTGAGTTCTTTTCCCCACTTCTGCACAGACGTTTTTTGTATGTAGAAGGTGAGCATTAAGAAAGTCACTGATTCAGTGAAGCTCTTAGGTTCTTCCACTCATTACTTGGGACAGGCCTTTGATACCAGTGTCTCTGCTTTCTGATTGCTGACATCCTTGTTATCTGCAACACCTGCTTGAGAGACGTCGATTTTTGCATGCTTACCAAATTATTACTTTCCTTGATATTGATACTTCAAAATTTAGAGATGAGAGCTTATATCAGCCTTGATATCTTTCTTCTTCTTCTTTTTTTTTTTTCTTTGCGGAACCGAGGATTGAACTCAGGCTCTTGCGCTTGCCAGGGAAGCGCTTATTCCACTGAGCCATCTCCCCAGCCCTTTGATATCTTTCTTGAATGCTGCTCAGGTCTATTCCAGAAGCTCATGACTGTGTTCCTCCAGAATTTATTGTTTCTTTATGTCAGTGACAAACAACCTTCTCTATGAATAATTTCAGAAAATCTCATATATTTCTCCATCAAATTGTTGAACTCATGAAGTATGCACCTACTATGAAACTTGCATGACCCGTGGACCATTCTTTAAACTGCTGCCTGCGGGTCATATGCAAAGAAATCCTCACATGCACTTTATTATGTAAAGCACAGTGGACAACCTACGGAAAGCAGCACCAAAGGTGGCCCACAGTTGTCGCTCTCTTCTGGTACTCACGTTCTGTGACACTCCCTCTTCTCTTCTGCCAGAGTCCATGTGTATGACTAAGAATGTAAGAGACGTGGTGAGAGGTCACTCATGAGAATGTGGAATAGAGGACACGGTGGCTTCCATCCCAGTCACTTGGCTCCTTTTGGCTAAGTCACTGTGGAAAAAAAAAAACAGTGGCATTGTAGAGAAGCCCTGTGAAAACATCCACCTACAAAGAACTGAGCCTTCCAGCAGCAATCAGTGAGGCTGAGGTTGTCTACTACAATAAGTGTGACAATTGGAGACAATTTCCTTGGCTTCATTCAAAGCTTCCCATGGTGGGGTCTCACCTTACTGCTTTATTACAGTCTTCTAAGAGACTCTAAGGTGGCACTACCCTGGCAAATCATATCCAGATTTCTGACATCAAATCCAGTGTGAGATGTTTGTTGTTTTATACTGTTCCTTTGATGGTACATTGTTGCGCAACAGTACATAACTGGTGTGGGCACTATCCTCTATCCGGTAAATCCAAATTTCCCTACTAGATATTTTCATGTAGCATCACGATGAAACTGTATTTGTATATTAAGATTGCACAACCGTGCTATTACTAGTACAATAGTTATAAGCTCCATGTAATTGTAGACTTCATTATCCGCTAATTCACTACTAAATAGCCCTCATAGAATAGTGACAGTGTACAAACAGTGCCAGTCTTGAGCTAAAGCTTTCTATTATTGTACCTGAGGACTTTTTGAATTTTGTTTGTTGTATGGTTCTATATTTTTATCTGAATTTTGAGAATGGAACCATGTTATTAGCCTAATTCAGACATTTGTGGCTTGTGGGGACTGATTGATCACCAGGGTGGGCTGGCACAAGGCCAGCCTGAGGGCACGGACACAAGGCACGCCAGCCAGGATGCGAGGTGGGCACCTTCTCCCATTAGGAGAGGGGTTTCGCTGTTGTCAACTTCTGGCTGATTATATAAACGAATCTACTAGAGTTGCTGGGCAGTTCCTTTTCTTCCATCAGGAGAGAGGGTCCCACACGACCTCGGCTTTCTGCACTCTGACTTTTCTCTTCATTTCTTTACCTTCCACTGTCCTCACCCTGGAAATTTCAAGAGCTGTGCTGGATGTGGAAGTGGCTTGCTATGATTGCAGAATAATTCCTGAAAATTTCTTTGCAATTATTCCTCTGGTATCTTTAGGTCACCACAAAAATCAAAGAAAAGTCACTTTACTATAATCACTTGATGAATAACAAGTGCTCAGACTTCTGTCTGTAGTTCCCCTCCCTTTACCATACGATCCAACATTCTAAGAGCGAAGAAAATATTTTTTTCAAAGCTTGCAAGCCATTAATATCCATCTCCGTGTAGTAACTTGAGTATTTCCAAAGTGACTTGTACAGTGAGCAGATTTTCACAACAGAGTCAGCAGCTGTGTGAGGTCCGTCGGGGAGTCAGCGAGGCAAAGGAAGGCCAGCGACGATACGAGCATACATGTTGAATTCAGATATCTTAGAATACAATCTTTAAAACAATCTTTCTGGTGCAGGATATATATTTATTATATTTTTAAGAAATGTGCAAGCTGAAATTAAGTAACAGTTGCTCCAAGAAACGCTGGGAAATGTGGTGGCCGCCGTGCAATCCAGGTGCAGTCTCCAAGCCCTCAAGCAGTGCATCGGGCCATTATTCTGGCCACCTGTCTAGGCACCCAGAAGAAGATGTATCGCCCTCCACAGAGTGCTATGTGTTCTACCAGAACTCTGCCACTTCTGCTCTGCTTGCTCTTCCAGAGCCATTCTTTATCAGCCCCTGTTCTCCTCTCCTCCTCCACTGGAGTTCAAAGTGTGCAGACAATATCACCAATGGTCCTCTATTGCGTGGTTTTAATAGATTTACTCAATAAAAAGTGTAAAGAGGACATTGAACAGCAGAGAGAGGCAGGTGGTTCTTCTCTCCTTCTCTGTGCCTTGTGCTTTGAGTTTAGGAGTAGCCATCACGACCCTATTTTGGCCTAGTGATATTTGAAGTCCATTGGTTATGAACCTGTATAATTTAGTCTTAACTCTATTATTATAAATTGCTCACATTTTTAACTGGATAATTTGAAGTAAAAAGCTTGATATTCAGACTTCTTTTTGAAAGTAGAAGTTTTTATTCTGTTATTATATGATGAAGAGCAACTGCCCCCCTTTGATTTGCAGCTTAGGCTCTCTGTCTGTGGTTCTTTGTCGCCTGCCAGATAACTGTGGTTCATGGAGATTGCCATTTGGCTTTAGTTCAGCAGACAGGCTCTTTGACTTGGGCGGAGCAACCATCGTCCTTCTCAGATGTTGGAAAACTTAAGGGGAGAGATTGAGTTTGGCGTGGAAAAGAATGGGTTAGAGTACTTAAGTTCCAAGAGATGGAGAAAAGGACTTTTTCCTTTCTTCCTAGTTACAGTCCATTCAGGTGCTCACTCAGACAGCTAGCAGAGCAGTGCAAAGCGTGATTGCCTTCAGAGCCATAGCGGTTGGCATTGCTAGAGCAGAATTTGCTTGTAACTACTGGAGTGAGGCATTGGATTTGGACCCTGAAGATTTAGAACATTTTATAAATGCGAAGCAACATCTCAAACACTTTTCTAATTTTCTAAATTGTGTAAACACAAGTCAAAATTTTAATATTTAACAATAATCTCTTACAGATATTACATTTTTCTGGTACTAGAAAATTTCTAGATTGGGTATTTGCAGTAAATAATGCATATTCTAAGACTTATTTGGCTTCTCACCTATTTTTAATTTTTTTTTTTTTCAGAACTAGGGATTGAACTCAGGCTCTTGTGCTTGCCAGGGAAACACGTATTCTACTGAGCCATCTCCCTGGCCCTTCTATGTTTAATTTTTAATTGTATTTTGTTGAACAATTTTTCAAGTTATGTAGCCTCAAGTTAATTTTTCATGAACCTATACCATCATTTCTTTTTTCTTGCTATGTAAATAGTAGGAATAATCATTTTCTTTATAAGTTTGTGGCTCAGATTTCAAATGTACAAAACCAAAACAAAAAAGCAAACTAAAAGGTGGGAAGTGATATTTTACCCCAAAATGCCAATTATAGAAAAGCAAACACTCATATTCCTTAAGTATATATTTGAATCAATCTATTTTAGTTAACTATCATTATGTTTATTTTAAGTATATTCTTTACAGAGAAAAAATATGCAGTAAATTGGGAATACAAAAATTACATTATTCGCAGCTCTACATTTTTTCCTTCCAAGACTGCAACACCTGGAGATAGCGTGAATTTTTAGACTCCTTCATAATGAACACTTAATAATATTTTGAGGGTGACCTTTGTGGCTTTAGCAGCTTCACTAGCTTTTAATGGAGTAAGAATCAAACAGTAGGCTTGATTTTGAATGATTTTGATTGGAGCATCCTCCCCGCTCCAACTCCAGTCTGCTTTCCATTTCATGGCAAACATCTGCTAATGACACAAGCAGCTCTGGTCCAGCATTCCCAGTCTCCGAGATGATAGGCGAGGGAAGGGAGAGGAATGACATTCTGTGTGAGGCAGAGCAGCCTAAATGATTGGCCACACAAACGACAAAGGAAAAACTGCACTGTATTCCTTTCCTCTCTTGATTCCTTAGAGCATGGAGAGCGCCATGTGAACAGCACCACGGAAAGGAGCGAGGCGTGGTACCTGGAGTCTCGGCAGCAGAGCTGTGTGAAGCAAAGTACATGACCAAAGACCTTAAAAATAAGAGTGAATCTGACGCGAATGTCTGATCACCGGTGGATGGATCTCTTCATCAGAGGTGTCTTTATGATTGTTATCCTAATCATCATTTATTATTGTAATTTCTCATGTGAAGAAAATTAATGTCGGGAACAATGCAGTCCTTAATTTGCACCCAAGCCTGTGCCAGTCAATCCTCACAGAATCCCCAGTGCCCTGTCAGTGCACTTCAACCTTTCTCGTTGAGGCTTTCTTAATTGACTCCACTGAAGCACGTCCAATTTCTTCTCTCAGTCCGTGTACACATATGTGAGGAAAGCTAAATTTAAACCATTTCTGCTCAATTTTCTGCTGTCAACTCTTGACATATAAGACAGAATGAGATCACCTGAATTCGCTTTATATCTTATTTTAAGACCATTTAATTGGAATGATTTTATGCCATTGTTTGAGGATGGTACTAAAGTAATATACTAGAGGTGAAAAACAAACACATTATTTGACTCCATTGTTCAGTCTCTGTAACCACCTTCTTTGCTTTGTCTGCCTGATTTGATTTATATATGAGATATAAGTGTCAATAACTTGTTTTTGATGAGTGTAATACTGCCAGGAAAATGGATATAGTTGAATGTTAGGCTATAAAGAGGGGTATGAAGTATAATTCAGATGGGCTTCCTGACACTTGGCCCTCAAATGACACGCATTCTTTTCATTTCCAATTTCACTGGAACAAGCAGAAAGAATGGTTTCCAATCCGTCCCACCTCATAAAAATAGACCTGTGTTTAATTCTTCGGGAACTAAAATTATGCTCTGGATATTGTCAGCCAATCATCCAAGGAAAACATTTGCAGCCCAAGTAATAGCAATCTTTGTACTGAGGGGGCTAAAACACCCCTGTTACCTCGCTTTTAATGATGGCGCAGACGATGATCGAAGCCCTGATGTGATGATAACAGCGAGCTAGCCTGACACTTCCAGCTCTTGTTTTGTTAAATCGCACCATTTTCTCAGTCCTGCGTTGTAGCTTACAAATGTAATATTTCAAATAGGAAACCAAATCCCAGACCCTGATTTTTTTGAAAGTAAAGGAACTGTTTGCCAATGCACAATACCTCATTTTGTTGTAACCAAAGATATTACACGAAATATGCTGTTTTGTTTCTGACTATAGTTTATGATGGAACATACGGGTTCCAATTAAACTCTATTGTAGATTTATTCATCAGCAAGTTTGACCCTAAATGTTGCATCTCTGAAGTAAGTGCCATATAAAAAGTTAGTTGTCTGCATTTCAGATATTTGGATATTTTGGTGGGAGAACCTATTCATAATGCCATATCAAGCATGTAATATGTGTAAGTCAATGTCCTTACAGAAATTAGAATATACTATTTAAAAACTTAGTCATGGAGTTAAATATTATTTTTAGCTCGAGTTTATCAACAAAAAAAGAATATGTAAATCACTTCGCTAAAAGTCCACTGAATAGACAAATTTATAATTTCTCTTTCCTAGGCTCAGAAAACTAAACCTGTACTATCTGCACTAACCATATATATTTTTTTTTACAGATTTTCTTTTTTTTTTGAGACATACCTCTAATTTATTTAAAATATCAACCTTAGTTTCATAAATGATAACATGCATGTATAATTTTCTGCCTTTTATCTCAACTTCAGGAAGAATTTTGCTCACTTATTTTCATAGTAAATTTAACATTTTCCTAAAACATTTGCTTATGCATACACTCAGCTTTGCTTTTGGATAACCATATATTTTGTAACGATATTAATTAAGGAATGTATCTTTGTAAGTTGGCTAGAAAAGCTCTTAATATGGAACACATTATTTTAGGTGTGCTCAGAAAAATAAAGTTTGATTTTTATTAGCATTTCTACATTCTTCCTTTCGGTACATGAGAGACTTCTGATAAGCCTTCCCTTCTCGATAGGAAACTGGAGTCCACATACGTGTGGCTCTGTGTGAACAAAAAGGTCTCTGTTGGTGAAATTACTGGGTTGAAAAACAACACTACCAATTTGGGGACAATTACCAATTAATGACTAGTATCTTATAAGTTCCTATGATCATTGACTAATTCTTTGAGTAGTATAGTTATAAGAAATAGGTTTGAACTAAATGTTCACTTAGCAAAAGAAAAGCAGAGTAGCAGATATGGCCCAGACGCTAATGGTGGCACAAGTTTCACTCTTGCAAAATCATATGATCGTAGCTGCTGACATAATTTTCTAGGACAGAATATTTTGTAACAGGTTTTTGGGTTGATTCCCACTACCAAAAGGTTAAAATAAGCCCAAGCTATTGAAAGCAACTGCAATCGCCAAGAGATGAATTTCTCACAGAATCAAAATAGAGGACTACGTGCATTAGCAAGCAGAAGTGCTGACAAGGAAAGATTCGTTTTAAAAATTCCTTTCTGCTTCAGTGCAACTTTGGATTTATTGATTCTTCATACTACTTTTCCTCCTACGTAGATCATTCCTATCTCCAGCATCTCGACTGATGCAAAGGTCTCAACATACATAAATAGGTTCTTTATATTCAGAGTGATTTTTACAACAAATAGAGTGAGGAATCTGTACCTTCATAATCTGTCTTTGAATTCAACACTTCTTCAATTTATATATATTCCTTTGAATGAAACTGTGTTCATATTCACTACTATTTTCTTTTTTATCTTTGTACCCAACCTCTATGGAACAGTAAAAATTAGAAATATAGAGTAGCATTATTCATGTTAAGATTATGATCTTAGGACTTGAAAACATTAATGCCATGTTTTTACCTGTAGATTACAATCTCTGGAAAGTTTAGAGTTAGGGTGTTTTGGGACAAATGATCGTAAATGCTATCTACAACTTTGAAAATTTAGTTTCTGTTTCTATATTTATAAGCTTCAAAAATATTTTGTAAATCTTACAGTAGTCTTAGCAAAGGCACATTTAAAATCGAAAATGGAACTTTTCTCAAAATGCCTTTTACACTTAAGTAGGAAATCAAAATGGTTAAGTAAGGTTTCCCTATATTCTAACATTAGTTTTCTAGAACCCTCATTTTAAATAAATGGGGTTTCGCCCACTGTCTTTATAAGCAGTCAGACAACACACCATTATGCATCTGAGAGGCAGAATGCTTTACCGCTCTTTTCTCTCTGTGAAAGAGCAGCTAGCTAAATAATCGTCATGTTTCAAGCCTTTGGAAGATCACTACTAATGTTTAAGTCTTCTATGTGTCGGTGTGGTTATCGCAAAACGTAGGTTCAGCATGTTTGATACTAGTAATTTTGGCCACAAGGAAAATTTTGCTGATAATCCAGTTTTATCTTAAATATATTATCAGGTCTCCCGGAAACTTAGCATGAATTTCATACGCTTCTGAAATTTTATGCAATCACAAATCTCCAAACCTCCCCTCCTTTGCTACCACCTCCTGATAAGCAGCGCCATTTGTCATCTGGAATTCTGTATTTCAAGAGTCAGAGAATAGAAAGAAGTAACTGCATTTTCCTCCTTCCTCTTTCCTTTTGGGTTTTCACCAAAATTTCAAAGCATGGAAGGGGTACCTATGCTTATTTCGCATAATCTACAAAGGTACAGAATCCATCCAGGAATTGTTGGATTACATAGGACCGAAATCCATCATTTTGAGTTTTACAGTAGAAAAGTTTTAAACTTGGTTATGAAAACTCATCTTCTGTTCTGGAGAGAATTTCAGAATTCAATCAGAAAAGGATGGTGAATTTAGATTTTAGTGAATTTTACAAATCACTTTCTAGATATGAATTGATTCATTTGTGTTTATTATGAAGAATCAGCCTCTGTTCACAATTGGGACAAGGAGAGAAATAAAATAGATGAGGTCAGAACTCACTGCTTTTGCTGCTTATTTCTGTAACCAAAGAATCATGAGAACAGTACCCTGCAATAATGCATTTTGTGAAAGTAAGAACAAGACCTCTGTGTAGCACATGAAGAAGAGACAATCTATGGTTGTTCTAACTATGATATATACATAAAAATGTTCATTTCATGTTCTAGACTTCCATTAATTCAAGAATAAGGAGAAAGCTCAGAGTTTATATTGACAAAAGACATGGAAAGCATTTTGGACCATCACTATTATTTTTCAGTGAAATGTCCTGCTCATAAATTTCAGCCCAATTCACTAACCTTTCAGTTTTGGATAATTTGGTTCTATATAAGTTCTTGTTTTCTTAAGCAGTGAACTCAACTGTTCTTTTCTTTTCTTTTTTCTTTTTCTTTTGCATTTCTCTAGTCATATGGCATTCTGAAGTTGTACCTGTACATCAAAGATGTAGGTTTCAATGGTAGCAACTTGAAATTTGCCAGTTTGCTGAAAAACTAGAAATACTTTTGTATCTTCTGCTAAAATGCAGACTATTTCTCATTTTCTATTTTGAGGTACTTTTGAGGCGGATGATAATATCTGTTCCATTTTGGTTTGACTCTAAAATAAGAAATGAATTCAACTGAGTTATGGAATAAGGGGTTCAGCAATTATATGTGAAGATAAATTTGAGAAGCTTTATGGTTTAGAAATATGAAGCAATCTTTCCTAGAGATTCAGTTGTCATGCTCATACTAATATATGCAAATAAAATCAGACTTTGGATAGAACTCTGTACCTCTAAAGGTTACAGTCTCCTAATTATAATGAAGCAATTAATTCTGAAAGTTTCCCATATTTTTCCAGAAGCATTGCTTTTCTTTGCTAAAAGCTTTATATTTCCTTCCGTTTTATGTTTAAACATACGAAATAATTAGAGTGTGTGCTTTGATTCCTACTGGAATTGTCCATATTGTGGCACAGATCACCTCTGTGTGACACATTGGAGCAAAGTGGGTGTATGTTACCCTCATGACCCCTTCGATCCTGTTCTACTGCCTTACCTAGGAAGGCAGGACTAGGAAATAAGCCACTTATCTCTCTCTCGTATAAACTTACAGCTTTAAAGTAGTTTAGTTTAGAGATGATAGAACTTAAAGTATTGTCCCAATTTTTTGTTCTTCTATAGAAATAGAATGAGATAAAATCTGAATGCAAATCAACTGCCCCAAATGGTTTTTGTCTGATTTTTGTGTTTAATTGAAAATACTCCAAGAATTATATAAAAATGACTAACTGTTCATTTGTTATTACTAAACTCTCTCTTACCTTTCTTCTTTCATGCTTATAAAATTATTACACATATAACCTGAACATTTGTGCTTGTATTGATTTCTTTAGACATTCAGTCGTGTGTTCAGTCAGCAAATGCTAACTTACCTACTGAACACATTCTCAACCCCTACACAGCTACCAGATTCCTCTCCCCAGCAGCTGGCCTTGATGAGCCAAGATTAAACTTGGAGCAGCACTTGGCAAACTGTAACGTGCCCAAAAATCTCCAGGGAAAGTAATCTGGGTCAGATTCTAGTATAGTAGGTCTCTGTAGGCCCTGGGATTTTGCTCCTACTTGATATAAATTGTGTGGCTCTGTAAACCACATTTTTAGGAGCAGGGCTCTGAACTAGAGAATTGATTTGGTTCTTTTAGGTTCATTTCTCTGTCTACTTGCAGAGCGGACCCTTTTGCTTAGGTGAATTAAGACAATTTTCCTAAAATGCTCTTATGGTTTATGTTTAGTTGTCTGCCCAAAGGCTCATGCAATCATGGGGCAGGGACTTCTAGAGTTTGAGATTAAGCCATGAGCCACTAGGATTATGGGTCTTAATACTGCTGGGATTATGGATGTGAGTGCTACACCCAGACTGAGGCAGATAGCCTGAGTGTGACATAGAGAGACAGAGAGACAGCCTTCCTCTCTGCAGCCATAGTTGCCATTGTTGCTGTTACTCATCCGTTTTGCTCTTGCTGTTTTGCTGTCTTCCGCCGCTATGAGCTGCTGCTCTCTGCCATGTGCCACTCTGCCTTGAAGCCAGCTTAGTATGGACTGAAACCTCCATTAACTGTGAGCTAAATGAACATTTCCTTCCTTTATTTTGGGTGTTGGGTTTTGATCCCAGCAAGGAGAGAAGAGTGAGACAGATGCACATTCATTTTATTTTTAGTATTTTCTTTACTTTTCTGACACTTGCCATGCTGTTCTGATACCATTAAGTGTGTGGCTCTCTCTCTGTATTCAATTTTCTTGTGAGCTAGCACTAGATTGATTCTTGGGTTGTGTTTCTACTAAATAGGGCTCATTGCTCCATGAATATTTGATGGATAAAAATAGAAATTAACATTGTCAGACTAACATTTATTTTTACTTCAGTGCTCTCTCTTTATTCTTAAGAGCAAAGGAACCCTTTGCTGACATGTTGCTACTAGGTTTGTTTCCACTTAAGTCTAAATTCAGCTTGCCAACTCAAAGAGTGAAATGTTCAATAGCGAGGAAAACTAATCTTAGTTTTGATGTAAAGTGAAAGGATCGGCAGAATTTTGAGAAAGAGGAAAGAGGAAACAGAAAGTTTCAAGATCTAGGTAGATAGCATTGGAAACCAAGTGACTGGAGAATCGCTATGGGTCTGAAGTGGGGTGGGTGTGAGCAAGGATCAGAGGAAGAGCAGTTGGGCCACATGAGACAGTGTGTGAGAGAACATTTTCCAGAACGGGCTCCCGAGGAAACAGAGTCACGAAGATCTGAGCATGCAACTGTGCTGTGGCCGAGGAGGACTGCGGCCAGCATACATAGTGTATCACTTCCCTCCTGCTCCTTGGTTGTTCAGAGACCCAGCTGGATCCTCTCACCACACCCAGAGCTCCTCATAGCTTCCTTGTAAGAGTGATATGGCTTGTCCAGAAATCATTTTAGCTTGATAACAAGAATAGTAATGACAGTACACACACACATACACACACACACACACACACACACACACACTGCTTAATTGAATAATTAGAAGTACTGCAATATGGAAATGTATGTAAGTCTTAGAGGGAAGAAATAAATGTATTGTTTTTGAAGATCAGAGGAAGTGAACTCAGAACAATGCTCACTTGTCAATATTACTGCTTGATAGTGTCATAATAGTATTAGTAATTACACTTAGTGCATATTAGGTGTCAACAATTCTTAGAGTTTTACACACATAAACTCATTCAATTCTGTTGAGGGAGACTGTATCACCATTTTATGTAAAAAATGACATAATATTAAGTGGTGGAGTGAGGCTCAGAATCAAAGCATTTCTGGTTTTAGAAGCAACTGCAATAGTGATTATGTCTTATGAATTTTAAATGAGAAAAGTGTACAACCAGTGTTGATTTAAATATTGAAATGTTGAAATTTAGAATATAATGAAGTTCGTATTATAGTTTGTTTAAATAGAATTAGAAGTCCAGGTTCATAGAAACCCAGAATTATATCTCAGAAAGACAGCCCAAGTGATACTATATTGCATTTCTTTACACACAGCAGTGTATCTGTACTGAGTTTGAACTGAGCAGAGACTGAGATCAGAACAGATTGGAATTTGGTGAGCCTTTATTTGCCAGTAAAGTGGCTGGCCAGTCACACTCCATGCAGGAAGGTGCAGACCAGCTCCAAAACAGAGTTAAGCAAAGTCTTTTATAGAAAAAAAAATCAAAAAACAAAAAACTACACCCTTGTTGACACAGCTTCAAGCTGTTTATGACTACAAAGTTTTCACAGTTCTTAGTGATAAGTAGAACTTGACCCAGATGAGGCCTTTTACAAGGTATGGTTACGGTGGAAACACATCAGCTGTGTACAACACTAGCAGGCTGAAGGATCTGCACCTGGGCCAAGAATTCAATGCTGAAAGAGCTAGAGATCCCTGCCAGCTTTGCCCAATAGAAAATAACAACAGCCACATTGATTTTCAGAGTAAATAATAGGAAGTCATTTTAGTGAGGACACAAGGTTCCTCCTAGTAATTCCCGACAGTTATAACCCATCACATATCATGCACTGGTTTGTCAACATAAAAGCTAAAGAAGGCCAAATAAGTACATATCTATATTTATGTCGGATTTTCCACAAAGAAATCCTTGAAGAATCTTAAGGAAAATATGGAAGATGAGAGTAGACTTCTTATCCTTAACCAATTAACAAATGTCCAAAAAGAATTTAGCAGGAAGGGACTGACACTAACTGCATGGCAATTTTTGTAGCTCAATTTTCCACTTGGTTTCTGACTCAGTCGCTCAATCTGTGATGAAAATGATCAAAGGAGAGACTCTTAGAGCTTTTCCAGGCAATGCAAAGCTGGAAAGGATGCTTACTCACTTAGACAGCAAAAAGGATGCTTCCAAGTGTAACCTCTGAGTTTCAACTATGAGTTGAAACCAATAAGATGAAACTTTACTGAAATATTATAAACTCTTACTTGGTCCGCATTTACAGGATAAGGAATTTTATGACAAAACTCCTGTGGTTTTATTTGAGTGTTTCCTCAATGTGAGCAAATATGGTTAACAGATGCTTTAAAAAGTTAATGCATTCTTAAACTGCAAAGCCCAGTTCATGGGTGGTAATAGTTTTGCTACAATCTGAACTCCTTGGACTGTGTCTTGAATGTTATCGTCAGTTCTCTAGGTTGCATTTTAGGAGGTGCTAAAAAGGTGGATTACACCTAGAGGGTGACTAGAATGCTGAAGATTGGAAGCCATGGTGTTTAAGAAATTGGATATATCTACCCTAGAAGAGTAATAAGATCCTATACAAGTTCACTTTTTAAAATGCTTTATTATTTTTTACAAGAGAGATGATGACTTCATGTAATTCTACAAAAACGGAGTTGATAACTTTGAATTTCATTTTAGAACATATCATAATAATTATTACTCAAAAAAGGACAATTTGGTAAATCATGTGCAGCTGGGTTTGCTGGCACATATCTGTTGTCCCAGGATGCTGGGAGGCTGAGGCAGAAGAAATGCAACTACAACACAGCTTGGGCAATTTAGCGACCTAGCAACACCTTGTCTTAAAATAAGTTTTATAAAAGGGCTCGGGATAGGGTTTAGTGTGAAACACTTGATTCGGTCCCCACTACTGAAAAGAATAGTAGGGTAAAGCAGAACAAACAATTTTTCCCATATTTTACCAGAATGAAGATTATTACCAGAACACAATACCGCATGCCTGAAATCCCAGCATTCTGGGAGGTTGAGGCAGGAAGATCACAAATTCAAGTCTGCCCTGAACAACTTAGCATCTTAGTGAAACACCGTCTCAACATAAAAAAATAAAAAAGGCCAGGTCCATATCTCAACTGTAGGGCCCTGCATTCAATCCCCATTCCTAGGACTACTTTTTTTTTTTTATTAAGAATTGTAATAAAGGTTGTTTAATCTAATAAACAGTTTCTATTGAATTTTTAATAGTGCTCACCTTTAAATCGTCAGACAACATGGAGAGTAGCCACAAAAAAGTGAAATTTGATTTGACCTCAGAATCCAGATTCTATTAATCAGCACTTGTTGGTACCCTGCTGCTAGCACTTTCTTACCTATTTGCTGAGAAAATATCTACATGCGTAAAGGATCATAGACACATGGGCCAAAAAAGTATGTGTGTGTACAGCTATGTGAATCATTTTCAATAGACAACCATCCATATTGCATGTAATTTCCTGGGGCTTATATTTGGAACTTTCATATCACTGAAATAAGAGCTAGTTTATTCTTTTATTTATTGCTTTTATGGTTCTTTTTCTTCCTGTTACTGGGGAATGAGTCAGACATTTGCACTAAGCTACATTCCCCAACTGTTCAAGATAATGTTTAGGTCCTTAACCAAGCTGGGCTGGAACTAGGCATCTCTGGCCTCTGCCTCTCAGAGTGACGGGATTACAGGAGTGTACCAGCCTGCTGGGCTGTATAACTCTGAAATTGCTGAGGACTTCTGTAACAATCACAATAATAAGCCTTTTATTTTATATTAGTTATTATAAACTTGAATGTAATAATGATCCTTGTAATTTATCATGTTTTTCTTTAACCATAATATTAGAAGTGGAGATTCTAGACATGAATATATTAAGACTTATATTTTATGAGTATAATATCAAGAAAGATTTTAAATTGGTAACTTCCACCAATGTTATATATTAATTTCAATATATTTCCTACAGATTGAAGCTGTCCAGTGATCACTTGTAATGTTTCTGATCTGATGAAGGAGAGATAGAAGTCTCTTTTGTATTTTTTTTACCAATAATGAATTCAAATGGTTTAGGGAGTATGTCGCATATATTTGCTTGCTCTTTCTTTGAATTCCTTCTCAAATCCTTTATCTTTTTCTACCAATATCCTATTATTTTTCATGTTAATAAACCCCACAGCTACAGTGGCTGCATCTTCAGTTTCATTTTTTTTCAAAATTGATTAGTAGTAAAGTTTCAATAATTAATACATTTCATATTGTTATCTTCTTAGTGGTTATTCATAGTACAAGATACTGACATGATATCCTGTCCAAACACTA
>NW_004524598.1:19579027-19595535 GCF_000260255.1 Octodon degus | reverse complement strand
TCTGTCCTGAGTCTTCTCTGACCTTGAAAGGCTAGAGCCAAAATGTTGGCTGTTCTTGCAGCCCTTCCTTTTCTCTAAGTTTTGGTCTGCAAACTTAGGTGGTTAACCCTTCAGAAGAGAAGCTTATTATTACCCTACAACATATGTAGTTAGGTTTAACCTCACTATCTGTTTGAATATCAAACATCTTAGGCATAAAATGGAACAGGTATTTTCCATCAAGTATTGATATGTGAAATTTTGAGTCATATAGAATATGAAGAAAAAAATTAAAAAAATTAATATTTAAAAAACTATGAATAAGCAATTGCATATTTTTACACAGAAGTTTAGAAATTTAACCATATAGAGCACTGTACCACGACAGTCCTGTGACATTTTTTTCTTATCTATTTTTTCATTTATTACCCTATTTTTAAATATTTACTTCAGAGACAGTATGGCAATAGTTGGAATGTCATGACAAGCAGTATGTACTTAGAAGACCAGAATGACAGGCATTCCAAGCATGACCCCACTATTACTTATTGCTAACTTCAATGCAGTTGTTTAGTTCACAGGTATCAGCATATATAGTTAGTCAGGGTGAGAATCTTATCAATTAATTGTTAGTTTCAAAAACCTGATGATGTTTCTCATGATCATTGCCTTACCTATCTTCTGCATATAAACGTATGGCTTTGCCCTTGTCATGTTTCCTAGCTTTTCTCCTTGCCCTGTCTTTGTTGTCTAATCCTCAAGTTCTCGCTTTCCCTTTAATTATGTTATACCTTTCTATTTGTATTTCTTCATTTGAGTTCTTATACTAGGGAGACTATATGATATTTCACATGTGGGTCTGGTTTATTTCAGTTAGGAGTATATCTTCAAGTGGCATCCACTTAAATATTAAGGTTTTTGAGTTTATCATTCTTTATAACTGAGTAATACTCCATTGCAAAAAAAAACCCACATCTTTTTCACTCAATCCTCAGGTGACAGACATCTTGGTTGTTCCCAAGATTTGGCTATCACAAATTGTGCTGCTATAAATATAGGTACACATATATCACTATGATATGACATTTTCAGTTCTTCTGGGAAAATTCACAGAAGCAGGATAGCTGGCTTGAATGGGATTTCCAGTCCTAGTGTTTTGAGGAGTCTGCACACTGATTTCCATAAAGGTTGCAAGAGGCAACATTCCCACCAGCAGTGGAGAAGGGTTCCTTTTCCCCATAGCCTCTGAAACATTTGTTATTGGTTGATTTCTTTATGATAGCCATTCTTTCTGAAGTGAGATGATATCTCAGTGTTGTTTTCATTTGCATTTCACAGATGACTAGTGATTTGGAGCATTTTTTCATATATTTTTATTCACTTCTTTAACTTTGTCCCCTGAGAAGTGTATGTTCATATCAGATGCCAATTTCTGGATTGAGTCTTTAAATGTTGGGGCCCTCATGTTTTTAGTTATTTATAAATTCTAGAGAGCAGAACTTTGTCTGAGTGCTTATTAGTTAAGATTTTTTTCCAAATTTCTGGATTATCTTTTCACTTTGTTGGTAATTTCTTTTGACTTGCAAAATCTTCTCAATAAGAGGATGTCCAAGTTTTTAATTCTTTCAAGTATTACCTGGGCAATTTGATTTTTGTTCATGAACTCTTTGCTTACCCCTATGTCTTCAAGAGTTCCTCCTACCTTCTCTTCTAGGAGATTTAGTGTTTCTGTTTTAATGTTTAGATCTTTAATCCATTTTGACTTTAGCTTAGTGCATGGTGATAGACCTGGATCAAGTTTCAGTTTTCGGCATGTAGAGAGTCAGTTTTTCCAGTACCATTTGTTAAAGAGGCTATCTTTCTTCCAGTAATCATGTTTGACCCCTTTTTCAAAGATAAGGTGGCTAAGTGTGTTTGTAGGGGCTTCAGCATCTTCCAATCTATTCCATTGATCCTCAGGTCTATTTTGTTGCCAGTACTGTGCTGATTTTTATCACAGTAGCCTTGTAGTATAATTTCAAGTCAGCAATTGTAATGCCTCCTGCCTTGTCTTTGTTACCCAGGATTGTCTTTGCCATTCTAGGCCTTTTCTGGTTCCAAATAAATTTTAGGAATGATTTCTCTAGATCTGGGAGGTATGTTGGCAGTAGTTTGGTAGAGATTGCTTTCAATCTGTATTAAAATTTTGGAAGTATGACCATCTTTACGATATTGGTTCTTCCTATCCAGGAACAGGGAATATCTTTCCATTTTCTGAAATCCTCTACAATATCTTTTTTCAGAGTAGTGTAATTTTCCTTGAAAAGATCTTTGACTTCTTTAGTTAGATTAATTCCAAAGCATTTCATTTTCCACGGTGCTATTGTAAAAGGTATTTTTTCTATAATTTCTCTCTCAGTGTGTTTGTTATCTGTGCAGAGTTTTGCTGTTGAGTTTTGGGTATTGATTTTGTATCCTGCTATGCTACTGAATTTGTGTATCCTTTCTAGTAGCTTCTTGGGGCAGTTTTTTGGGTCTTCCAAGTAAAGTATTATGTCATCTTCAAATAATGATAATTTAACTTTTTCTTTACCTGTTCTTATTCCTTTTAATTCCAATATCCTATTTTTTAAAAATGGTAGAATTTCTTTAATCATTGAGAATTACAACACTTTATAAATCACAAAAAAGATTTTTTTCTTCTAATATTTATCCTTTAATGTACATGTAATTGTGTTAGCAACATACTACCTTAAAGTTGTTATACGTCAATAAAGAAGCAATAAAGTTTCAGGATGTAGCAGAATGGCACAGGAGCCTGTCTGGCAAGCAAAAAGTCCTGAGTTTGATTCCCAGTTGAAAAAAAAAAAGTAATAAATGCTCAAATGTTATTGAATTCACAAAGCCAACTAATTAAGGAACTCCACTCTTTCTCCATTTCCCAAAATTACCCATGCTTTCTTGCAGTGAAATGTCTCACAAAAATAAAGTTTCCAATTTTAAATACCTCCACTAAGAAGAAAACAAAATTTCTTGAAAAACTTTCTAGATATTAAGAACTTCGCAAAAAAATCTATGCTACTTCTATAAAGGACATAAACAGTAATAAGTATGTCATCCAAGAAAAGACGATTTTTCAGATGGATTTTTAAACCATAGCTTTGATCATATATATGAATCAAAACAAAATGTGAGCTAATTGTTTTGGTTTCAAATTCATAGAAGTTATTTTTCATAGACAGTGTGTATGTGTGTGTGTGTGTGTGTGTGTGTGTGTTACCTCAGGCATGTGCATTTTACTTTGTTCTGTGTTTTCACATACTTCTGCTTGGTGTTAGAACATTAAGGACCACTGTACAAGCCAGTCTTCCAGTGATGACTGATGCCTAATTATGTACCTGTAGTTTCTGGTGGATATTGGTGAAAGACTGATGAAAAAACTGCAAAAATTTCAATAAACTGCCAAGGAAATTGATAATGCCACAAGATTAATCTGTTCTTTGTTCTCCATTGTAGTCATATAAAAAGGAGAGAAATCAAGAATCTCAATAAATAATGTTATTCTTTGATATTTTATAGCAAATTCCCATCAAATTTTCACAATTTGGTTCCCACTGTTAGCTTATAAATTAGTAATTGAATTACTACTAAATGGTAAAATGACAGGTAAAGGTAAAAGGTAAGGTTATGGAGGGCAGTTACAATTTAATTTCTCCTTTTATACATTTACAGCAAAAGTAAATAACACTAAATGTATTCAGCTATGATATTACATAGAAAAAACTGACAAACACTGAAGTGGAATTCTGAAATTTAGATTAGAAGTGTAATTAGAGAATGTTAAAAATTTTCCATGAAGAATACAAAAACTAAAGTCAAATACTCTTTTTCTCTTGAAGTGTTTACTCAAACACTAAATTTTGGACATTAGCAGCAATCATTTTCTTCTTTAAATTAGCTCTTGTTGTAGTTTCAGTCCCAAGACTTGCTTGCTTAACTTTTCAGACAATGAAAAACTACTTTACAATATCATTCACAATGGCAAGGCAGATGTCATAAACATTCTTACAATTTCATGTGCAATAATTAGGAAGTTGATAACTGAGAAATGTTTTACAACTTACATTCCTTGTAATAACCTATAAATAGAGAAATCAACTGTCTCAATAAATCATATTCTCAGCTGTCAGCAACATTTTTCAAATATGAACTTGGTAGTAATTAAAACCACTGATGACACCCAGTGCCAGAAGAGTATAGGGAAACTACCACACTGTAAGATACAGCAGAACTATAAACTGATATACCTGCTTTGGCAGCTTCTGGGAACATGTTACAATTTTAAACATGCACACTCTTGTACCAGCAACACTGTTGATTGAAACTGTTTGGGGAGACAGCGCAGGGGTTTCAATACCTGCCCGGCATGCACAAGGACTCGAGTTCAATCACTGGTCCAAAAAAAAAAAAAAATAGGAAGAAAATCAAAATTTATTTTGCAGAAAGCAAATTAAAGATACATTTCTGAGAATATTCATCATATTTCAGTAATAATAATTAACTATGGAAAATTTTTATTTAAAAATAATGAGTGACAATCATATGGGTTTGTTTCTTTATATTTGTTATTTGTTATGCTACCCAGAGGCTTATTAATAAGAATGTACACCTTTAATTTAAACACAGAATAATATTTGATTAAAATTTTTAAAACAAAATACAATATAGAAGTCATGTTAAAAATAATGTTTATTAGCAAAACTGAATTTCTTGTTTTTCTTGTGTATTTAGTACAGGGTCTACAGGGTCTCACTATTTAGATCAGACTGATAGTAATTCTTCTGTTTTCAGCCTCCCAAGCACTGGGATTACAGGTGCATGCCACTAGGCCCAATCTCTGAACTTCAATGTATACTTATTTTACAATGTATCTATTTTTACTTTATATGTAAGAGGCTTCAACATTGTACATATTAATCTGATGGTGTGTGATAGTTTGGCACCTATATACATCATATAATGCTTAAGTAGGTTTAATCATACTTGTCCTCTCTATATTTATCATATATTTATGGTAAAAATTTTTAAAAAATTATTCCCCTACTGATTTTTTGTTTTTGTTGTATTGCAAATTAAATCTAAGGCCTTCTACGTGAGCTACACCCTTAGCCCCTTTTTAATTTTACATTTTGAGTTAGAGTCTAACTAATTTGCTAAGTTTCCAAGCTGACCTTGAGCTTGTTATCCTCCTGCCTCAGCCTCCCAGGGCTCTAGACATGGGCTACTCATGCAACTGCTCTAAGGTTTTGAAAGTTATAGTGTGTTTTTGTTACTGTCACCCATATTATTTAATTAAAAAAAAACATCAAAACAACAATATAGGTAACTGTAAATTAGGAATTAATGTTGTGTTTACACAAGAAAGTCTCTTTTAGCTGATTATCTAGATCCTTGGCTCTTTATCAACTAATAGTATTTGTGCGGTGACTTGGTGACTTGTATCTTTATTAACAAATTCAAATTCTCAGACACCACACCTGGAAGGCAGTTTTCAGAGCAGTGAGCAGGAGTGGTGTCGAAAGAAACACCTCTACGGGTTTCCCTAACTGACACAACGCAGGATCCTAAGTGCGTTTGAAAACAAATGAGTTACAAGTGAATTATATTTATTATACCCAAAGAAGGAGTAAAGAAAAATCCATAATGTCATCAGGCTTAGGGAAACAGTGTAAATGAGAAGCCTAAAATCAAAAGAATATTGGGAAATATCTAAATATGCTGAACATCTTAATAGAGTAATATGTGTACTCTGACGAAGTTTTCCTTAAAAGTGAATGTTCGGGGGCTGGAGGTAGAGCTTAACTATAGAGCGCCTGGCAAGCATGCCCTGGATGGGGTCTGTAAGTCTGTGCCCAGCATCCCTAAGCCACTGCATTTTCCTAGAGTGTTGTTCATTAGACAGGAAAGATCATTATCCAAACATAAACTCTCCATAAACTATAATTCAGCATGACATTTGTGCATCTTCTCAGGATGCGCTGGAGTTTTTTCACACAGGTGGACACTTTCATACCTAGTAATGTTACAGAGAAATAATCCCCAACCTGTTAGATGTGCTGAACTCCTGGCTCCTGGAATGGACTCAAGGACAAAGGAGGTGAAGAGTAGGAAAGTGTTAGCAGGAGAAAGCCCCTGAGAGGCAGGAGGGACCCTGGAAGTGGACTGGCACTGAGCTGTGCTTGTCTGGGCCTTCTACACAACAATCACATCACCAGTCATCTTGGGTCAAATTATAATCAAACCATAGGATTTCCAGCACAGTCTGGTTAGATAATTTGATCTAATAGAAGAACAAGGTACATAGCAAGGGAATGTTGCACCAAGAAGAAAGAAGGCCTTTGTGGAAGGGGTGTGTGAGGCTATGCGTGCCTGCTCATCTTCTCTTGTTTCTCAGGAGCGCTGGACCACGTGTGCCCAGGAGGCTCCTAGGCCCAGCCACCGTGCCTCCATCTTGGGGCCCGGCTTCCATCCACTCAGCACCTGGCCACAGACTGTTTCACCCATCTCTGGGATGATTACATCTTGGTATATCTACAGATCTTCCTAATCTCTTTTAAAATGCCTTTCAACCTCTACCCAACTTAGCTATCTGCAATAGCAAAATCGGTCACTGTATAAACTATTTTATCAAAGTCCTTCAGGAAATCATTACAATACCTTGGGACATTGAGGCAAAAGGATTGATAGTTCAAGGCCAGTCTGGGCAAGGTCTCATCCCAAACAAACAAAATAACAAGTCCTAAAAAAACAGAATAATATTCATTATACTATGAACATAAGGATTTTCTTCTTAATTTTTTTTTTAAATTCATTTGCTTCAGTATATTTCCTAGACTTTTATAACAAGAACTTAACATAGAAGCAGCTGCTTGATGAATAAGTTTATTGGTCTTTATCTGAAAAATCTTCATAGAAATTTGGTTTATCTCCCAGCAAGCAGCCCACTCCTGAGCTCTGAGCAAGCTTGCCTTCTTTTGAGCTACCTGATCTTTCTTCTGGGCAAGGGACATTTTGGGACGGTTGCGCCTCTTCTTTCTAACTTCTCTCTTCTTTTCGTAGACTCAATTCTCTCCTATAGCACCATGAGCTTTCTTATACATCTCCCCCATCGTGTCTGGAGTCACACTGTTCTTTATGTACTGAGAGAACTGTTTCTTGTGAGCATCTTTGTCTTCTTCCATTCATGTAATCTGTGACATTCTGACCCATGATGTGCTTCCCATGTACTTCTGCACTGAACTCCCTGCTTTCAGAATCATAACCAGGGAGTCATTTGGTGCTGTGAGGGATAGACAAGCCTCCATCCACAGCACCCTTTAGGGTTCCAAAGCTTCATTGCCAGCTGTAGTTCTGGCGAGGCCTGCAGCCAAGTAGCAGGTGAAGGCGCCGGGTCTGCCAGCAGTTCTTTCCACAGTGTATTCATCTCCAGTCACCTCCACCTGGCCTTCATAGACTTATCCACGCCAAACCTATTGAGAAGGCTGCAGGCCAGTACAACACGCTGCAGCATCATTTGTTAGGCCAGCTTTCACTCCGCATTTTGGTAGTTCATGAGCATATGCTGCACAGACTCTCATATTCCTTCCAATACGGGCATAAGCAATCTGACAAATGATGTCTCTGTTAGTTATATGAACTATCATTCTGTATTTATGTGTGCTGTACTTATTTTTGTCCTGTATTACCAAGCATTTCCTAGCATAGAAATGCGTTGTTCCCTCATGTTGTCTTCTAAACTTCCCTTGGTGTCTTTTAAAGTAGGTCTTATTCTTGACAACCTTAACAAAATCCATCCTGTGTAGTGTAGACCCTTGTCTGTTGCCCTACACAGACATGCAGGCCAAGCAGCACCACAGGGGGAAATAGCGATTTTCTTCTTAAAACTAACAAAACAAAACAAAACAAAGTGAGAAGAATCCATTAAAAATGTCTAGATCGGGGCCAGGGAGATGGCTCAGTGGAATAAGCGCTTCCCTGGCAAGCAGAAGGGCCTAAATTCAATCCCCGGTTCTAAAAGAAAAAAAAAAAATGTCTAGATCAGTTGTAATCTTTTTCTTCAATTATTTTTGTAGTTCTGGGGAGTGAACCAAGGGACTTTGTACTTAGTAATATCCCCAGTTCCTTTTTATTTTTAACACTGAGGCAGGATCTCACTAAGTCTGTAAATTTCCAAGCCTAGCCTCAAACTTGGGACCCTTTGGCTTCAGATCCTGAGAGTGCTGGATGACAGAAGTGCACCACCAGGCCCACCTCGCCTAGATTTTGACAGTCATCTTAGTAGTAAACCCTTATGTCCTAAGGTTTCATAAATTGTGCAGAGCACCATGGAGCTTGTCTACCATAGCATTCATTTCTCTTATTTTTCCATACCTACAGAGCTGAACTCTCTGCCCTGTCTGGGATAGGCCCTGGCAGATCGGGATGAAGACACAAAGGAGTTGACTATTGTCTTAACTATTTCTCATTGTTGGGACAGAATTCCTGACATCCTCAAATTCCAGGAGGGAGGGTATATTTTAACTCACAGTTTTTTTTCTGGTTTTAGTCCATAGAGTTGGCTGGCTCCAAGGCAGAGTAGTGCAGCAGAGAGGCAGGGGTGCAGCAGCTCATGGCCTAACAGGTAGCAGGCAGCAGGAAGCAAGCGTTCCTTTCTCATTTTATTCCATTCAGGCTATAAGCCTACTTATTGATGATGCCAACACCCAGGGTGGAGTTTCCCATTTCACATATCCAGGACTACTCTAAACCACTCAGTGCACCAGCCTAGCCACTGCACACCCAGACTCCATCCACCTCTGTCTGAGGCTTTGGGGAACATCTAGATATAAGCCACAGCCACTGTGGTCTCTGTAGGATCCCTGTCCATCTTCTATATGGGTATCTTTGTCCATAAAATACTTCTAATCACCTGTGCAAAAGTTTAGGTAGTATTTTCCTTGGGAGAGAAAATACAGGCTGCTGTTACTAAAGTATACACTGGCATAAAAGGGTGAGATGTCAAATTCTCTAACTTTTCTATGATTGCAGAAGCTACCCACAGTCCTGCTAAGGGCTGGAGTAATTAGAGGACAGTGTGGAATGGCAAAACTACTCTAATGGATTGTAAGGGAGATAACATTTAGGGTACACATTTTATTGGACCTATTGGAACCACTGTTTAAAATATGAAGCATCAGATGTGTATGGTAGCACATGTCTATAATTCCAGCACTTGGGAGGGTGAGGTAGGATTGTCATGAGTTTGAGGCCGGCCTGTGCTACATAGCAAGTGCAAGGGTTACCTACACTATATAGCAAGATGCTATTTCAAAAAACCAAAACCAAAAGTCAAGTCAGACTTTATCAGATATAAAAATTATATTTCTTGTTATATAGGTCTTGCTTTATCTTGTTCTTAACCATCCAGCAGAAAAGTATAAAAACAAAGTATAAAATGTAAATCTGTATTAATATGCTGAGCTGTAGAAGGTTCAAATCAATAACTTCTGACATTGCTAGTCCTATGGCTAACTCATTACTCTTATGGACTACTGAACTATATTGGAATATTTTGCTGAACTTGCACCCCTACAATATTTAAATGACAGTGGGATATCCTTTTGTGACAAAACCAAACAGAAAAAGGAGACACAAATGAATGACCATTTTGTATCTGTGTATTCAAAATAGTTAGGATAGATATACAGCTACTTTCTCTGAATTCAGTGACTAGAAAGATTTGTTCTAATAGTGTTTGTGAACAGGATATCATGTCTGCATCTTACACAATGAATAACCACTAACACAACAATATGAAATGTATTAAGTATTGAAACTTTCCTACTAATCAGTTTTGAAACTGTCTCATTGCTATTTGTTTCTCAATACAATTATTTTAAAAAAGCCAAGTCAAAGCAAAGCAAACCAAACCAATCACAGCCTCAAGGGGTAAAGCCCCTCCCCACTGACAGGAAGAAGCTAGTAAAAGGCATCTCCTAAGACTGCGGGAAGAATAGCCTTCTCCCGCCAACACATGTCCAAGGGGTTCCAGCGGCAGAGTACCCTCCTTAGCCTGGGCCATGACCCAATCTCAGAATCTGAAATTATCACTCATGGCAACAGAAGCACATTGCATAGAATCTTTAAATATCTATCTTGCCTTTAAGGCGTTTATTAATTTGTACTTTGCTGAGGTGGTAGCACTGAATAAAATTGTGGGAATTTATTAAGCAAGTGATTAGAGGTGTTTTTGAATTTAGAAAGTTTTGTCAAGTAGAAACCAAGTTTAGTATGATCTTAAATCAATTATGGAATCATCAGGCTAACCATAAAACTTAGTTGCTTAACTTATAATGGATTTCATTTTCTAATACTTCAGGAAGTGATATGCCTGATGAAAAAAATTACACAGAAATTAAAACTTAATCTCCCTTTTTAAAAAAGCCTTGATACTATTTGCTTAAAATTATTAATGTTCTTCAAATAGGTTCAGACGTATAGGCATGTCTGCATAGACAGATTTCATCACTTTTAAATTCTTTTTAATTAAATTCATTTTGAACTTCAAATCTGTACTGTGTAGTGTTTGAGGTTATTTATGCATATTTTGTGAAAAGCAGCGAAACACTTAAGTCACCAAAAGCATAGTTCATAAACTGAGACACAAAATGTTGCCTTTCTGTCCCAGCGCTCAAAATGGCACCAAGAAGGTTGCTGAGGAGCTGTCCAGGGTCCTGAAATCACAAGCGGCCGTGTAATCACTTATAGAGAAAATGCAGACCTCCGGAGGGCTTCCTGCCATTGGGAGTTACAGAGCTTTTGTTCAACCGAACTTTAGACTCTTTAAAAGTCTTCTGAAAGATCATTCTCGGTCTGGGATCTGCACTGTCTCTGGTCTTCCCAAGCCAGTCTTAGCGAGGATTTCCTTTTGGTCATTTTAAGGAGACCCTCACTTTCATATGAGATCATGTTCTTCATCTTTCACCTATGACGCATCCTCCCTGCTCCAAATTAACCACATCTGTACTCTGTGTCTTCCTGCCCCACTTGGTTTTTATTGCGGTCTCCTCCAGTTCATCATGCCCAAATTTCTTCAAGCCCATACATTACCCAGATGAGAAGGTAAAGGGCAGATACATAATCAAGATAGAGGAACAGATTCAAAGCCTTCAAAAATAGTTTTAGATGAAAATACCTTATTTCATCTATTAAGAAAAACAATAGATACAGCCTTGCCAACAGGTCTTTTGCCTGTAAAGGGGCCATTTTGCAATTATAAATTGATTCTGCTTTCTATGATTCGCAAGTTCCACAGATTCCCACCTCCAAGAACACATAAATACTCACAGTTCCACAATAACCTCTCTCTCTCTCTCTCTCTCTCTCTCTCTCTCTCTCTCTCTCTCTCTCTCCCATACTTTATTTTCTCTATGTCTGCACTTCTTTATTTCTGCCTAGTAGGAAATCTTTATTCACTATTGCAGTTCTATGCAGTATCTCAAATAGGCTTTCTCATGTTAGCAAATAGGAATTGTTTTTAGCATGTTCATGAACTCAATGCTAAGATAACAGGAATGTGTACCAAATTAAATGTTGTTAAAAACAATATCACATACCACTATGTTATATTCTAGTAGGCACTGGGAATTTGTTAATTAAATGTCCATAGTGAATTTATAAAACTCCTGCACATAAGAAGAATCTACTGTGTGTATTTTACATTTACACACATATGTACTGTGGTCAAAGTAAATATTTTTTCTATTTAATGGCTGAGAGTTTTATTAATGCTATTAGGAGAGCGATAATTCTCAGGAATAAAATAAAACTTTTGGACCATCATTACATTGCAGTGGTACAGGGCTTGCCTAAAATATGAAAGGCTTTCAGGGGCTGGGGAGAGAGTTCAGCAGTCTAAACTCCTGCCTGGCAAGCTCAAAGACCCAGGTTTGATGTCTCGTACCACATGCTGTGCCCACCCTGCACCAAGCCAGCCGCTGATACCAGTCATGGTGAGGCACACATGTAATCCCAGCACTGGCGAGGCTGAGACAAGAGGATCACTATGAGTCTGAGCTATGTAGCAAGACCCTGTACCAAATAAATAAATAAATAAATAAATAAATAATTTTTTAAAGAAAGAATTCCTGATGATACTTCTAAAAATCTTTTTTTTTTATTTTAATTTTTATTTTTAGAAAAGAGTCTACAGGGTATTCAGGCTCACTACTAGATAGGACTCATAGTGATCTGGCTGTCTCTAGCCTCCCAAGAGCTGGGCTCCCAGGCTCACATCAGCACACTCAGTCTCATTCATCATCTCAGCATGCCCTGGGGATGGTGCTGGCATAGCAGGCCTAGGGATCAAACCCCCGACCCTTGTGCCTGCTTGCAGGCACGTTAATCCGCTGAGCTATTTATCCAGCCCAATAATGTTGATGGCCAATCTATGTCCAATAGCTTGTCTCCCAGAATATTGGATATATGTTTATTTCTCCCCGGAGTGGGGGATCAAACACCTGACAAGTGGAGAACAGTGTATTAGGTGACTACGATATAAACCTCTCAGTAGTTTGCTTCCAAGAACACAGGAGGAGAATATGACAGAAAGAACGGAGAACACTTCTCAAAAGCACAAAGAAAATCCTGTGAGGGAGCAGACAGGGAAGGGGGCTCTGAAACAACTGTGATTTGTCTTCCCGTTGTCGTACTTCAGGCAGTAGAGCTGTTCTGTTTTACATTCTGCTTTGACAGCAAGTCTGCTGTGCTCCTCAGAAAGAGAAAGGGTGAGGGAGGAACCACTTCTTGATGTTAAGTAGAGCAGAGCGGTAGTTAAAATAATGAGTACTTCTAATGGGGATAGACTTTTCTGGATTAATGAAAATAACAGTAAATTATGTTTCTGCAGTTAGATTTTATTTAAGCTTATTTTGCTGTATTAAATTGGTTGGTTTGTTTTTATGAAGAAAGTACTATTGGAAGACTTTTCACACATCAATAGTAAATAATAGTGGCTTCCAATTTTCAGTCCTAAATCTCATGAAATGTAGCTTGCAAAATTCATTTGCCATCACACCAACTCATAAAAATACCAGCAGTAATAATACAATGTAGGGACTGGCCCTAAGTTAACAGGTGCTAATTAAACATATTTTGCCTTTCTGGTTCTGAAAATCCAACAGACCAAATGGAGTAAACAAACTTTGTTTCACAGCTTTGAAGCCTCCTCATGAGTTTCCCCCCAACTTAGAAAAATTACACTATTTATAAAAGTGCATAAATTGTAATTTAAGTTAAAAAAAAGCCTTGAAATTTTTATCAAAAGCATTCAAATGACTCTGTCCCCAGGTCAGCTAATGAGTTGTCAGGAGCTGGCCCCTTGCTGTAGTGCACCTCCTGCAGACTAAGACAGTTAGCCATGTTTTCATCAAAGGAAATGCTCATTAGTGGAGCTTTCAGAAACTGATTTGATTATAGTTTCACTTGTTAAAGTGAAATATTTTGAGCTCATTAGGATGATTATGATTCAAGGTCATCGTTTGAAGCTAGTCCTGTCAATATAAGATAAATGGGCCCTCATCTTTTTCCCTTCTTTACGTCTGTGCTTTTTAAACTCTTCTGTGTAAAAAGTTCCATAGCCATAATTAATTTTTAGTTCTTCTGTTACAAAGCTGCTTAAAAAAAAAGAACAAAGATTTTGGCTACCAAAAGGACCTTGAAGAACTATTAAGAGGAGGAGGAGGCTATCTTGTTTTAAAAAAATCAGAGAAAAACCTTGAAAAGTTCAGCTTTTGAAATTCAGCTATTTTCTCCTTGACCTTTCCAAAGTTTTTAAAAGGTACTTTGTACTTAATTTTGTATGTACCCTTTCATCTCAAAAGTATAAAACTAAACTGAAAACCACCCAAGAACTACCAGTAGCTTAATTAAACATCTCTTCTTTTATGGCACAAGATGAAGTTAACACCTTTTAAAGTCCTTTCCTTTCTTTTTCTAAATACAGCACTTAAATCTCTGATGTTAAAGAGCCACTTAGATATTAAAGAGGCTGATGTAAACCCCCATCCACCAGTCATTCTAACATTTGGCCCTTGAACCTCATTGGGCAAATATTACCTTTTCCCAATGAAAGTAGAATTTTTAAACTTCTTCTATGTTATATTTTGGGAATGTTTATATCTTTTAACTAATTCAAACTGCGATAACTACAATGCCATTCACTTGAATTTAAGTCTTTATTAAGCTTGAGAAAGACTGTATTTACATAAATTAAAAAGGACTTGGCTTTTTATATTAATAATTTCTTTTTTCCTGATTTTGAACACAATATATTTGCAACCTATCTCTAGTTTTTAACAATACATCCCTAGAATAAATTCTAAATTTATGATTATAATTTTAACATACTGATTAATAATGAAAAGTGGTCATTTTCAAATATACTATTTGAAGTATATGTGAAATTAGACAATTGTTGTTCAATAGATTTGGAGAATAGTTGGGAAGCAAAGAAAGGTTTTGTCACTTGTACATTCCCACTGGCCAGAACCACATCCATTTAGAGTGTGGAGTGGGATGCATTTGTTATGGGAATAGATGAATAACTAAAACCACAGGATATTTTTTAATCATTCATTCTTTGAGTCATAGATATCCCTCGCATCTTACACTAATGTGAGTCTCCATGAACTCATGGACTCACTCAACTTTGCATTCAAATGTTCCAGGTAAGAAATGGTGAGGGCTTACACTAAACTAGGAATGGATAAGAGAAGGGCACAGAAGGCTATGTAGGAAGGAAGACCAGCAACCCTTTTCTAATTTGAACTACTGGAAAGAAAGTAAACAGTTGATTAAAATCCTGCAGGACAAGTCAAAAGACCATTGATCAGATAAGTTGGTTAGTTACTAGATTTTAAAGTCAACTTGAAAACCAAATTGGTCTTAGGTATGGATTCAATTCAGATTATTGCATTACGATGTGTTGACAACATCAGTGCTATACAGAGGAAGGCAAGCGTGGAGCTTGTTCCTGAGTGGCCAACAAATGTTCCCTCTGTACTGCATCCCCCTTTGGAACCTAAGTAATGATGAGAAACTTGCGAGGAGACTGAGCATCTGAATAAAATGGTATTTTCAACTGAATGTTAAATGACGTGGGGGTATGAAAGCCTGCATTTGGCGTAATTGATTGCTAACGCTGTCCAAAAGTCTGAGAATATAAAGGAATCAATCTAGCCATAATGACAAAGCATTTCTTTTCTTTTTCTTTCCTTTCTTTTTTCCTTTCTTTCTTTCTTTTTGTATTTTTTTTTTTATGGAAGGATCTACAGAAGGAAAGACCCACCCTTTGCCCTGGCTCCTTTCCTCTCC
Source organism: Octodon degus (assembly GCF_000260255.1). Classification (NCBI taxonomy): domain Eukaryota; kingdom Metazoa; phylum Chordata; class Mammalia; order Rodentia; family Octodontidae; genus Octodon; species Octodon degus. Next base: position 19,580,166 of record NW_004524598.1, on the reverse strand, counting down.
CTCCTTTACGTACTTCTTCCACCCACCTCTGCCTTCTTGTTCTTTTCCTTCATTCCCTCCTATGTATATTTTATCTTTCTTTTCACTATGTAGCTTATATTTTAACCATCATTCTCTTTTTCCACTTCTCCTTTCTAACTTTCCTATAGGGGGAGGTCTAGAATAAATCATAACATATGCACAATAGCAGGGTCCAATGACACCCCACATCCACAAAAATGAAAGTTTAGAAATAACAGTGAACATAAAGTAGTAAAATCAGGCCACAGTGAGCAGTGATTACCTTCGTGTTCCTTCATTCTGTGAGCATTTCATAAGGATGAGTTCTCTGCAGTGAGTGTAGACAGCATGCGATGATCATGACGTCATAGACAACAAAAGGTAGAACGCTGGCTTGTTTAGAACAGGTGGCTCAGGAAGGTCTGCACAGCCTCTTGCAAGTGTTAAACTCTTGTTGATGTCTGTGGGCTGCAGAGCCCTGTTCCTGACTCTCCCTCTTCCTGCCTCACTGGCACATGTCAGCTGCATGCAACGGACTGGAATTTTTTGATTGGACTTTGCCTGCAGGCTCTGTAAATAAATACCAGCACAGGTTCTTTTCTCCCAAATGTAAAGAACATGAAAATTTTAAAAATGAAGCTTTCAATCTATATGTACTTGATTCCCCCTCCATAGATAGCACAAGAACCCTGAAAAGGGAGTCTGCAGTAAATCCTAAGACTAGCAGCCTTCACAGCATATCCTATGCAAACAGTGCATTAGAGTTGAACTGATTGAGGACTATGGTAAAGGATTCTAGTGGAATTTCCTTAGCTACAAAACATAAAGCTAGAGTAACTCAAAAGAGCGAGATCAATACATGTGCAGGTTATCATGTTGTGAACAATGTCATCACTAACAGTTTTTCAGGTCTCAGTTCTCAAATACTCTGACATGCTTTGGTAGTTTTCAGAGTCACATTTATGTATGAACATTTGCATAAATTTTCCTATTTAGCTCATCACATTATTTTGTTGCATCAGACACTGACTTTTAATGATAGAAATGGCCAACCACTGTAACAAAAATATGCTTAAAGGGAGCTTGGATGTATGTGAGGAAAGACTCTTTACAACGCTAAGCTACTTGAGCAAGTTGAT
>NW_004524598.1:19573034-19578359 GCF_000260255.1 Octodon degus | reverse complement strand
ACCAAAGATGAAATAATAGCAATGGCGCAATTTCTATCACAGTAAAAACTACCCTTACAGCTTTGATGGCTTCATAAATTGAAGCTAGTCAAGAAAGATAGTACTGAAACTGATTTTACCTGTTCCCATTTCTTGGAGAAAAAAAAATTAAGACCAAAACACAAAGCCTAATATAAATTTGATATCATGGAGATAAAAATTCTATTTGCCAGGCAGATGTCTAGCATTACATAGAAAATAAAACCACCTCCTTTTAAAAGCTAAATTCTTCAGCTGACTAAGGTCTGAAACAAGTCAACATTTCATAAATGCAAGAAGCTAAATCTCTCATGGAATAAATCCTAAACTGAATTCATAAAGCAGCTCTTCAGCGTATGCAACATTATGGACTTGTGAATATCCACTTCCCACTGTCACAAAAAAAGACATGTTAAACTCACCAAGAAGGCCCTGAAATGAAGTGCTAATGAATGCAAACTCTGTGTTTTATTGCTGTTGTCATCATATAAAGTCAACGACCAGTTCTTTTCTTCTCTGCATTTCAACATGTTGGTGGTACTTGAGCGTATTGCATGTTCAGGACTCAGGAGAAGTTTCTAACTCACCCCTTCTGTTTTTGAATAACTTTGGAAAAGGATATCTTCTTGCTCTACTTTTTCATCTCCAGGAGCTGCACTAGAAACTCAATATTCTGTGAATGAATATTGCCCCTCATTAATCTCAACTTGAGGGCAGGATTTCACTCTTTTGAGAAAGGTTCTCAGTGTCTTCTGGGTGAATTTGGACTAATGAGCACAGCCCACGGAAGCCTAGATTTTTGTCCTCCTGTAGTCAGGGCCTTGGCAGAGCCCTTTCTGAAGCAATCACTTTGATGCCTAAGTCATCTGTCTTGGTTTTAGTGCTCTTCAGTTCCCCCCAAAAATGCATTTGCACATTATTTTTATTTTGTTTTGTTTTTATTTTCATCCATTTGCTCCTGAAATTTTAAAGACAATGTTTTTGTCTTCATTTTAAATTTAGGCATTCCTTCTTTTCTTTAGTATTTTAAAAACAAAAGAAATGTGCCATAAAATAAAGCAGTTAATTTATTCATAATATGTGTTTTAAAGCCTGTGTATCTATTATGGTTGTGGGAAAATAAGATTTATAAGCACTCTGATGAAAGCCGATATGATTTCCCTGTTGTTACACTTCCAAATGTAGTATATGAGAACATTCTTTTACATGCTCTAAAACTGAATCTATCAACTCACAGAAAAGAAGGACTATTAGGCTGACAAACAGGAATGGTGAAAAAGATAAGATTGCACATTAAGAAATTATATCAATAGAGATTTGAATGTTGAACCAACATTGAATCCCTGAAAATACGTTGACAATGTTATTAAATTAAAAAAAAAAAGATTGCACAGTGGAAAAGTTGGGAAGTCTCCAGGGGTGGGGGTTCCCGCCTGTAATCCCAGCTCTCTGGAGACTGAGGTAGCAGGATTGCCTAGTTCTTGTTTGGCCTGGATAACTTAGCAAGAATGTGTCTCAAAATAAAAATGTTCTGGGACTCAATGGTAGAGTACCTGTCTATACCTGCCTAACATGAGCAAGGCCTTGGGTTCAATTTGCCACACACACACACACACACACACAAACACACACACACACACTCGTGCGCATGTGTGCGTGTGCACATGCATGTGGTAGTAAGTCCTATGATTCTTTATGCAGATGTGCCATGTCTAAAACCTGGTTCCCTTCTCTCTCTCTCTCTCTCTCTCTCTCTCTCTCTCTCTCTCTCTCTCTCTTATTCTCTCTCTCTCTCACTTTTTCTCTCTCTCTGTTCTCTCTTCTCTCTCTCTTTCCTATTCTACAGATTGAATCCTGGGCCTTTTTATTTTTTAATTTTGGAGACAGTCTTGAACTTGTCTTGTGATTCTCTTCCCTCAATCTCTCAAAGGGCTTCTCAATGTGCTACAGTCACCTGCCACTTTAAAGTCTTTCTTTCTCTTGTTACAAGGCTCTCAATCCTACCAGATTAATACCATGCCTTTATGAATTTATTGAACCTTACATGCTTTCTAAAACCACTTGTCCAATTCCATTCACATTGGAGATTAGGATTTTCACTTACGAACTCGGAGAGGAGAAACAGTTCAGTCTATAGAGGGAATGTTATTGACCTGCAGAGTAACCCAATGACATCACTTTTCACGCTCTGGCTCATATTGAAGTCAGACATGGAGACTGAACACCCACACACCATGTGCTGTCACAGTAGCTCTTTGAACTTTCTGTAACATTTAAAAGTGTATGTGTGTTTCACATTTTCTAGGAGCTTTCTGTAACATTCAAGTTTGCTTGACTCTTCGAGGTGTGAACTCACACACAGGGGCACGTGCCAACATGCACACACAGGACTCTGTGCATGGAGAGTGTTGCCCGCTTCGTATGCCAACATCTGTCTCTGAGTTCAGACAGCCAACACAGCATGTTCTCTTCACGTTGCCCAGTGCAAAGTTTTACGCTTTACTCCTTCGGAGTTCAATGCCTTTATAAGGACGGTCATGGGCAAAGATAACTTGCATTTTATTTGGAACTTCTGTTGTCTTTTCAGACCTCAGGACTTTATAAAGAGCATAGCTTTAGGATGGATTTTGTGCTTCCACTTTGAGAATACTAATCCTGCTTCCTAAGCTGCTTTTACCATAGACTCTCCTCAGCCACATAGCTGCTGCAGTCGGCTCCTCGTGAAGAATGGGGCGGCTCTTCGGCTGGGGGTCACGTGGTCCATGCACTAGCAGATTGGGTCCTTTGTCTTAAAAGAAGGCTGAAAAAAAAGCAGGACAGTTGGTGGATCGCTAGTGCAAAAGCCTAAAGAGCCAGTGAGGGGTCACGGAGAAGCCACACTTGAGAGCAGGAAGAAGCAAAGCGGTCGTGAAAGAGCTCAAGGTGTCAGTGCACCGGATGACTGCAAGGGTCATCCGAGAGCCTCACACAGAGATGGCACCACCCCACCTTGAAGGGATAAGTGCAGGTCACTGATGGCACTGAGTTCGTAGCTAAGTCCTGCTTGGATCCCAAATCTGAGGATTACAAAACGGTCACTGTTTGCAAAACCTTTACCAAATCTTTACTCTGCTCCTGAGTCAGACATATTTGTCTCCTTATTTTCTAAGACTTGAGTGGAAGGCTTCAGCTTTTATAAGGGATGATCTCCCCGTTGCCCAGTCTTATTGTCCTGGATACTGCCCACGTGTCTATGACCTGTGTCAGTACACATAGCACGTGAAGAGTCCTACTGCCTTATGAAAATAAGAGTTTGTCAAAAATTAGGTCAGTCAGTTATATTTTTTTTTTCCAGGCAAGTTTTCAGTCTAATATTAGCTTTTAACTTTTTATCTTTAGAACTTGCAAATGGGTTCTATCATAATAAAATGGTAGGGTTCAATAATTTTCAAGGGATTGTAATAGACACTTATCTCTTCAAGGTGGGGCGGTGCCATCTCTGTACGAGGCTCTCCGATGACCCTGGCAGCCATCCGGCGCACTGACACCTTGAGCTCTTTCACGACCGCTTTGCTTCTTCCTGCTCTCAAGTGTGGCTTCTCCGTGACCCCTCACTGTCTCATTAGGCTTTTGCACTAGCGATCCACCAACTGTCCTGCTTTTTTTCAGCCTAAAAATAAATGGAAGTGCTTAATTAAGGGTGAGTCTAGCCTGACTTCTTTTAGCTGTGACATTTTTCTCTAAGGCTTTCTGGAGCAGGGTTATTTTTTTTTTCTCTGACAGGTCTTAGGAAATTTAACCTCTGTGGTTCTAAATTCATCCATTTGTGATTTCTTGCTTAAATATTACCCGAAATCTGCCACAATTAAATAGGCCCCATTCTCCCAGAAGTTATGACTTCCAGAACGGTCACAGAGGCTTTCTATTTACCATTGCATTTATTCATATAAATGCATATATTATGTATATACAGTATACATAAAGTTAGCTTTCTAACTTTATCATACATAATATATGCACACTACATATATACATATTCATATATGAATATGCACATATATGAATATAGATGCATATGTATGTATATATTAAACTATTTTAGCATCTTATTGGCATATTTTCAGAGTACCTTGTCTTCCCCTTTGAGGCTCGTTTCATTCTATAAGGTACCTCGTCATTTTTACAGCCATTTGGTTATTTAAGAGGTTGGTTTTCCTAGTGTAGAAGGTCACCTACGCACACTCACGTGTGCACACTCTAGTGCACTGCAGGCTTAGCAGCGCCTTGACGCTAAGAGCTACAGAGATAGTAGAGTCTGTTCTCACATGGGACAGAAGCTACTTTTATTTTTTGAAAATGTTCTAGATTTTCAGTTTAGGGAATTTAATAGCGCTTTCTGTTAATCTTTTTACATGATAATGCTGCCAGTCAGCTAAGATTGTGTTTCTTTTGTTTTTAATCTGTACTGTGCTTTTAAAAAGACTATCAGAGAATGTCAGTTTAAGCATCATTTGCATTCACAGCTTGAACTCAGTACCAATAGTGGCTCGCTGAGTGCACATCTGTTGCTAGTGGAAAGGTTTCCTCACTATGTCATGGAAGTTAGTTTTTCAAAATCAACTTCCTCAAGTTGTGAAGTATTAAACAGTCTTCAGCACAACTGTGTAGTGTATCAAGATTCAAACTGAGAAATATGTCTCTTCTTTCACAAATATAATCATGATATTCTAAGCATCAGCCCCTTAGGACACTTTCTTACAGTCTTGTTGAACTATATTGTGAAATTCTCTCTTCTGCTTATTTGTGTGTTAGATATCAATGCAATATTTTTTTTAAATTTGTCCAAAAGTTTGCTTGATGCCCTTCTCAAGAGAGAAAATCACATTTTCTGGCAGTCTATTTTTTCCTGTAAAGATCAATGATCAGGGGTGGCTCAGATTTGTCTTCTACAAAGTGGTTGTCCTGTAAGAACCTGAGACTCTGCTTGCTTATTATTTTGTCTTTGATGAAGCCTGATGGGTCTACTGATGCTCACCGCCTTGGCCTCTGCTTTTGTGTTGATCTTGAGAATCTGTGAACCTCTGTGACTTGCTGCCCTGCCTTGGTAGGTTGTTTCTGTGTGTGTGTGTGTGTGTGTGTGTGTGTGTGTGTGTGTGTGTTCCTGTAGAACATTACTAATCATGCATTACATCCCTGAATATGCTTTTGTTGTATTCAAATTTCCTGTGATTGATGGTTCTTATATTTACATCTGACTTCCACATAACTTGGGCTTTCTTAGATCTGAATTTGCTCACTTGTCTCTTTCTAGCTAGTGCTAAAAGAGGA
>NW_004524598.1:19546639-19572934 GCF_000260255.1 Octodon degus | reverse complement strand
AATTTCCTGTGATTGATGGTTCTTATAATTACATCTGACTTCCACAAAACTTGGGCTTTCTTAGATCTGAATTTGCTCGCTTGTCTCTTTCTAGCTAGTGCTAAAAGAGGAAAAGTCAAGACTGGGCATGGTGGCATGCTCCTGTAATCCCAGCACTTGGGAGGCTAAAAACAGGAGAATCACTATGAGTCTGATCTATGTAGTAAGACCCTGTAGACCCTGTAGACTCTGTAGACTCTGTGTAACGTACATAAAAATACAATAAAAAAGCAAAAATCTTTATTTTCTTTGCCAAGTTATTTTCTTGAATTTTGCATTTTGCTTAGGCTATGGCTGTGATGATTTTTATCCCACAGGCGTCTCTCACATGCGCATTGCATGTAATCCTATCCATGTTGAAGGCCCCCAGAATTCACCTTAGAATTACTGCAGGTCTCCTCAGTCTCCAGCTTCTAACCTTCCACATCTCCCTTCTCCCATTCAGCTTGCCATTCATGCCTGTTCTTGTCTTGGTGACAATTATGGAAGCTGGACTTCAGTTCTTTCTCAAGGGATTTGTGAGCATTATGCAGACTGAGTGGTGTCTTAAAATTCCCAGGTGAGGAGGCTTGAAGCCCAGGCCCCAGAGAGGAACCGTTTGGAAAGAAGACATGCAGAGAAGAAGCGAAGGGCTTCCCTGTTGTGCTGATCTGAATCACAGGCCCATGTCCTCTGAAATTCCATTATGAGCACTTTGGCATTTCCTAAGTTAGCTAACATAGACTCGAATTCCAAGCATTAAGCCAACAGGAACCAGACTCAGTGCTCGTCATTGCCTTCCCATGTTCAGATTTTATTCTCCAACCATTCAGTCCTATTTTCTGCATTGCAGATGCCATGTGCACTTGCATAGTCATTAATTAATGGTTCATTTCGGAAAAGCAGACCCAGTGCCTCATCTTTATCACAAATATGGGACACGCTAAAGTTCAGATAAATGTATAACTTATTAGAAAACCAAGCTGCTAGATGTTGACTGCTGTCTTCCTGGATGTATGGCTATGGGACATTAGTAATTCTTCTAGGAGCTAGAAGAAGAAATGAAATGAAAGTCATCTTTATCTCCATTTCCAAACATTTTTGTCATTCCACTAATAGAAATTATAACCTGGGATTGTCTTTTTAGTCGATATAGAACTTTGAACAAGTCTTCATAAAAAGGAGAATAATTGTGTTTCTATGAAGATCATGTGTTCAAAACAGGTTTCTGAGACATTGGAATGAACCTAATATTTATTTTTTGTTTGTTAGTTTGGTTGGTGTTTTATTTTTGGTCATAGAGTTAAAGTTTAAATTCTCCACCAAATTCAGTATTAAGATTTGTTTTTTATAATACAAGAGTGTTTCCAAGTGATCATTTTGTCTTATGGTGTCAGTACAACAGCATTTTATGTAACATGTCCATCTGGCAAAGAAAACTATCAGCACAATAGCTATGCTGTGTATGCTGATTCGTGCTGTGTTAAGTCAGTGTATTTAGGAACTATGCTTCTCAGAATCCCCTTCCTTGTGTGCCCCAGAGCTAGTACAGGATGTAGAGGGTGATGCCATTTAATTGAAGTGGTGTCTTGCACCCCCAAAAAGTCTTTGCATGCTCACAGTGTGTAGATATTTATAAAATAGCTGCACACGTTGCAGTTTGTTTTCACTCTCCTCCAAACTTTGTCTCTTTCTTCTTCCTTACTTTGCTTCTGCTTTTCCAGCTGGAACCTTTAGCCCAGTCTCTTCTCCCAGAGAAACTACAAGTTCAGAGGGCAAGGTGGGCCTTCCCATGAGCTCAGCTTTTCTTCTCTCTCTTTCCATGCTTCCCTAAGCCCATTCTGGACTGTCAGATCTCAGTTATGCCCACAGATGTGCAATGTTTAATCTCTGTTCTCAGTCACTTATGTTACAAACACTAGCTTCTCTTCCCACTGAGCTCTTACTGAAACACTGTGTTCCACTCATAAAACTCCTTCATGTAGCTTAGACCTTTCAAACAGATTACTGATATATATGTTTTGAAAAGGATGCATAATACTTTTCTTTTTGAACATCAATATTTTAGTCCCAAAATTGCATCCATTCCATCACTCTCCACTAAATGCTTAGTAGGCAATGTGGCTTTGCCTTGCAAATGAATGTTAGTTTACCTGAAGGAAACTGAGTGAATGCATGGGCCATACACAGTAGCCCTGGCTCGTTCATGCTGTGTCATTATGGTTTTCTGCTAGTGTTACATGTGGGAAGGAAAAAGACACACTCGAAAATCAGACAAGAAAGAAAAGACAAAGGCAGTATTAGAAGACTAGAAAGAGAAAACAATTTTGTCAAACTTGAATGCCGATGAAATTTTGCCATAAAAAATCAATTCTTGGACACAGGATCCATCAAAATACATCACTTTTCTTCTCCTTGGAAGAAACTGGAAATCAACAGTTTTAATTATTTCTTAGATTACTTAACTTTTCCTACTTTTAACCTGAGGTTAGAATCCAAAACAAATTAGAGTTAATCTTTTGCAGTAGTGCCTTTACTCTGGCCAATATGTTACTGGATATGTTGCTGTTATGTCTGAAACAGAGCTGAGTAAGTAAGAAAAGAGGCACTGCATGAGTACTTGGTGTCGTGGCTCAGAAAAAAGAGGTGGAGACAGCACTAGGAAGTTGAAGCATGTCAGTTCTGGACCAGTTACTGTGGAGAGAGCAACCATTAACTTTTATTATACTTTATAAACTTTTTTGATACTTTACATCAAAGTTACTATACATCATTTTAAATTCTCTTAATTATTCATTGTGGTCTTTCTAAGCAATTTTTATTGCACAACTTATTTGGAGTCTGTAGCATTCTTGTAAATGAAATAATAATGGAACTTTAAATAATGAAATTACAAAGACTGCTGAAGTTTCAGTGAATTATAGTGCACTTTTGTAGAACACCTCAGTTATTGATGTTATTGAATACATGGGACGTTGTAAGTAGCCATGAGTTCTACGCCTCCTAGAACATGGCAGATGCTCACAGAATTGATATAGAATCAATGACAAAAGACAGCGCTAACATGCTTGGAAAATCTGAGTAGAGAAGCACAGATTAGAGCACTTAAGGGACTGAGCTAACCTCCAGTAGGGTCTGTATCTCTGGCTTTCTCCCATGTACAAAAATTTCACATATTTGCTGATTGCTGTAGTGCAGACCTAAAATGAACCCCCTCCCGCCAAAGCTCATGTGTTCCAAGGTAGGACTTCCAGAAGGTGATTGGATAATGGAGATGGTGTAGCTCAGAGCTGAAGCTATTGGTAGGAATTGAGACCTGGTCCAAGGAAGTGGGTCGTGGGGCCGTGACCTCAGAGGGTCCACTCTTTGCCATTCTCTCTCTGTGTTCTGGCTGTCGTAGGTCAGATATCTTTCCTCTGCTATTACTGTACAATATGTTGATTAGGCCCTGAGGCCAGCCATACTGGCAGACTGACCTCAGAAGCCACAAGATAAAATAGTGTCAGGTAGTTTATCTCAGTAATGTTAAAGAAGTAGATATACCCAAGAACAGAGTCACTGCTGTGACTATGTGCTTCAAAATCTCTTGAGCTGGCCTGTGAGAAGAGGTTGAAAGACTTTGGAGGTGCTGGCTGGAGAAGCCATAACATGCTATCAGCACAGATTGGTGGGTGGTTCTAGTCAGAATTTAAGGGCCAGAATGCTGATAGGAGTGTGGACAGCAAGGGGCAGGATCCTTAGTGGGAAGGAGAAGAAGTCTCTTTGGAAATGGAGTAGAGGTCCTGTGTATTATATTCTGAAAAATAAATTGTTCACATTGTTACCCAGGCTGAGAATTTGAGGGAGACTTAGATGGAGAGTGGTAAAATAATTAATTTGGTGGAGAAAAATTTGAAAGCAGCCTAACATTCAAATTGTGGCATAGGTACAGCTGGCTGCTTTGTGCCAGATCTACAGTGAAAACTCAGAAGCTAAAAGCACACCTGAATTATTCAAAAATTTTCCAATTTTGTCAGAATGAAAGTACCTTAAATTTGGAGCCCCCAAGAAGGTGGTTTCTGAAAAGATCAGTGATATGTAAAGCAAGAAAAATACTTTGTACCAGGAAAATAGGGAAGATAGCTTGAGGGTATCTCAGAAATCAGTCAAATCCCACCTTTTGCAATTCCAAATGTATAAAAGGATTAACTGCATTGAAACACTTTTTTTTGAGCTGGGTGCATTGGCATGCACTTATAATCCCAGCACTTGGGGAGTTGAAGAAGGAAGAATAGAGGGTAATCTGGGCTACTTACTGAATTCAAAGCCAGTAAGAACAACATCCAAGTGATGCTGGTTTTACAGGTGTGCTGAGCACATGAGCTACACATCTCAGAGATTTCCACTCAGATTTCAAAGAAAAGCCTGCTTGGGCATTTACCTCTGAGAACGCAATGTGCAAAGCTAGGCCAGAGAAGCAAAAGGTGTAGTAGAGACTAGGAAGTAAAAAATACCAGGGATACGTGGAGGATGCCTGTAGGCAGTGAGGTGAACCATGCCAACACAGGCCATGCAATTTACAAGAGAAGAAATAGGGTGAGCTTTACTTAGCCCTTTAAAATCCACATCACAAAATAAATAAATAAATAAATAAAATCCACATCACTTCACAACCTGACCTTTGTGCTGGACAGGGAACCATAAGCTTTAATTTTTGCTTGGCTCACTTTTTTGCTTGCTTTGATCTCATTCATTTATAGTCCCTTATTATTCTGTATTGAAATGGGAATATTCTGTTTCATTGTATGTTTGAAGTATTTAATTTTATGTTTGGTTTTTGCAATTGTTTATAGGTAGTATTCCACATGTCTCAAGGGAAATTTTGGACTTGGGCATTTCAACAGTACTTTGGCTAGTGAAACTTTGGTGACCCTTATAGGTAGACTAAAAGCATACAAAATATGGAAGTCAGGGTACAATGTTATGATTTTGAACTAAAAAGCTCATTAAAAGTCTTGCGTTTTCAGAGGTAGATTGTTTGGAAGATGACTGGGTATTGGGGACACTACAATCATTAGTGGATTAATTGAACAGTTTACAGAAAAAACTGCTGCTAGCATGTGGAATCTGCTGGAAGAAGTAGGTAAGGGCCATGTGACCTAGAGGCGTGTATTGTTGACTCTAACTCCTCTCTTCTGCCTCTGGTTCCTGGCTGCCATGGATTAAGCACCATGCCATTCTCCTTCTGTTCTGATCTTTCTGCCCTGGAAACAGTTGACCATGCCCTGGATCCAAGAAAACGACCCTCTCTTCCTGGAAGTGTTGGATGTTGACCATTTTGCCTGCTTGATGAGAAATCTTATTAATATTCCCATGGGGACGTTAACATCCGGGCACTTTTCATTCCTTTTTGTGGGTTCATGTTTTCTTCAGCTATCATAATCATTGTGCCTGAATGTCTTTAAAAAAGTATTTTATATGGAACATATTTCCTTGATATTCATGCAACTTTTTGCCTATTTTATTTTACTTTTGTATTTTAGGGAAGGGTCTACAGGGTGTCCAGGGTCTCACTACTGGATCAGACTCATTGTGATCCATCTGTTTACAGTCTCCAAAGAGCTGGGATTACAGGCGCGTGCCACCATGCCCAATCTCAACTGCTAACTCTGCACTGCCAGCTCAGCACACCCCAGGGACAAGGCCAGCACAGCAGGCCTGAGCATTGAACACTTAGCCCATGTGCCTGCTTGTAGGCACTTTAATCCGCTAAGCTATGGCTGGACCGCCTCTTCATTTTTAAGTGTTCATTTTACTTTAATTTAAAAATGCATTGAAATGAAATTCAGTGACATAGAATTAGGCACTTTAGAGAGAACACCCGAGGGACGTTTGCCATATTCACAATGTGTAATCGCCACTTACGTTCAGTTTCTAAACACTTTTATCCCTGCAAAGTACGGCTTCCTACAGACTCCCCACCTGTTCTTCTGGTGTCACCTAACTTGCTTTGTACCTGTGAACTTCCCTTTCCTATACTTTTTACATAAGTAGAACCAGATAGTGATTTCCCTTTTGTGATTGGTACCCTTCATTCACAACAACATTTTAGTGGTTCATCCATGTATCAGAATTTCATACTTCTAATATATTTATGTTTAAATATTTCTCTTCTATTTTTTTTTTTCATCTTTTCACAGTAGGTCTCACTATGGAGTTCAGGCCAGTCTTGAACTCACTTTGTAGCATTGGCTAGGCTTGGATTCATAAGGATCCTCCCGCCTCAGCCTCCCGAGTGCTGGGATTATCGGTGTACACCAGCATAACCAGCTTTTCATATTTGAAATTTCTCACATGTATTGCATGTATGCATCATTTGTTGGGCATTTGGGCTCTTTCCCCATTTTCGCTACTGTGAGCACTGTTTCCACGTATTTGCAAATAGATGCTGAGGTAAGTGCTCACACAGTTTCCATAGAAGAAAAAGTTTCTTCTTATTTTATATGTTGTCAAAATTTATTTAGTTGAAGTTTAGTGAGTTTATTGAAGTTTATTGAGTATATTGAGTTCAAGTTTATTAAGTTGAAATTTATTAAAAGTATTAGACCTCAGGGCTCGCAAGATAGCTCAGTGGACTGAGCACCTGCTTAGGCAAGTATAGGGACTTGGGTTTGACATCTAGCACCCCATGCCACGCTGGCCACATCCATGGGCGCACTGAGCCCGCCACTGAGACTGGGCATGGTGACACATGCCTGTTATTCCGATGAGTCCAAGCTGCGTAGTAAGACCCTGTACAAAATACATAAAAATTAAACAAAGTGAAGCAAAAAGTATTAGACCTCTGGGTTTGTAGTTTTTATCAAGTTAGATATACAAAAGCTGTTTTTCTCTTGCTCTCTGCCTCTTTACTGAAGTCTACATTTTCACTGATACTCTTCATTGCAGGCCTTACTACCACTTCAATGACATTTCACTATTGGGTATTATGACCTAATGATACTCGTTATGTTCTTAAACTTTTACTCTCTGTGTTTCTATTTAATCTTTGAACAAATGGAATGCAGTTATATTGAGTACTTTTGTCCGCTAGTGTTAACATCTGCGTTAGCGCTGCTTCTCATTGATTGATTAATTTTAGTCTTCTTTCTGGTTGATAGTTTCCTACTTATTTAGAAGAACATAATGGTTTTTATTATTTTTAAACATTTTTCTGATAATGGGGATTAAATCCAGGGCCTTTGTAGTGAATTACATCCTTAGGTCTTCTATTTTTTTTATTATTATAATCATTATTTTGAGTCAGGGTCTAACTTCCCTAGTTGGGCTCCACTTTGGCACCCTCTTGCCTCAGCTTCCTAGGTAGCTATTGTTACAGGCCACTCTAGACTGTAATTCTAATCATTGTTGACTGAATCCTGGGATTATAAATTTTGCTTTATTTATGATTTACATATATTTGCACCTATCTCTTTGTGAACTTACTTCTCAGAATTTGTTCAGTTATTTGGTGATACATCTATCATTTTGCATCTTGCTTTTATGATTAGCTAATCTAGGCCAGAGTAAAATTTAGTGTAGGCCTAATGGTTTGTCATCATTGAGGAAAGACTTTTTTGAGTATTCTATCCAGTGCCTCATTACTCAGAAATTTCATTTTCCCTTATGGGAACAGGTACTATTCTTGGTCCTCTATGAATGTCAAGAAATATCTAGTATGATCCTTTCTGATGATGAAAATGATGCCTTGTATAATTTTATGTATATAAATACCAAGTGACAAGTGCTCTGGTCCACACAAAAGACAGACCCTTCATAGATCTTCACTGTTCACCCATTTGCAGCTTTCTCTTCTTGAGCCCTCTGTCCTTCAAATTCTAAAAGCTTAGCTCCTCCAAGAGTCTCAGTTCCTCAGTGCAGGAAGCCCCCTGCTGCCTGGCCCCGAGGCCCTGGGGAGGCTCTTCCCTCGGGCAGCCATAGCTCATTGTGCTCCTCCTGTCTTGCTCTGAAGCCACTGTTCTCACTACCCTGGTACCCACCGCATGGCAAACTTTTCATTTTGTGTGTGTGACAGGTTTATTTTTTCTGATTTTTTGTTTCAATTAGGTTTTCAATTTCCTTTGTTATTTTGTTTTGGCCTGGATTATACATTCTTTTCCAAAACTTATTCACTAACATAATCTTTTTTTTTCCTGAGACAGGGTCTCACCACATAGTTTATGTTGGCAGTGAATTCATTTTGTAGCTCAAGCTAGCCTTGAATGGCCTGCAATCCACCTACTGCAGCCTGTCAAGTACTGGGATTTCAGGTGTGCACAGCTACCTTGCTCTGATATCATTTCGTGATTCTCTGAAACATTCTAGTCTCCTGCCAAGAAAGTTTCTTTTTTCCAAAGTGTCCTCATTTCCCTTTTTCCTCTTTATGTCTTTAAAAAACTCATGACCTATAAATGGACACTAATCAGACCTGCTGGACACAGAATCTACTTAACTTGATCAATAATTAATGGTTAAACTTATCTTCTGAAAAATTTTAGTGATAGTTTCAATTTTAGTTAAAAACCTGATGGAGGGAAGCCCAATTATATTCTTGCATCCAGATGAGCTCTGAAGGAAAATCTGATATGTGCCATGTGCAAAAACCAGAGAAAGTTTCCTTTGGTTCCTATGCTGCAGCTGACAGAATCCCTTGCTGCTTCCGGTAAATGTATGACTAAGTGCTTCAAAATAGGCAGGAGTGAAATGAGAGACGCAGGTTCATTCTAGGCTTCAGACACTGTTGATGTGACTAATGCTTATTCGCTTGAATGCCCCAAGACTTTCGGACTTGAAAATAAACTTTGTTTTGTTGTAGAGAAGTTCAAAACTATCTCAATATGTAGTCATTGCCTCTCTCGCTCTTTTATTTATTTTTTCACTGTGTCTGCACATGAATCATCCTCCCTTTCTGGAAGCACTTTGTGACGTAAACGCTATGCTATTTTCTTGGCTACTTGATGTTACTGTGTGGGATATCATGACTCTGCCTTCCGAGAGGGAGCAGCCGTGATTTCAGAGTGACAGGACTGGGGCCACATGCTTGGAACTCCTGGAGAGATGAAGGGCTATTTAGCTAGCTGTTAAGCTGCTTTGCATCCTTTTGACCTAAATTACTACTTGTTTTTCTACCATGATTTTGTTATAGAACTATATTTGATAAGAAAATTTCCCTGGATAGTTCAATAATAAGAAACAGGTTAATTTTATTTCATTGTCGTTTCACAGCTTTTGTATCACCTGACAGATGTAAAGGCAGACTACAAGCTAAGATTGAATTTAAGAAAATTATGTACGATAGTATGTATCGCAGATGACTGATATGTTCAGAAGTTACTGGAATATTCTTCCATCTGAATTGGAAAGAACAGGTGAAACAGAGGAAGATCTTGAAGCTTTGTAAAGAGAAGGAAAAATGTGACAAAGACCATGAAATGAATCCAGAAATGGGCTTATAAAATAAAACTTCAGATTTCTATTGACAGTGGCCTTTTACTAGTAAAGCTAAGCAATTTATATTTGAAAAATGAAATAGGAAAAAATGATGATAGAAATCACTACTAAATAGCAATTTATTCTTCCTCATTTGAAAATGACCACTTAGCAAACCTAGATATGAGATGAAGTTGGAAGAAGGTGTGAGTTTGTTAGAAGGAAGAATTTGAAATCAGAATGAGCATGAAAGGCTAAAAAATTGAGCCTAATTTTGCTATTAAGCAGATACAATTTATGTCATAAAATGTAAGTCATTCCCAGGGTTTTATAGGCTGTGTGTGTGTGTGTGTGTGTGTGTGTGAGAGAGAGAGAGAGAGAGAGAGAGACAGAGACAGAGACAGAGATAGAGGGAGAGAGATAAAGAGAGGCAGAAGAGAGAGAATTTGACTATTGTGTATTAGGTACTATAAACAATTTTATAAGAACGTCTTACCAGCATTTTTTAAATGAGTATGGTGAATTATCAAAAAAATTAAAATTGAAATTCCATTCAACCTATCTATTCCTCTTCCAGGAATCTTTCCAAAAGAGGTGAAGACGTTGTATTACAGGGACACATGCACACCCATGTTTATAGTAGCACAACTAATAATATCTTTTTTTCTTCATTTTATGTCTTTGGTACAGTGTCTCACAACACAAGCTGAACTCGTAGCGATCCTCCTGTTTTCAGCCTCCCCACTTTGAGATTACAGGCATATGCCACGATGCCCAGATTTGATCACTGGCTCAGCACACCTTGAGTGTGGGGCTGGCATTGCATGCAGGACCAGGAATAAAACCCTAATCCCTGAGCTTACCAAAGTAGGTACTTAGTCTGCTGAGCTATCTCACTGGCCCTTAGCTAATAATATCTTAATCTTGGAAGTAATCTATGCGTCTATCTACAGATGAATAGAAAGGATGGAAAAAATAAAAGAAAGCATGGGCCAGATAGCTCAGAAGGCTAAAGCACCTGCTTAGGCAGGTGCAGGGCCTGGTGTTTGATCCCAGGCATACCATACTGACCCAGTCCCTGAGGTATGCTGAGATTGCCAACTGAGATGGCATGGCAGTGCACACGCCTCTAATCCCAGTGCTTGGGAGGCTGAAAACAGGAGAATCACTACAAGTCCCATCTACATAGTGAGACTCTGCAGACCCTGTACCAAATACATAAAACAAAACAAAACAAAATAAAGAAACTGATGGAAATTTTAAAAAACAAAAAGCAAAACACTCACACACACACACGCACACACACAAAACCTGGGTTAATGGACAAAGCAAATGCAGTATTTAGACATAATGGGGTACTACTCTCCATAAAGAAAGAGAAATATGAGTCATTTGTAGGAAAATGAATGCATCTTTTGTGTGTGTATGTGTGTGTGTGTGTGTGTGTGTGTGTGTGGCCAGCTCAGCCCATCAGGGGGCGGGGCTGGCTGGCATGTGGTGCTGGGGGATTGAACCGCGGTCCCTGTGCTTTGCTAAGCTTCTTCTAAGTAGGTGCTTTAGACCACTGAGCCATCTCACCAGTCCCAAAGATGAATGCATCTTGAAACCACAATATTAAGTTAAATTAATCAGACACACAAGACTTTCACATGTTTTCTCTTATATGAGAAACTCCACTCATGAATAAAGAACAAAATAAAAGATAAATAAGAGAAGTAAAGAGATAGCTCTTTCTCACATGGGAAGGGAGTCTAGAGAGGGAGGGTCTGGTAAGGGGAGAGAGGTAAAGGGAACAAAGGAATGAAGACGTGTTGTGTCACGCAAGGACTTCCAAAGGAATGTCAGTCTTATGTGCTGCAAAGACGTACTGCTCATAAAGTCACCTCATTTCTCTCTTGTGACCACCAGAGAGCACAGTCATTCCCATTAACTCTATTTCAGAAATGAAGAAATTGAACTTCAAGGTGGTGACATTGGAGACGCGGGCTTGATCCTGATCTGTCTGATTACAAACTGTATGCCCTCAGCCACTTTTAAGAAGAGAACAATTGAATGCAAACCCATACAGAGGGAAAATTACGTAGAGACATCTGGAAAAGAATATCCATCTACCAGGCATGCCAAGAGGCTGAAAAAAAAATTTCATAGCTTTTGTCAGCTAAACATGGGTCAGATATTTTACAAGAACATTTTAGAAATCCAAATGTTTATCATAGGCAGGTGAAAGTCTCTGCTCCAGTCTAAACAGATAAACAAGAGACTCCTTTCTACTCTGTGACCCATTGTACAGGATCCTGGCCCCATGGACCTAGGTGTGGAACTCATTCCCTTTAGGGAGACTTGTATCAGTTGCTAGAGGACAACAGGGGAGGCTGCCCACTTGACTCCTGTGGCTTGCTGATGCTGTCTGGTCACGCTGGTCTTCTTGAAGCCTAAAGAGCACAGGCTGCATGACCTAAGCAACACAACTTTGTTTCCTCTCAGTTCTGAAGCTAGTTTAATGTCAAGAAGTTGGCATGGAAATTTTATTTCAGTCTCTTGGCATGCCTGGTAGATGGATATGCTTTTCCAGATGTCTCTACGTAATTTTCCCTCTGTATGGGTTTGCATTCCATTGTTCTCTTCTTAAAACAGCAGTCATTTTGGCTATAAAATATGATCTTATTTTACCCTGACCACGTATATATCCATAGAGAGTCACACATGAAGGATCAAGGGTTGGAATTTTAATAAATGACTATGGGGACACAGTGCAGCCCACAACACAGGTCTTAGTATGACTGTGCTACCTCTTTGCTGCTAAAGGTCTGGCAGACTGTTTTATGGCTCTCAGAAAGATGGGTAAACTCACCACAGGAATGGAGCTTTTAGATCAATATGCAGTTTGCGTCCTAAGGTGAGCTGCTCCATTTCTACTAGATCAAATATTTGCTTTTCACATGATGTGCTAATCTCTACTCAGATAAGGAAGACTTTATTTAGACTGTCTGAGATTTACACGTTTTTCTCACTAAATCTTTTCCTTCACTAATAAGATTTTTTTTCTTTTTGTTGTGGACGTCCTTGTTGGCTCTGAAACAGGGTCTCAATATGTAATTCAAACTGACACTGAACTCATTAAGTAGCCAGACTAACCCTGAACTCAAGGCATTATTCCTGCCTCAACCTGCCAAGTGCTTCTGAATATTCTAGAATATGCTGTGTCTCATGACAGACTGACAACGTTCCTAGCCTCAGAGGCTAAAACTACTGCCACAGTCATCCTTGCTACAGGCTCCCTTGAGCTGGCCATCAGCTCCATGTTGGATGCTATAATTCAGGTAAATTCATAATATTGAGGGTGCTTCCATTGTGCAGGCTAAGAATGTTCAAAGACTTCTGAATGTACAATACTTAAAGTGTCATACATTTAGATGGATGTCAAAATCTCCAAGACCCATTCTCTCTTCAGAGGTCCAAGGCTTTGACATAGCAAACCTGATTTGGTTGAATATGTAGTCCTTTCCATAACTGATATATGCTATGAAGTTCAGACTCATGCTTTCAATTTTTATCTAGTATTCAAATAGACAATGAAAACCTGTGGCCATCCAGATAGCTCAGTGGATTAACGTGTCTCCTTAGGCTGATGCAGGGACCAGGGTTCGCTCCTGGGCAAATGATGTTGGTCCCTCCCTGCCCCCAAGGTGCACTGAGATGACAACTGAGACTGGGCATGGTGGTGCATGCCTGTAATCCCAGCTCTTGGGAGGCTGAAAACAGGAGGGTCACTATGAGTTTGTGTAGTGAGACCCTATAGACTCTGTACTAAATAGATTTAAACAAAAGAGCCTGTTTATGAACTACCTGACAGTATCTCTGGATTTGAGTACTTGGTTTTATTTACTTGCTCTTCATAGATTTTTTTCCTTTTCCTATGATAGCAATTATGGTTGACAATAGTGTTCATCTTTCTAAAAGTTTGACACACTGATACACGCAGCAGATAGTGCTTCCATCCAATAGCATATTATCACCATTTGCCACCACGGAGAGGGCATCCTAGAGCCACACCTCAAGCCAAGGACTTTCTGCTTTTCACTTACTGTCAGTAATGAAGTTCTCACTGACGAGAAAGTGGTGAATGGTTTAGCTTCAAAAGAACATCACACCTCTGTCTTTCTTTGAACATTCTCAGTGCCAAATATCACAGTGTGTTTCTCTAGAAGCAGAGATGGAAATTCTGTGCCAGATAAAAATGAAACAGTGGGGTCTAGCAGTGGGATAGGAAACAGCGCTGGGAAAAAGAGAAAGACAAATTACTATGAAATCCTAACAAAGCCAGAGACAGTACCCTGGAAAAGGCTGGCACATTCCGAAAGCCGGAGAGCGTTACTCACAGTGGGCCAAATGGCCAAGATGGAATGAATGCTCTGTATTGCCTCTTTCATGCCATTCATGAAAGAAGGTTTGTGTTTAGAAAAGGCAAAGCTCTGCAGCCCAGGAAATAGGGAAAAGTTGCCAGTGTGAAGGTGTCTTACCAAACTTGCTGCAAAAGTAACGTGTCCTCGCTTGGAGAATGCAAGCCGTGCAACTACATTGCAGCACACAGCTCAGGTGGTGCACTCTCTCCAGAGCACAGCTCTCATAATGAAGCAAATTCCACTCAAATCCAGTGCCCAAACTGATGTCGTGTTTTAAATGGACCATCCTTAAGAATTTTTTGTTATGTCTTAATATAGCTGGTTCCCTCCATTTTCTTGTGTTTCACATAACCTCTTACGCTCTCTAGAGGAGAGTTCATCCCAGCAGACTTTCCTCCTCATTTCATATCAGCAGCTAGCTGCAGTAATAAACAGGACTTTCCACGTGTAATACTGCTCCATTTTCTATGGGAATAGAATTACCTTAATGATCATTTATATGAAGTGGGAATATGCCAGGTTATCCTTGGATTAAATGTACTTACATTGTATGTATAACTATAACTGTACTTCTATAATTGTACAGTATTAATATAATTGTTATTCTTTAGTTTCTTATTCTATAACAAAGGTAAGCTAATACATAAGATTAACATGAGACGACTAGTAATTCTTTTTAGCCACTGATTTTCAGTATAAAGTGCTACACAACAATAAATAGTACATCTATATTTATGTGTTTATTTATAGAACACACTTTTCTTAAGACTGAAATCCATAAAAGCAGGAGTTGTGTCTGATTGTTCAATACTTTATTTCTGTCACTTAGCACAGAGGTTAGTGTATGGTAATACTTAATAAAAGCATGTTGAGTAAGTGAATAAATGAATCATTAAATAATTAAATACTAAGAAGAACTGTCCAGAGGTAAAATGTTTTTATCTGCAAAAAAAATGCTTTCCTGGTCACTTGAGAGATTTAGAAATAGTTTTGTTGAAAACCTGGCAATGAGAAAATTTGAGAGATGCGAATTGTGCCCAGTGGAATCTGGAAACTCAACACAGTGACTCAGGAACACATACATGGTCTTCTTCGCATCTTCATGCATTACTTGGAAGAAAAAAAAAAAGAACATTTATCTCTAAGCTTCTTCTGATAAGCCTCATACAGTGCAAAGATTTACAGTGTGGAGCATGGGGAGAACTGGAAATAAATTCATATTCACATGAACATATCTCTACCTCTGCTGAGGTTTCTGGATATATCAAAGTCTTATTCAAAATAGAACAAGATCACACACTGTACCCCTGGGCACACTGAGCTGGCCAATGAGACCAGGTGTAGTGGCGCATGTCTGTAATCCCTGTGCTGGGGAGGCTGCAACCAGGAGGATCACTATGAGTCCGAGCTATGTAGTGAGACCCTGTACCAAATACATAAAAAATAAAAATTAATAAAAATAAAACAAAAAAGAACAGAAAAAATGTTTTATAGCTCTTCTTTGTTAAGATCCTGTACTTCAAAATAAATAGTATAGATTAAAATTTTATTTGCTTTTGCTTTTCTAATTATATATCTGTGGATGCATTCCTTCACTCAGTTTGATTTTGCAAATCATATCTCCAACTCAGGCCTATCCTTTACAACCAATTGCATTTAGCTGCAGTGGTGGCACACGTTTCCAGCCCCAGCACCCTGAGAGGCTGAGGAAGGAGCATTATGAGTTTGCAGGCAGCTAGGACTGCTTAGTAATTTAGCAAAACCTTGACAAAAAGTGAAAAAGGCCTGGAGCTTCCTCTGAAGGTTCTGGGTTCAATCCCCAGTACTACTCCCGTCATACACTGAAACAAACACAACAAAAAATCTTGTTCATCCTTATTAATGTGTGTGCTACACATAATCAATCCCATATTTTGTAAGCACCTTGACTCTCAAATAGCCACAAGTTAATCCATCAATTTATCAAGTCTTTCTTCTAGCCCTACTGTAATATTACCAAATGTGGTGTGTCCTTTTGAAGTGGTACTTCATGGTACTGCCATCTACTCACTCAAATGATTCTATATGTACCCTCTCAATGCCACTGACTTTGGATGGAATCAACTCAGGAACTATTTTACTCACTGAGGCAGTAATGAGCCTCCAGAGGAAGCCATGTCACATCCCCACTCTTTCGGCACATGTGCTCCACGACGTCGCAGCTACAGCTTCAAGCTCCCCTTGCACGTGTCTTTGTCTTGTGTTGTTATTTCATAGAATCTGTTGTCCTTTTGTTTCTGACACAACCTACTCTGTACTTCATATAGACTGATATACTTAAGTATTTGAAAATTCTTGTCTAATTCGAAAATGTTTAAATAAAAATAATTCTAAACATTATAGATAATAACACACATTTTAGTCAGGCTGTAGACATTTGAAAGCATTTATGCAGTGCCAACTAACTAGTTGCCTAAAAGAAGTTTGTGAAAATATGTCTAAACTGACAAAATAGCAGCGGGAAACTGTCTTATTCTACCAAAAGTGAAATATATGTTGATGGCCCAGTTCATTCCTGAGGTCTTTTGCTTTCTACAAAGAAGGCAATTCTTCAAAAACTGTCCATCTCCAAAATTCTGAGCTTTTGGTTTGTATGTTTGTATTCATATAAATAGAGATTCTTGCTCTCTTATGTCATTTGATTTTTAATTACCCTTAGTATATTAGCATTTAATGCTTGTTTTAACATTCAGCACGATAGGTACAACACTGTAGAAGACTAATGAGAATCTGCTAACAGAAGAGAGAAATTGCACATATTCTCCAAAGCTGGTTTCTGCATCTTGGGTTCAGTTTGCTTTATATTCGCTCTACTCTGGCACATTGAGTCTTGCAATTAAGCACCAATCTGCATGGAGGAATCAGCTTTAAAAGAGTATGCCAAGCTTGATATTTTGTTTGCTTCAATTCTAGCTTTAATCTCTTAATGTATTAATGAGTATTCTTGCTGGACAATAAATGATACACACTGTACTACATAGAGCATAACCATTGTCTTGGTATGAAAATACCCTGGGACCAACTTGAGTTGCAATTAGGATTAGTAAACAATGCAAAGCTGAAAACAAATCAGCCTTTACATTTGTGGCCTGTTCTTTTTATTGTACTGCAATATAGATTTAGCAAAGCAGAGAACTATGTCAACAGATACCTTCTTTCTGTTTGACCTTGTTCCTTGATATAGGTCTAGATGGTAAAAAGTTCCAGGGCTAAATTAACAGTTCCTCCAATATTAGATTTCCAATTCATTTGGGATGAACTGGGTGTCTATGTTAGGAGATTTTTTAAATATCGATGGAAAAAACCTCTCTCTCTATATATAGTTGTTGTTATTGTTTTTGGCTGGCTCAGCCCACCCTGAGTGCAGGGCTGGTGTGGCATTTGGTGCCAGAGATTGAACTGTCATCCTCCGTGTCTGCCTAAGCTTGCCTAATCAGGTGCTTTAGACTGCTGAGCTATCTCACTGGCCCTT
This sequence comes from Octodon degus, assembly GCF_000260255.1. NCBI lineage: Eukaryota > Metazoa > Chordata > Mammalia > Rodentia > Octodontidae > Octodon > Octodon degus. The sequence continues at coordinate 19,555,555 of NW_004524598.1, read as the reverse complement.
ATAGACATATTTTTATAAAGATAAAATCAGCATACTAAAGAGATACCTGAAATCCTATTTATTACAGCACTACTTTCAGTAGGCAAGACATGGAATCAAACTATCAGGATTTCCTATATAGATGACCTATCAGGAAATGAACAGGTAGAGAAAATCTGCACATATGCACAGAAGAGTATCGTTCAGCCATGAAGAGAATGTTATTCTACTATTTGTAGCAAAATGAATGGAACTGGAGAATGTCATGTCACACGAGACAAAGAAGACACAAAAAGGCAAAGAATACCACCTATTCTTTCTTATGCGTGGAAGCTTTTACAACTGAATGTAGCATGGAAATCCACAGAACCTGAGAAATATGTGTGCAGGAGTAAAGGGGCTGATAAACAAGGACAAGCAAGAATGGAAGGAATAGGTTTTAGAGTTTCACAGCACAGTAGAAAAGCTGTAGTTCACAGTAACATGCCATGAATTTCATGAAGAACCAGAAGAAAAGAACTCAAAAACTCCAAATACAGTCAACAAGAACATGGAAAAGTTCATCAATCCTATTTAATCAAATCATTCTGTATACATCTTTTCAAAGATCATACATAAAATCATTAAATAATAAAAAGTTTAAGTGAAAAAAGTCAAATTAAGTCATACAAAATAGGGAGCTCTGCTCTTGCTATGAATAGGGAGAAGACCTACCAGTACAACACCTTTTCAGCTTTCTTAGGTACTGTTAGCTTATACCCAGCCAACACCCAGGAACCAACAGGAGTGCTACGAATTCAAGGCGTTGATAACCATCCAATTATAACTGCACAGGTAGGAGCAGAGCTTCTTAGTGTGTACAGTGACAAAGCTTAGGGTATCAGAAATCAGACAGTGGACAAAGAAGGCTTTTTTTCTCTGTTACCAAGAAATATATATCTTATTATGGTGAAAATAAAATCTGACTTTTACCGAGACATTTGACTGAGAAAGAAATCCATTTCACTAACATTAGAAGAACATTATAACTTTCTAAAGTAAAACTCCATGACTTCACTTGTGAGTCTATCATACAATGTCAAAAACATTGATCCAGTAAGTATTTCCCATTATTTTGGGAATGAAACAGATGACTTTAAGCATTCAGTGCACACACTTAAGACTCTGTTCCCACGTCTTTGTGTGTGAGTTAGGGGGTGTGCATTTGCAGCACATAATAGTTACATATAGTTTGGGGAATTGCATGTGTATAGCATTTCTTGACCATTTTTGCTTTTTACCTTCCTCCTTCCTTCTTCTCTGATTTCAGACCTAACAAAGTGTATAATTATTCCTAAAATTGAGGGAACAGAAAATAAATTTGGCCCTCAGTGTTGACCAAAGATAGTTATATTCTTCAACTTTATAATGTTTCAGCATTTTGTTCATCTAAGGGCCCTGGAGCATTTGTATATGAAAGTTTATTTCTTTGTGGATGAATTTCAGAAAGAGAGCGTGATTTGATTTTTTATAATATTCTGAATGATGCAGTGGCTAGACCTCCCAAGAGAAAAATATCAATAGAAAATATATGCTCAGTTATGAAAAAAGATTTATTGGGTGAGCTTCCAAGATCAGATCAAGTGTACAATAGTTGTCTATGGGAGGGAGCTCAACAGTTGCCCATGGAATCGGAGCAGAGCAAACAATTTGCATTGTGGGTAGAGAGGAGATAAAGTAGCTGCTCAACCCAAGGAGATGAGAGATGCAGAGCAAGAGGGACCCAAGATGGAGGCCCAGGTTAAGGCCTGGAAATTCACTGAGGAGTCACTAGGCTATGTTTGCTTTAGAAGGCTGGATAAGCTGGAGAATAATATTCAAAGATGATGGTGAAGACTAGAGTTCTTCACCAATTGGCACAGTTCTTCTTTTCTTTTTTTATTCCATTCTGATTACAAACCTGTTGGTTGCTGCCACCCACATCCAGAGTGAGCCTTCTCCCCTCATCCCCAGGCACACCCAGAACTACATCCTAGCAGAGCTGGTGTTCCTTCACCCACTCCAGTTGCCGAGCTCTTATGTTGTGAGTAAGGGCTAAAACTGGAGGGGTGGGGAGAACAGAATCCAATGAGAAGGGGAAAGGAAAATTGAGCTGTGACACCGAGAGGTATTTCATTTCCAACACTGAGTCGAGATGCTGTGAGGAAGAAAGCATAAGACTACAAGGAGTGGGCTCTCACAGTACTATGGATCCATGGAGACCCACTGACCACACATTACCCAGACAGAGATCTTAGGACAGCAAGGCTAATTCTCGACCCATCAGCATTGAGAGAAACCTGCAGCTGCACCTACTGAACTGAGAGGAGCTGCCTAGATTTAAGCTTATGGAAAAACTAGCTCACTATCTCTCTGTGTAAGGCCGGGGAAGATACTGGCTGACAGTATCAATTCCTATAGTAGATATGTATTGAATTCTCACTGTAGGTGTAATACTGATTGTACATCATTGAGCAGAGGAAATTCTTCCCCCAGAAAGGTACATTCCTGGGTGTAGGATAAACAATAAGCAACAGGAAAATCACCACAATTAAGGTTTTACTGGCACTTTGAAGGCAAAACATCAGCCAATAAGAAATAATTTAAAAGATCACAAAATGACAGAAATGGTCTATGAAGGTGACAGTGGGGACATTCCTTCCAGCACCATCCTACAAAGCCCAAGCATGTTGCACCAGCACTACGCTCAGAGCAATTGAATGCCATGTGAACGCTATCTCACCCAAACAATGAAACGCTGTTTGCCAAGAATTTGACAGAGAAAATTGTTTCAGAAAATGTTAGCACAACTAAAAATGCAAAGGTTAATTTTTATTCAGATATTAAATATTTCAATAATAAAATGAAAGTAGCTTTGTTACCATCAACATATGCTATAACTGAACTAAAGTTTTGTTTGTTTTCCTCATTTTAGATTTTTCAATTACACAGTGTCACACACAGGTTTTTCTCCCCTGGGGAAAATATGAGGTTTATTTGTTTTCAAAATAGAAGATAGAAATAATATCCTACATTGTGAAAATAGAAATAATAGCCTTCATTTTAAAGGCTGTACTCAAATTAATATACATCAGAGTCCTGAAAACATATTTTTAGCTTGAATAATCAGTCAATTTAACTGAAAACATGGTTACAGTTTAAGAATTTTACCAGTTTCTGAACTCCGGGGGGACTATCTCTTTCCTATCTGGAGTGGCCACAATGTTTAGACCTTTGGGCAAAAATGAGGAGGAGAATCTGAAGTACCCCAACACCCTACTCCAATTTGATGAAGTAAAAGCCTCATCCAATTACGTGAGCTTTTGCGGGCTTCCTCAATTTTGGTGCACAAAGTAGCCACACTAAACACTAACAATTTTCTACATAGAGTTGAACATTTTGGAAAATGCATCTGACTCATGAAAAACATCACTGAATTGGATGGAGTTTTGACAATGTAAATAATCTGACCAGTCATCATGGCCCAGATCTAGCATGGCAGAGCCCAAGAACTGTAGCCCGTGGTCCGCATCCTTCTTGTTACTCCTTCTACCCAGAATAGACTTTCTCTTCCTTTTTTCTCAAGCCCCAGCAATCTCCTTATCAGCTCCTAAGACCTCATTCTATTCTACCCAATCAGCTCTGTGCACCTCCAAACTCCACCCCAACCTAAGCTAATCAAAGCCTGAGCTTTCCTTATCTCAGGTCAGAGGGTTTCCTCGCTTCTCTTTGAGCAACTCTCCAGTGCCAAGCAATGAAGTTCCCTTTTATTCCTCTCCTGTCTTTCATTTAGGCCAAAGGAAAAACCTTAAAAATAGTTCAATATTTGCATGACCCAAATTTCAATCTTTGATTTAAGCCTTTTCCAATTAATACTTATTTATTTATTTGCCTATTTTTCATTTTAATGAGAAAAAAGATAAAATAGCAATGAAACAGTTTCAAAACATGTTAGTAGGACAGTTATAATAATTAAAACATTGCATATTGTTGTCTTGTGGTAGTCATCTGGAGGACAAGACACAGACATAGTATCTTGTCTACACAACATTAGTACAAACCTTTCTTCTCAATGAACTAGGAGAAAGTAGCTACATATCTATCCCAATTATCGTGTGTGTGTGTGTGTGTGTGTGTGTGTGTGTGTGTGTGTGTATTTTTAATCATTCTTTTCTTCAACTTAAGTGAATCGACATAAGAGGACTTCCAGTTTCCACTCAGATGTAGCACTTTCTGTAAAGATCAAAATTTAATGAAGATTTTTTAAAAATCTGATTCAAAGAAATAGATAAAGAACAGTGATGCTCTTACAAGACCATGTAATCACTAAAATAATATCTGCAAACAGCCACACTAAAGATTGCATAAGATTAGACTTTAGTTTGATAAGAACAAGGTGCTGAGACCAGCACCCTGTTGGAGCTATGTAAAAGAAATATTCATATTTTAAATAAGAAAGTTCTATAAATGGAAAGACAAAAGCAGATTGAGAGCTTCCAGCCCAAGCACAAATGGGCAAGTTATCTCGGCCCTGATTCAGCATGGCTGAATCCCCAAAACAACAGAGTATCTTCCCAATGACCACTTCCTCCTTCTTCCCTACTCCAGCCCCGGACCTTCCTTGCACAGAGAAGAAAGTCCTTGATCAGCTCCTGTGTGTCACTAAACCTGCCCTCAAACTCCCCCCTGTCAAAAGTCCATGAAGTCTTAGCCTTCCTGTCTCAGCTCAGGGCATCTTCCCCCCACACCATCCTCTCTGTGTCTGTCAATGCCAACAAAGGCTGGTTCCATCCTTTTCTTTCAGTTCTTCCTCTCTACCGTGCCTCCGAAAAACCTAACACATATAAGAAAAGCAATGGATATTTTCCTCGAAAATAAGCATTACTTGTTCAGTTCTTCTGGAATGAAAGCAAAACACAACTATAGAAAAACAAATATTTTTTTTAAAAAGTATAAAAACCACATGTATCTGTCAAATACCTAGAAGCAAACAAGAAGCATCATGTCTTACTAAGCACAAATGTAATTTATTTGATCGATATCAAATAGTTCTCACAATTCATGATTCAACTTCAGAACATGTCACAGACAACTGACAGAGCCTGAAGACAAAAATAAAGTTACGTTACTCTGTTAGTTCATTTCTCAGTGTAATAACAAAACCCCCAAGGCTGGGTACAGAAGGAAAAAGATGTTTACTTTGGCTCACAGTTCGTGGAGCTTTCAGTCCACACTCAGCTGGCTCCAGGGCAGAGAGGCACATGGCAGAGGGCAGCAGTTCATGGTGGTGGGAAACAGAAAACAGCGAGAGCAAACGGGAAGAGCAGCAGCAGCAGCGGCTACAGAGAGCGAGTCTGTCTCCCTTAGGTTGCGTTCAGGTCATCCGCCCCAGGCTGGGTGCAGCGCTCACACCTGTCATCCCAGGGGATCAGGAGTTCATCACAAATCCTAGAAGTCTGGCCCACGGTTGCATGAGGCTTTGTGAGGACAGCTACATACAAACCACAGCACCTCCCAAAGATGCCACCTCTAGACACCTAGTCAAATTAAATTCCTTCTTCCTTTTGACCTCACAGTGATTAAATTTTAGTACATCAATGATGGGACAGCGTGTGGGAACCAAACCCACACCTCTCGCTTTGAGCCCATTACCATCTTACGGAATTCGCCCTGAGTAATTTCTGACACACTCGTCTCTCCATCATGAATCTCCCAAGACTAAAAAATTGGCAGCTACATTCCTAATGGTATGATAGACCTGTCCTGAAATTGTGCAAACTAAAGTCAAAACTGTAATATTAATTCTACCAGCACAACATGCATAAAGTATCAGAAGACAGAAGAAACAAAGTGAAGATTATTTCAAAGGTGCACTTTGTATGCAGTCCCCGTGGTCTCTGGAAACATTTTCTGTTAGGTCATCTACCTTCAGTTAAGGCACAACTTCAAACCATGACGATATTGAGAAACATATCATGACGTGTTAAGTAAAGAGAAAATTATGACCCAGAGTATGAAACAGTCTGACGGAGTGCGAACATCCCTTATCCAAAATGATTTGCTAGGAAGGCATCTTGGCTTTTTATTCTTTTCAAATTCTGGGATATAATGAAACTTTCTGGGGATGGGACCCAAGACTAAACAGCATTCATTTATATGTCAGATGTACTTTATACACATAGTATGAAGGATGCTTGGCACAGTGTTTTCAATTGATTGCATTTTGACTCTGGCAGGTTATTTGAGGTCACATGTGAAATTCTTCACTTATGGTGTCACATCAGAATTCAAAAATCTTCTAGTTTCAGAACAATTCAGATCTTGGATTTCTGGGTGAGGGATACAAAAGCTACAGTGAATCAATCAAAAATAGTGCTGACTTAGCCAGGGTACTAACCAGTACAGACAAGACAGATTTTTTAAGAGGCACTTTTAGATATTCCTGTGTGGGATGATGGGTATGAGGAGCCCTTTGCAGGATTAGTTTTGAAGGATAAAGACTTGGGATGTGCAGTGGTTCACATCAGCCGAAGGAAAGAAATCAGTCTCCTTGCTCACCTTAACTCTGCACCCACCCTAGCTGTGTCCCCAGATGCTCAGGCTCCATCCAGCGTTAATCAGCGATAAAGCTTTGCTTGTTTTATTATTAATTGGTATAGTTTACTCTGGTCAGTCCTATAAAGAAGAAAAGGAAAAGAAAAAGGGAGATGGAATAGCTCTCTCATGCACGTTTCATGACACATTTAAGAAGTGCTGCACAGAAATTGAAAGCGATACTGCTCTTACAGTGGCTTTCTATTATTAATGTCTGAACTCATCTACCCATCGCATCTTATCCCTGTTTTTCTCTACATATCTATCATTTTCTACGAGCTTTTTAAACTCTCATTTTGTTCTTACGTTTGCTCTGTCTAGCTATGTCACTGATGATGTTTGGTAAAGTAATGATTTATAAAAATACAACCAAACCACAGCCCTGTCTCAAATAGTGAGGATGGCCAGCATATGCAGCTAATTCTTGTGGAGGCATTCTGGAAAACCAGTGACAAGGTTGGAACTCCAGGCTAGCCCCAGGGCAGTCAGCAGTGGTAGCCTGCTACACAGCCCCATGTGTAAAGTTTCTGAACTGACATAAAGCTTAATGGAAATGAACCTTGACGATGTGGCCAGTCAAGTGTGTGTGACATCCTCCTTGGCATGCCACAGTGGTTTTTTTTTTTTCCCCTTTCCTCCATTGAACACATAATGCTTCCTGTGGGAAACCCTGACTTAAAATGGCACTGTGTGCTCAGATAGGAGAATTACCAACTGAATAGGACACAAGTGAAATAAGAACGCTAGAAACAGGGACTTCTGTGTCCTCACCCTTCCCCGCTCTCATCAACCCAATGCCACGTGACAGTCACTGTATCAGTCTTACCTGCCACATCAACTGATCAATAGCATATCTTATAAAAATTATAATGCAAGACATGTGGGAAAGATGAAAACAGATACTAGTCCTTTCACATTTATTAGCTCTCTATGACAGTGAATCAGTATTGTTTTAAGTCTGTGGGGAATTTTTAAAACAGACTTTCTGTGTCTGTTCTATAAGAGCTCCAATTTAGCAAGAAAGATAAGATATAAAAAAAATCCTAACAATAGGGCAGCAATGCAAGTTTTGTACAATAAAAAACCCTCTAGAAAAAAATAGTTTTCATGGGAAAGCGAAGAGTGATACAAATCAAATTTGCAATATTTTCATTTTCAGTAGAAATGACTTTCAAATGAAGACTGTAATATTCAGGCATGAACAATATTGCCTGCACTACTCTGGTGCTATTTTTCTGAGAGTAGAACTGCTGTTGCTAAACCTCCCCTTATTGGTCATTTATAAGTGAAATCTCTACGAGGTGAGGCTTAGGCTCAAGTGAGAAAGATAGTCTACGAAGAGGGCCTCGTGAAAGCTAAGCAAGCCGCATGCAGGGAGCTGCAGAGGTAAGAAGCAGGTGGAGTTTGCAGGGAATATCAGTCCACTTCAGGTGACAAAGCGTTCTGAAGGAATGCTACACCAGGCACTTTTATCCGCTGCAGCAGACAAATCCGCTGTGTGATTTGTTGAAACCCATACAACTTACCTAGCCATTAAGATGCAATGTAATAGATGTTCTGGTAGAACAGGTACAGAGCACTAAAAATGTAGCAGAGCAGCAGCTGAGCCACCCTGGGAAGGAGAAGAAGACGTGAGCAACAGCTCTGCGGAGTAAGCGACACCTAAGTTCAGGTCTAACGCTGAGTGGGAATGCCTGAGATCGCGCTGCGCTCACTGGCTTTCCACTAATATCACCGCTTTGTCTCTATCTGTCTAGTTCTGGGTTAGCAAAAGCCAATCCAGGAAGCAGCTCCTTAGAGTAGATAGTGTGAGTATCTGTGCCAGGGAAGGTATGGAAAGGTGAAGAGTGAGGGTGAAAGCCTGATCCGGGTGACCGAGGGACCAAATGACGTGGTTCAGTCTCACTGCGGACCCTGATATACTACTAGTCACCCACATTACACTAGAAAATGGAGCGAGGAAAAGCAGAGGCTAGAAAGAACGTTCTAGTGCTGGTGTAGGTTATAGGTAAATGGCCCATGCCACCACAGCAGGAAGCTTCCGCTAATAGCTCACGCTGACTTAGATTCAGTTGAGGCTCCCCATCCAATTATATCACGTCATCATCTCAAGGTACTTCTGAAGTATTTTCATAAACTTATTTTACATTTTGCAAAGTTATTTTTTCATGATTAAATTTCACAATGCAACAACAGAATTCACATATTTGTACATATTGATGAGCTTTGGTGTGGTAATTTGATGCACATATGTGATTGTATATTACTTTTCTTCAATGATTATTACCATAAGAAGGTTATACCTACCTTTACATATATAATTAT
>NW_004524598.1:19523470-19527451 GCF_000260255.1 Octodon degus | reverse complement strand
TATGTCTGGCTTGAGTCTGGCTGCTATGCTCAGTTCCTTCCTGTTGCTGCCCTTGAGGATGAACCTGTTGTGCTCCTCTGGCAAGATGTTCTGCTCCTGGACTATCTGGGTGGTTCTGTCCCATACACTCTCTGCAGGGAGTGCAGCTAAAGGCTTTCACCCCAGGCCTATATGCCAGGCCTGAGCTGAGTCTGGAGGGGACAGGGTGGAGTAGCGGGGAGAGGCAGCTCTCCCACACACTCACCAGGCCTGGACTAGGACTGGATCTGGGGGTTCCCAGAACGCGACAGAAATTCCTACTCTGTGAGTGTGGTGTGGAAGGGTACTTCAGTGTGATGGGGGCCATCCCAAGAGGGTGAAAGAGGGTGTCACCCAGACTTCTCCTGGGCTGGAACCAGTAGATCCTGCCAGCACAGGGTAGCCAGCAGCTCTCCTACACACTCATTGGGCCTGGGCTGGGACTGGGTCTGGGTTTTCCTGGAATGTGGCAGAGATTCCTACTCAACGGCAGGGTAGGGGAGGTGCTGCAGAGTGGTGGGAGGCATCCCAAGGGGGTGGAATAGGGTCTCACCCACACTGCGCCTGGGCTGGAACCAGTAGGTCCTGCTGGCACAGGGTAGCCACTTTAATTTGTTTTTTAAAATTACATATTTCCAGTTATTTCACAATTTTTAAAAATCTTTCCAATTCTTTAATAAATGGACTCCTATCAACTACACCAGTTGTCAGACGCAAGCTGTACAAGTAATATAGAGTGGTCCCATTTTTGTTTTTCTACAAGTTAGAATTTATTGACTAATAATACTTTCATACAGTACGTCAATTTTAAAAGCCTCATCAATCCAAGGACTCATGCTTTGCTTAGTAGCAATTGGGTCAGTAAAGCAATTTGTTTTGTGGGAGTCACGTTGCATTCAGGGATTCAGGATTGTTTTTTATTTTTATTTTCTTTTGCTCCAGAGGTTGATGTAATCAGTTTACTTCACTTGCTGTGAATATTCTTTGACCAGATAAGATTTCAGTTTTCTGTGGTTAGGTCTCTTTGGTTCTGGGAGCCAACTGTGGTCAGTCTCTTTCATTTTCTGCACCACCCTGAAGAGGAGTTCTGACCCAAAGTCCGCATTCCTGTTTTGTATGTTCCAAAGCATTATCAGGTAAAAAGTTTTTGACCATGTGAGCTGTCTGCTCAATCTTATCCAGGGGAGTAAAATTGTATAACCCATAGAGCCTAAGATATGTAACAGCATATATATAATCTATATAAACTTGTGTTTTTAGAAGCTGAATCTGGGCCAGGGAGATGGCTCAGTAGAATAAGCACTTACCTGGCAAGCAAAAGGGCCTGAGTTCAATCCCCGGTTCTGCCAAAAAAAGAAAAAAAGAGAAAGAAGAAGAAGAAGAAAAAGAAGCTGAATTAAGAGACTTCCAATTGAGCTATACCCCAACTTATTTTTATTTCTTATCTAGAGAGAGATGCTCCTTAAGTTGCTAATTTCTTCAACTTCCCTTGAATTTCCTTTCATCTCTCGGCCTTGCTGAGATCACAGCAAGTGGGATATGCTGGGAAATACTACTTTAAAGCATGTGCTTGTTTGCTATGTACAAGAATTTATTTTCCCACAATGCTGTAGTTTTTTTTAAGGTATAGACATTATTTTAAATGTTTTAATGCTTTTGAATATTATTTTCTGTGATTCAGATCATTTTAAGGACTTTCAAAAAAGTTTTTAATATTTTTGTTTTGGTAGCTGGTCAGTGTACTTATGAATATGACTTTGAGATTTTTGGTGTAATAATCAGTAAAGATTTTTAAATTTATTTTTTGTCAGTATTTTAAATGAGGCTGTTTGTGTATTTGTTGAGTTTTATATCTTTGTTAGGACTAATTTTTTGGTGTTTTTATTTTTTAACTTTTTGTGTTTAATTCTCACATTTGATACAGCTGTAGTTGTCATTTACTTTCTAGCATTGCGTTCTCCAGTCTCCCCAGATGGTTGAGGGCCTGGGTAGTCTGCAATTTAAATTTATGGTTTGCTTTAAGGCATAGATGTAGTTTATTTTAGAGGCATTTATGGCTGTATCACCCCTTCCTCTGTAATATTGTACACTAGTCAATCAATATTAGTGGATTGCTTATTTATATGAAGTTTGTTAGGTTGGTTTGCAATTGTTGCAGGTTTATATTTTACCTTTTAAAATGTTTTTATTCAACTTTAACTTATTGCCGTTAGTTATAATCGGTTATATTATACTATATCTCTTCCCCCAAGGAAAAGGGTCCTGAAGTCAAAAGAGATTGTTTATTATACCATTTCTTATACTTTCTGTATATTTATATTGTTCCAATATTTTCGTAATAGTTGTTTGTCCTGCGTCTCTTTTGATTAATTTTTGACAAAATTTGAAAAAAATCTTATAGGTATCATTTTTGGTATTTATGTTTTAATAGATTTGTATTATCAGAACACTTTAAATTTAATTTTTGGGGCTGTTGATACATTTAAAAAGATTTTTGTACTGTAAGACACCAGGAGTTTTCAAAGTTGACTAGCATTTGAGCTGTGTACTTCTATTTTGGGGTTGTCCCTTTTTGTAAAGCTAATATTTCTTTAGTTATTTTTCCTCCTTGGATAATTTTGGGGTTCAATCTAATTCAACAGTTTATAAGTGACCCGAGTATCAATTTATACCACTATGATTGCATTGTATACAGTGTGTGCTAAGCAGGTTCCCATGACAGCGTTACCACGTGCAGTGCTCCTCGCCAGCTTTGCAAGTTTATTCCTTGACCAGCGTGGGTTGTAACTGCTCCTCACCCCAGCACCTTATTTAGGGCTCACCCCAGAGTATGGTTCATAGTGTGGGGCTGGTCAAGATTTAGGTTGGGAGAACAAGCTTTTATTTTTGTTTATGATTTTAACTGAGATTGCTGGATCTTATTTATATTACCAAACACTTGCTTCTCCTTCAAAGGTAGTGTATTTCCAGTTATTTGTCAGTTTTCTACACACTGGATTCCTTCTTTAAAGAAATGCACTTGTCACTTTCATTTCATTTCACAATTCTATGATCTTTTAAATAACAATAAATTCATGAGGTATATCAATGTCATGGACTTTGTAAAGAAGTACTCAACAGTGGCTTAGTAGTAAGTTGATCAGATAGTAAGATTCTTTTATTTTAGTCTTTTATTTGTTTATTTGTTTTTTTTGTTGTTGTTGTTATTTTCAGAAAGAGTCTTGCTATATAGTCCACATTGGTCCTGAACTCACTATGTAACCTAGACTGGCCTTGATCCTCCTGCCTCAGCCTCCTGAGTGCTAGGATTAGAGCCTTGAGACACCATGCCTGACCTTTTATTTCAGTCTTACTAAGAAAAACTCAAGTCATGCATCACATTCTTAGAAGTGATATATAGGTTTAGAGAATGGCTATAAGCTTAACAGTGGTTGGAAAATTTGAAGACGAGCTGATAGCCAAGGCAAGGCCTACAGGACTCCCTGCGTTCACCACACACTGGGAAATGCAGTTACGGATCAGGCAATGCTCTGCCAGGAGGCTGCAGGCCTGTGGGAACTCGAGCTGGTCCCAAGCCTGAGTGTGGATGGCAGGCACTCAAAGAGACCTGCCACACAGGGAGGTGGGCCCGAGGGAGATCAGGAGCCCAAAAGCAGAAGCACGTGGCCTGTCACTCTGCAGTGTATTCCCAGGTGGTCTTCGGGAGTGTGGTGCCAGCACACTCCATGTTTGAGGCTCCTCTTTTTATGGGATCTAGGTGAGAGTTTGTACCATGGGTTGATCTAGTGTTTTCTATAATCTCTCATATTTTGTCTTTTCCCAAGGTAATTTATTTTTTTTATTTTTTTATTTTATTTTTTTTAATTATTTATTTATTTTTATTTATTACATTTATTTATTGTGTGTGTGTGTGGCCAGCTCAGCCCACCAGGGGGCGGGGCTGGCTGGCATGTGGTGCTGGGG
>NW_004524598.1:19511940-19523370 GCF_000260255.1 Octodon degus | reverse complement strand
ATGTGGTGCTGGGGGATCAAACCGCGGTCCCTGTGCTTTGCCAAGCTTGTTTCAAGTAGGTGCTTTAGACCACTGAGCCATCTCTCCAGCCCTCCCAAGGTAATTTAGATTTGTCATGTTTCTATATATCCTGGAAAATTCAGTAGATTTACAGATATAATTTTTTATTAACAAGATGAGTTTATTTTTGTCTGATAGCAGAACTGTGCACCTGGAAGTTGTTGTTGCTGCTACATTTCGTGAGTCCAGCATGTGATGACTATATCCACAGTCACGCCACCAAGGCCCTTAGCCTCCGCAGCATTTCCAGCCAGTTGGCTTTGTGCTTCTGCTCTATAAAATGGAGGCGCTCAGGGCAAGCTGCAGCCTGAAGGGAACCCATTCTTAAGCCTGGAGAACTCACAGCAGGCACACTGGGCTCTACACAGAGCACTCCCTCTTTCCTGAGGCAGAAGCTCAATGGTGACACTGTCCCTTGTCCACGAAGTATTACAGAAGGTGAAAGTGAAGTTAAAAGCAAGTGCAATCTAAACAAAATTGTCAGCAGTAAAAACACTTCTTAGATGTGTCCAGATTGGGTGGTTTAAATATGGGAGTCGATCTATGTAAGAGAAACGCTTCTCAGGTTTATGAGATGAAAGTGTATGAGCTTTATAATATCTTTACAAACAAAATAAGCTGATGATAGCCATTAACTGTACCATGCCATTGTATATGGTACATGTGTCTTGGAGAATACATTAAGTAATTGCAACCTTATGTATTTTGTGTATATGTTTTAGCATTTTTCAGTAATTCAAATTAAGCTTGTATTTAGTTTGCTATTATATTATTCAGAGTTTCATTGAACTTGGGCATTTACTAGTTGTAGATGGTATTGTAGTGTTTGTTTTAATAATAATTTTTGTGTGTTCACCTGTGGGACTTCTTGAATTGCACCACATCATGACGTAAGCAATCCCTGTATGATTTTTTTTCTCAGTGTATGAGGTTAGATAAGATTCTTGCTTTATTTGAACTCTGACACATTACATTTTTTAAATTCATAACAATTTTAATAATTTATACTGAAGTACTATTGTACACCTCAGAGTTTGATACCTGGTGTCTCATCTGTGTAAAGTTTTTTAACATATGTAGGTGTGATAGATAGGACACTTAGATCTGATAATCTGTAGTTGGGTTAATATTTTTATGTGTGATCGTCATTGATGTCACGTATGACATATATGAATATACAGATAACTCCTTGTGGTGGATTGATAAATGGTGATCAACTTGTAATACTCAGCTGAAATGAACCAGCATGGTGCTGGGTGTAGGAAGCTGACTTACGGGCTGCTGCCCACAGCATAGGAGGCAACACCAGAGAAGAAGTAGTGAAGCTGTTCGGGAAGATGTGCGGAGACGCTGTGGGGGCTGATGGAAGCTGCTGCTTCTCTTGGGCTGTTCTGTCTGAGGACCTTGATGTGCTGCTTTCCTGCTTTTCCTGTTCTCATTCCCTGGAGGAGGAGTTCGGGGCCTCACCATTGCTGAGGGTGGCTGCAGGTCACTTACGGGGCGCTGGTCCTCACCTGGAACATCACTTTCTGGCTCCAGAGGGGAAGGTGGTGCACTGCTCAACATGTTGGAGAAGCTCATCGCCTTGGCCTTCTTGATGGGAACTCCATTTTCCTCATCAGAGCAGCCCAGGACCTCACTGCTGCTGAGGATGGTTGTGGCACTTTTCAGGGGAGCTCTGACTCTTAACTGAAGCATTGTTTCCTGGCTCCAGTACAGCTCCCTCAGCCTGCAGGCACAGATCCTTCATCCCACCGGTAAGGACTTTCTAACTGCCATCCCTGACCTTTAGGCCTTCCCAGAGCAGAGCTGTGAAACAGGCCTGCAGGCGGCACTGCTATGGGCTCTAGGTCTTCAGCTGGACTCATGCAGGACATTCCTGTGGGATCCAGGCCCTCAGCTGGATTCTTTGGTCTTTAGTGTGTGGACAGATTTCTTGTACTCTTTGTATATAACTCTTTGGGTGACTATTATAAAAGAAATCTATAAACTGTGTGTCTTGTATTAAGTTGTCCCCCCTTGCAAAATTTCTAACTATGACACTCCCAGTTCAAATCATACGTTTTTTTATGACGGTGTGTTTGTGTATTGTTATGGTGGGAGAAAATGTTAGTGATTTTGTTTTGAAAGCGGAATGATATGTAACAGGTAATCTCATGAAATTGAACACTTAGAAGGCTAGAATGTATCAATTTGTGCTATTGTTTATTTAATTTAGTCTTTGAGAGTTTACAACTAATTTTTATGATGTTTTAAGGTAGAAGTATATGTTTATAGTTATTACCTATATCTGTGAGTAAATTTTAATTTGCATAGTTTTATCCTTACTCTCGTTTTTTTTTCTGTGAAAGTATTCACTTCATTATTATAGTTAATTGTTTATGGGCCATTTTTAGTGGCCTCTTTTTGATGTGTAATCTTTTTTTTTTTTTTTTTTATTTTAGGGAAGGGCCTACAGGGTGTTCAGGGTCTTAAGGTCTTACTACTAAATCAGACTTGTAGTGATCCCCCTGTTTACAGCCCCACAAGAGCTGGGATTATAGGCACATGCCATCACTCCCAATCTCAATTGCTGTCTCAGCATGCCCCAGGGGTGGGGGCGGGCAGCATGGCAGGCCCAGGATTGAACCCCCAGCTCCTGCACCCGCTTGCAGGCACTTTAATCCACTGAGCTATTTGGCTGTCCCTTTGATGTGTAATCCTAATGCTAACTTTTGTGAGATTTTTATGTAATGTTTTAAAATATTCTCTTGATCAGTGATCTTTTCATTTGTTCTATATTCATTTTATATTGCTTGAATATTCATGGGTCTATGCTGTTTTTTACAGCAGTGTGCCCCGCTGTTACTTGTTTTGCAGGTTGTGTAGAAAGTCAATGACCTTGTTTTATGAATATTATATTGTTTCAGGGTTGTGGGTTTTATTTTATTTCTTTTACTTCTCCATGATTGCATTATTTATCAGTGAGATTATGAGATTATTTGACCACGTAAAGTCTCATTTTTCCATTCTGGGATGAAATTTTGCTCTTAGTCTGAATTTTGCTAAATTAATCCCTTTTTTATGTACTTTATGTATGTGTAGCCCTGACTAGGTCATGAAGTCAGAAGTTTTTGTTTTGTATGACCCATTTTTAGGAAAACAGCTTTGAAATAGGTTGGATGCCTGTCAAATCTTAGGAGCTTACTCTTATCCATTTCAGTAAAAGTAATATATACCTCACTGTGTTGAGTCTTTTATTAGAAGTGTTATATCTTTTAGTAATTCATAAGTTAATGTGTGTGTGCATGCGTGCATGCGTGTGTGTGTGTGTGTGTGTGTGTGTGTGTGTGTGTGTGTGTGTGATGGATCTACTTTTTCATTTTTATTTACGGTAGTAGAAATTAAGACCAGGACCTTCTTATTGAGGTATATACCAAAACATTTTTTATTTAAGGATGAGTTTTTAGTAAGTCGCTAATTTTCCCAAGGGAAACTTGACTTGCATTCCCCTCCCTCAGCCTCTCAGAGTGCTGGAATTATAGGCATGAGCCATGACACCCAACAATACTTTAATTTATTGATATGATTTTCAACATATTTTTTAATAATAGAAATTTTTTTAGCTATAATCAGTTGTGTCGATAGCTCTCACCCCCCAAGGATGGTTAAAATCTCTTAGGTTCTCCACATGAGGATCCTATAGTCAGGGGGAATTGTTGATTATACAGTACGTTGTATATCATGTGTAAATTTGCATAAAATATTTTAACTGTTTTTTATCCATGTTTAATTTCTAACAGATTTTTTAATAGTGCTATAGATACTTCATTTTGGTGTTTTATATATTAATAGGATTACATTATTAGAATTCTTTAAATTTAATTTTGTATCTATTAGGACAATATTGATTTTAAAAATATTTTTGTTTCATGGGATACCATTGATCACCAGGATTAAGTAGCATATTAGGATGTTTATCTAGTTTATCTCTTAGGGTTTTTTTAATTAACTTTATTTAGTTATCTGTACATTGAAGTATTTTTTGATGTATGTATTTCAAACTCTGACCTGAGATATGAACAATCATAGATGTGTGACCTGAGAGGTGACTTTTTTTTTTTTACCATTTTTATAGTGATAATTTTGATAATGAATTTCTAATGAAAAATATGATGTTTTAGGTTTATTTATTTGTCTTTTTGAGACACGTCTTGCTATGCAGCTCAGGCTGGCCTGGAGTTCACTTTGTAGCTCAAGCTGGTCTTGAACTCACAGTGCTCCTCCTGCCTCAGCCTCCCAAGTGCTGGGGTTACAGGCATGCACCACCACACTGGTAAAGCGATGCTGTAGGATGAAGGCCATGGTCCTTGCCAGAGCCTCAAGTTTAGCCCTTGATCTGCATGAATCAAGGTGTCTAACCACCTGGTATTCAAGTCGAGGGTCAGCTAACCAGTGTGGTTTTCTAGTGCAATGTGACCAGTGCTTTGTATTATGAGCAAGCTCAGTTTTTGTTCATGACTTTTGGTAAGAGTGCTGAACCGCTCCATATTGCTGCCTAGCTTAATTTGTTAAAATAATTGTATCTTTCCATCAATTGTGCCCATAGAATTTCATTCACTGCATTCCTTCTTTAACAAATGGACCTTGGCCAACCAGCCCAATTGTCAAGAGTGTACTGTACCAATTACATGATGAAACACAGTTCTGTCTTTCTCCAGTATTAGAATTTATTGTGTAGCAATAAATTCACATCGTACATCAATTTTATTGGTTTTATATGACCAAGAGCTGCCAATTCACTCAGTAGTCCCTGAGCTGAGTTCTCCTATTTCATCCTAATTGCTAATGTTCATTACACTGAAGTCATAGATGTCCTGGCAGTATTGCATGAGTCGTGCGTGGGGCTTTTTGGAGGTAGCTGAGTCATGGGTTGTTGTCAGTCAATCTTTTTGTAGCATGTATGGAATATAAAGGGAAAAATAGAAGGCAGGCTTGCTGCCTCCTGCCTCGCTTAGTGTGGACCATTTCTCCTGCGCCACGCTGTCCTGCCTTGGAGCTGACTGACTGTGGACTAAAACCTTTACAGGCCATGAGCTAAACTTGTGGGTGTTGAGTATCTTGCTAGGAGACCAGTTCACACAATGATATGTCAGTTACGCAGTGGCTAAGAAAGATAAACGGTGTTGCAGAATTTGGCGACATAGAGCTGACGTCCAAACTCAGAGGTCACAAAGAGGTGGGGGGTCACCACACCTGGCAAAGTGATCACACACCAGGCAGAGGGCTTTCTAGGAGCTGCAGGCTTGTGGAGAGTGCAGTTATCTCAAAGCTGGCTCTGGGTATCAAGCAGCTCTGGTTGGCTCACTGACACTAGGAGACGGAGCCCAGATGTGGCTTGTGGCTTGTCAACCTTGTGGCGCATTTCCCACGTGGTCTGATGGGTGGTGCCGCTGTACAACATTGGTATTGCCTTTTTTTTTTTTCTGGCAGTACCAGGGATCAAACTCATGACCTTGTGCTTACCAGGCAGGCACTTATGCCTCAGAGCTATCTCCCCATCTTGTATGTAATCCAGGTGAGAGTGCCATGTCCTCTAATCTCATTCTGTTCTCCTTCTGAGATACTTTGGCTACACTATAGGTCAAAGTGCCCGAGACAATTCACCAAGTTTACAGGCAGCAACTGTTTATCGACAAGCTTGAATTATTTATTAGTTTATGTCTTAAGATTATGCTGTGCCGCTGAGAGCTGTTTTCACTGATAGGTTTTGGTGTATCCAACAAGTGTCTCTAGTTGCACCAACAAGTTGCCAAAGCACTCTTCCTTGGCATTTGCATTCAAAAGAGAGCAAGAGTTGGCTTTATCAACTACAGGAAATGGAAGCCAGAAAACTTCTATCGCATAAACAGAACGTTGTGCAGCCTCACACAGCTTTGCACAGCCTGCTCGCTGCAGGGAGCTATCCTGGGACATTTACTAGGGGTGATGTAGTATGTAGTCTACGCTCTGCAAACTGAACTGAAAAGTGGAAAACTAAGGAATCTGGTGGAAAAATATTCAAGGCAGTCCAGCGTTCAGACGATGGAGTGGAATCTGGTGGCTGCTTTCGCTAGCTCTGCATGGCTGACCAGCAGTCAGATGCTGAGCCACATTCTTTCCAAACCTTTCTGATTTCCCAGAATTGAAATGCCTCTAAGTTAGAACCAATGAGGCCATCTGATATGATCAGGGCCAATAAAAAGAAGCCAATACTTGGACTGGTGACATACACCTGTGATCCCAAAACTCAGGGAAGTTTTGGTAGGACATCAAGGGGACTGGGTAACAGAGCAACTTACTGCAAAATTAGGAAAAAAAATAGAATGACTTTAAATTTAGCTGTATAAATAGCTCAGTGGATTAAAGCACTCTCAAGCAGGCACAGGGGCCGGGGGTTCGATCTCCGAACCTGCCGTGCTGGCCCCACCCCCGGGGCCTCCCTGAGATGGCAATTGAGATGGGAATGGTGGTGAACGCCTGTAATCCCAGTTCTTGGGAGACCATAAACAGGCGGCTCACTATGAGTTCGATCTACTAGTGAGACCTGAAAATTCAGCTGTATGAGTGGCTCTGCATTTTATCCTTGTATTACAAAAGAAAATAGGAGAAAGAGAAGCAGGTGCAAGAGAAGGGAAAAAAGAAAAAGGAAAAGAAAGAGAAAAAGAAAAAGAAAGAGGAGAAAGAGCAGGAGGAGGAGGAGGAGAAGACATCAAAATCATTTCACACCAGAATAATAAGAAAGAGTTTTTTCTTACATTGTTTTATTTTTTAATGAATACAAAATAGTACCAAGGAAATCATTAGAAATGATACAAAATTTCATTAAACAAAGTAATAGGAATTCAATAATGGTTGCTCTATTGTATGATGTTATCTTCAAATTAGTTGTTTAGGTTACCAGATATAAACCTGCAATGTTAGTTAAAAAATAACAATAACAAGAAAGTTATAAGAAACTTAAAAGAAAAAAAAGGTAAGCATTAACTGCTCTTTTCAAAAGACCAGCAGAAATCAGCAGTATAACTATCCAAACTATCCTCCATATATACATAAATACATATCTTTCCTGCTAATGTGACAACCTGAAAGAGTAAATAAAATCTGAAAGTTAGAGTAGATACTGTGAAAGGGAAAGAATTTGCTCAATGGGAAGCACAAAAGGAAAGAGTTTTTGGGGCCGTCTCAGACAGTTAGCAGGCTGCACTCACCCTGGGCTCAATGATATAAAAGGGGAAACTCTGAACAAGCGTTCCTCTGCAGGAGAGCCCCCGGCACCCTCCTCAGTCTGGGCCAACCAAGGAAACGTTTCCCCTGGTCAGACATTTGTGCACTCGGGGACCTCCAGAGCCATGGTCGAATGTGTCTGCTTACTGCTGATCAGGCAGCAGACCTTGATGTCATCCACTTGATGTCTTGGGCTTGGAAAATGCAACAGTGGTAGGGTCCCAGAGGCTGCCAGCCTGATTCCTGGAGAAAGCCTACGAGGCAGGCGACGTGCTCCACACAGAGCAGAGCAGAAAGCTATTGAAGCTGTGAGAGTGATGCCGTGGGTACAGCAGAGGCTCTAGGAAGCTGGAGAAAGCAGCGACACACAACATGCGTTGAGCTAAGCTGCACAGAGTGCACACACCAGCTCAGGAAAGAGCGAGAGACAAGTGTAGTGGTGCATGCCTGTCACCCCAGCACTTGGTAGGAGGATCATGTAAGGTTAAGAACAGCCTGGGGTACAGAGTGAACTCAATGCCACCCTGAACTGCATCGTGAGACTCTGTCTCAAAAAGATAAATAAATAAATAGATAAATAAATAAATAAAATTTTTAAGGAAGAGATAGAGAGAGGGAGACCATGGCAGCTGCGACTAGCAAGGCCCCCCAAGCTGGTGTGAGCGCAGCTGTCGCAACAGTCTGCCAACACACACCGGTTGTGTAGTTACAGAACGTGTGTTTGCCCATTCCTTTCTGCACCCCCATTTCTTCTTATTGAAAAATGGAGGTTTACTTGTGCTCAGGCAAGTTGGACATATTTCTATTTCTCTTTCATTTTTCCAGGAACTCTCAGCCAAATTCGTCTCCAAAGAGACTTTGAACTTATGCTTCTGAGCAGTGTGAAACCTGCGCAGACTGCTGACCACTGTAGACAGAGTAAACGCACTCTGTGTGAGAGCTGGACACGCGCCGCTCGCCAGGCACAGACGGGGCATCAGGATCTACATCGTAAATGCTCCTGGAGGTCTCCCGTCAAAGGTGGGGACTTCGTAAAGTGCCGGGATCATGGGAGCGGCGTGCTCCTCCCAGATGAACCCGCTGATAAATTCATGCGTGAGCGTGTTCTTTAGAGGCGTGGGCTGCATGGAGGACTCTGGCACTGTTTCTGCCTCTGTCTGTTGCCCTGCCCCTCCTGTCTCTCCATCTCTCCCTCCCTCTGTCTCTCTCTTTGTCTCTCCCTGTGTCTCTCCCTCTGTCTCTCTCTGTCTCCCTGTCTGTCTATCTCTCTCTCCCTGTCTCTCTCTCTGTCTTCCTGTCTGTCTGTCTCTCTCTATCTCTCTGTCTCTCTCTACCTATCTTTCTCTCTGTCTCTCTGTCTTTCTGTCCCCATCTGTCCGTCTCTCCCTGTCTCTCTCCCTGTTTCTCTGTCTGTCTCTCTCTCTGTCTGTCTCTCTGTCTTTCTCCTTCTCTTTGTCATTCTGTCTCTGTCTTTCCCTCTCTCTCCCTTTCTCTGTCTCTTGATCTCTGTCTCCCTCTGTCTCTTTCTCCCTCCTTCTCTTCCTTTGTCTCTATCTCTCTCTGTCTCTCTGTCTTTCTCTTTCTCCTCTCTTTCTCTTTGTCTCTCTCTCCATCTCTATATCTTTCTCTGTCTCTCCAGCCCTCTCTCCCCCCTCTGTCTTTCCCTTTGTCTCTCCCTATATCTCTCCTTCTGTCTCTGTCTCTGTCTGTCTGTCTACTTGTCTGACTCCTTCTTTCTTCCTTTGTCTCTTTGTCTCTCTGTCTGTCTCTGTCTCTTTCTGTCTCTCTGTCCATCTGTCTCTGTCTCTATCTCTGTCTGTCTCTCCCTCTGTCTGTCTGTCTGTCTGTCTGCCTCTCCCTCTGTCTCTCCCTCTCGCCCTCTCCACCTCCTCTCCCTTTCTCTGGCTCTTTCCAGTCCCTTCTCTTCCCATCTGCTCTAGGTTGAGCAGCTCTGCTCCACTATGCTATTCTCCCACACAATTCTGCCTGACATCCAGCCAAACAGGAGCAAACTGTCTAAAATCATAAGACAAGTAAACTTCTCTTGTTTAAATCATGCTAGTAAATTGGTCCTTGTGATAAAAAAAAATAGTGACTAATGTAACTGTAGTAGACTAGATAATCTGTGGTCTGCATATCCTGCTCAAACCACAGTTGTCAGAGAAAAGCTGGCTTGGGACAGTCAGCAGGTTGCAGGCTGCCAGAGGTATTCATTTTCTCCCTGACCTTGACTTTTGTAGCTCTGTATACAGAAGCAAGCAGAAGGCCACCTGGCCAAATACCCTGTAATATATGATAGGACATGGGGCAACCAGCTCACTCATTTCATACAACCATATTTCAAAAATGGTTGTATACTCACATATAATATTCACTCATATATATACATAAATGTATATCCTCAACCATTAGTGATGTAACTTAGTAGAAAATGTCCTAGTTCGATAAGAGGAAATTTGAACCATGAGCTTTGATGGCAGGTGGCTGCGTGGCTCCCCATTAGGCGCCCCTTTGCGTCCCTGGGACTCCGTCCTAACCCAGGACGGTAGGCGACATTCCTTGAGCTCCTGTTCTCTTCCTGTTCTAATATCTGATAACTTTGCTTTTTTCTCTGGCAAACTTCCAGATAATATTCTGGTATGTTATTAAATTAGAAAAGATGATATTGTAGGAATTATTCCTTTATTCGTTACTAAATCCAATTAAAATATAAATAAGTCATGACTAAAAGGATTGGATGTAAAAGTTCATCCATAACCTATATTCAGAATTAATTTAGTTTAATTGCTGAATACCAAACTTAGTTTAAACTAGCAGCAGGGATTTCAGTGTTTTGAGATGTCAAATACCAACCCCAGGAAATCAAATTTGTTCATTTTGGTAATTACTTTTTGAGTGTTAAATGATTCAATTAAATGAAATGCCACAAATTAAGCATTGAAATGAGCTAACCTGGACAACACACTGAACATGCCTGAGGCATCAAACAGGTTTTACTTTATTTTTATTCCCTTTTATTTGGCGGAGTGATGTGCTAGGAGAATCTTTGCTGATTTTTGAATACTAAATAAATTAGTCATGGCTGGAATGGCACTTCAATCACGCTCAGCGAGCAGACTGCCCTCAGAGTTCGCCTGTTCATGACTCCCCTGAAAGCCGCAGCGTACTGGGAATAAACAGACCCAAGTGCGGAGGAGTGCAGGACAGCCTGGTGGCAAAGCACAAATATGGCGCAGCCAGGTGAGGTTTTGTTCTGGTGTTCCTCCACCTCCCTCCACCTGTGTAGGACAAATGGGAATGACAAGAGGAAGAGAAATGCAAAGAAACAAACAAAAAGTACTGAGCTGCCTTGTGAGCTTGCACCTATGACTGTCAGGGTTAGTATTCCATTTAAAGTATTGCTGAGCTCTTCCTGAAGAGGTCGTCTTTGACAGAGGTATATGGAACGGCTTCGGGCTGAACTAGGTAAGGATAAAGGCACATGTGCCTTAAAAAACTGTAAATGATCACAATGATTTTATGGTTTTAAGCTGAAAAAATTTGTTTTCCTGCAAAGTACAGATGTTTTTATTGAATAGACATTTTAGATAAGAACTAGACAGAAAAAAGGAATACCTCTTCTCCCTCCGTCTTACAAGGAGCCTTCTGTTGAACTCATTCAGATTTGAATAGATACATAGTCTCCTTTATTATTCTTGTGAAGTGCACTTGGTATGTCGCACACAGCATCAGAATCCACGCAAAGGTTAAGCGAGGTGGAAGATGCCTGGATAAGTGAGGAAAAGGTGGCAGACGCACCGTCCAGCGCGGGTGTCCTCATTATTACTAAGCTGTCCTTTCTGTAGATAAGAGTACACCTGGGGTCAGGTGATGGGGTACAGAACAGTTTCATGCTAGAAGATGATACATTGTATACAGAGTTTAGAGTCCAGGCCACGGTTATAGAAGCAGACCCTGACGACAGCAGATGAACTCCCCACGACAGAATATTATCTTCATTTTACAGACGAGGAAAGAGAAGTGTGCACAATGCTAAGAGGCACATGGGTTGGAAGCAATGAGCTTGAATTCCAGTCCAAGTTTGTCTGACTCCAAAGCTCGGTCTCCTTCTACCGCCTAAATATT